>NC_052150.1:0-300000 GCF_902713615.1 Scyliorhinus canicula
GGAGTGTTGCACGTTTTGCTATGGGCGCAAAACGCGTTTATTGGGGTGTATTAACTTGCCTGTGTTAAAGGCCGTGTGCTTAACACCACTAGGCTCTGTCTTATGTATTTTCGCTCAGGAGTCGCCAGTTGCCATATAGACAACTCACATATATCTCAAGGTCAGGTTCAAAGTAATAAAACGATACACCGATTAGTAAGTTCCAAACGATCAATATTTATTATTGAATTATAATAAATACGCATGCACACACTAAAGGACTAAGCTATGACTAAACTAAGCAAACAGAATACTTAACTACACAGGAACAGGCAAGGTCAGGGAGCGAGGCCTTCGTCTCGGTCTTGGGCTGCAACCTTCAGAAAGCGTGCTGGTCACTGGGGGTCTAGCGGGCTTGGTTCGCGTAGCGAGCGTCGTATTGGCACTTACGGTTCGGCGGCTGGTGCTCAACGGCTGGAGTCAGGATACGAGTTGGAGGTCGTGGTCAAAGCCGGAGCACGAAACAACAGACAGGACCATGTGTGGGGGTCTATATTTATAGGGGTCCCCAATGTCCTTCCCTCTTCCTGGGCGGGCTTTACCTTTAGGTATCGATTGGATCGCTTCCAATCGATATCTTTTGAATTCCTCCAATGTAAGGGTCTTTCTCGATGGTGGGGGCGGTTTCTATAGTGGATACTTCTGGTGCCGCTCTGTCTGGACATCCACTTAAAGTATCTTATTCAAACCCAAATGTTGCCATTGTGTGTGCCTAGATCTGGACTGCCTCATTAGTATGTAGAACGTTCTGCCATTATCACCTTTGGTTGGAGATCTTCCACCTGGCCAGAAACTGGTTTTGCTGCTTGCAAAATGCTAATGAGTGTTTGCAGGCTGTTTGCCTTGGCTAAACTGTTTTTCCCTACAGTCTTAGCGATTCTCCATTTTGTTTGGTTCAGTGTCCATTTTAGGTGGCTACAGGAGGAAGGAGAAAGGGAGTGAAACAGAGTGGAGGAAGGAGAAAGGGAGTGAAACAGAGATCGGAAGGAGAAAGGGAGTGAAACAGAGTGGAGGAAGGAGAAAGGGCGTGAAGCAGAGTGTAGGAAGGAGAAAGAGAGTGAAACAGAGTTGAAGAAGGAGAAAGAGAGTGAACCAGAGTGAGGAAGGAGAAAGGGAGTGAAACAGTGTTGAGGATGGAGAAAGAGAGTGAAACAGAGTGTAGGAATGATAAAGAGAATCAAACAGAGGTTAGGAAGGAGAAAAGGAGTGAAACAGAGTGGAGGAAGGAGAAAGGGAGTGAAACAGAGTGGAGGGAGGAGAAAGAGAGTGAAACAGAGTGGAGGAAGGAGAAAGAGAGTGAAACAGAGTGGAGGAAGGAGAAAGGGAGTGAAACAGAGTGGAGGAAGGCGAAAGAGAGTGAAACAGAGTGGAGGAAGGCGAAGGGAGTGAAACAGAGTGGAGGAAGGAGAAAGGGAGTGAAACAGAGTGGAGGAAGGAGAAAGGGAGTGAAACAGAGTGGAGGAAGGAGAAAGGGAGTGAAACAGAGTTGAGGAAGGAGAAAGGGAGTGAAACAGAGTTGATTAAGGAGAAAGGGAGTGAAACAGAGTTGAGGAAGGAGAAAGAGAGTGAAACAGAGTGGAGGAAGGAGAAAGAGAGTGAAACAGAGTGGAGGAAGGAGAAAGGAAGGAGAAAGGGAGTGAAACAGAGTTGAGGAAGGAGAAAGGAGGTGAAACAGAGTGGAGGAAGGAGAAAGAGAGTGAAACAGAGTGGAGGAAGGAGAAGGAGAGTGAAACAGAGTGGAGGAAGGAGAAACGGAGTGAAACAGAGTTGAGGAAGGAGAAAGATAGTGAAACAGAGTGGAGGAAGGAGAAAGGGAGTGAAACAGAGTTGAGGAAGGAGAAAGAGAGTGAAAACAGAGTGGAGGAAGGAGAAAGGGACTGAAACAGAGTTGAGGAAGGAGAAAGAGAGTGAAACAGAGTGGAGGAAGGAGAAAGGGAGGTGAAACAGAGTTGAGGAAGGAGAAAGGGAGGTGAAACAGAGTGGAGGAAGGAGAAAGAGAGTGAAACAGAGTGTAGGAATGATAAAGAGAATCAAACAGAGGTTAGAAGGAGGAAAAGGAGTGAAACAGAGTGGAGGAAGGAGAAAGGGAGTGAAACAGAGTGGAGGGAGGAGAAAGAGAGTGAAACAGAGTGGAGGAAGGAGAAAGAGAGTGAAACAGAGTGGAGGAAGGAGAAAGGGAGTGAAACAGAGTGGAGGAAGGCGAAAGAGAGTGAAACAGAGTGGAGGAAGGCGAAAGGGAGTGAAACAGAGTGGAGGAAGGAGAAAGGGAGTGAAACAGAGTGGAGGAAGGAGAAAGGGAGTGAAACAGAGTGGAGGAAGGAGAAAGGGAGTGAAACAGAGTTGAGGAAGGAGAAAGGGAGTGAAACAGAGTTGATTAAGGAGAAAGGGAGTGAAACAGAGTTGAGGAAGGAGAAAGAGAGTGAAACAGAGTGGAGGAAGGAGAAAGAGAGTGAAACAGAGTGGAGGAAGGAGAAAGGAAGGAGAAAGGGAGTGAAACAGAGTGAGGAAGGAGAAAGAGAGTGAAACAGAGTGGAGGAAGGAGAAAGAGAGTGAAACAGAGTGGAGGAAGGAGAAAGTGAGTGAAACAGAGTGGAGGAAGGAGAAACGGAGTGAAACAGAGTTGAGGAAGGAGAAAGAGCGTGAAACAGAGTGGAGGAAGGAGAAAGGGAGTGAAACAGAGTTGAGGAAGGAGAAAGAGAGTGAAACAGAGTGGAGGAAGGAGAAAGGGACTGAAACAGAGTTGAGGAAGGAGAAAGAGAGTGAAACAGAGTGGAGGAAGGAGAAGAAGGGAGTGAAACAGAGTTGAGGAAGGAGAAAGGGAGTGAAACAGAGTGGAGGAAGGAGAAAGGGATGTGAAACAGAGTGGAGGAAGGAGAAAGGGAGTGAAACAGAGTGGAGAAAGGAGAAAGAGAGTGAACAGAGTGGAGGAAGGAGAAAGGGGAGTGAACAGAGTGGAGGAAGGAGAAAGGGAGTGTAACAGAGTGGAGGAAGGAGAAAGGGAGTGAAACAGAGTGGAGGAAGGAGAAAGGAGTGAAACAGAGTGGAGGAAGGAGAAAGAGAGTGAAACAGAGTGGAGGAAGTAGAAAGGGAGTGAAACAGAGTGGAGGAAGTAGAAAGGGAGTGAAACAGAGTGGAGGAAGGAGAAAGGGAGTGAAACAGAGTGGAGGAAGGAGAAAGAGAGTGAAACAGAGTGGAGGAAGGAGAAAGGGAGTGAAACAGAGTTGAGGAAGGAGAAAGAGAGTGAAACAGAGTGGAGGAAGGAGAAAGGGAGTGAAACAGAGTGGAGGAAGGAGAAAGGGAGTGAAACAGAGTGGAGGATGGAGAAAGGGAGTGAAACAGAGTGGAGGAATGAGAAAGAGAGTGAAACAGAGTGGAGGAAGGAGAAAGAATGGACGTAGGGAAGTTGTTTCCATTAGCAGTGGAGACTAGGACGCGGGGGCACAGCCTTAGAATAAAAGGGAGTCACTTTAGAACAGAGATGAGGTGAAATTTCTTCAGCCAGAGAGTGGTAGGTCTGTGAAATTCATTGCCACAGAGGGCGGTGGAGGCCGGGACGTTGTGTGTCTTTAAGACAGAAATTGATAAATTCTTGATTTCTCGAGGAATTAAGGGCTATGGGGAGAGAGCGGGTAAATGGAGTTGAAATCAACCATGATTGAATGTTTGAGTGGACTCTATGGGCCGAATGGCCTTACTTCCGCTCTTATGGTCTTATGGTCTTATGGACCCATGCTGGGATTCGAACCTGGGATCCTGGAGCTGAAGCATTTGTGCTAACCACTATGCTACCGTGCTGCCCCACGTGGTGTTGGCAGGACTCAAACCATCAAAGGCCAGGGGGAGGGATCTGGTGGAGTTCCTACATTTGAAAAAGAAATAGGTTTGCCATTTGAGGGGTGGCAGAGGGGTTTGCCTTCTTGAAAGTAATGTTGAGTCATCAACAGGGGTGGGGGAGAGGGGTGGGGGAAAGAGGGGGAGCCAGGGTGACCTTTTGTCTTTGTGATTATGTATATTTAAAATGCTTTCAATGCAATGTTCTTCCAGAAACAGATGTGCCCTATAAACAACTTTAAAATCTGAATCAGGAAGTGCCTAGTGTATGGAGGTAGACTTGACTCAGTAGAGCATCAACACTGCACCACAATTCCCCCCCCCCCCCCCATCCCCCCAAAAAAACCTAGCCCAGCTCAATCCCAACCTCATCCAGCAGAACCTGTTCCAGCCACAAGTGTATAATATCTGGATAAAATGAGAGGTTATCCAACTGGTAGCAAAAAACAGGAAGGCAGACTATTGTCTGAATGACCATAAATTAGTCAAGGGAATGTGCACTGAGACCTGGGTGTGTCCTTGTACACCAGTCACTGAGGGTAAGCATGCAGGTACCGCAGGCAGCAAAGGCTAATTGGTATACTGGCCTTCAGAACAAGAGGATTCATGTACAGGAGCAAGGCCACACGTGGAATGTTGGGTGCAGTTTTGGTCACTTTATCCGAGGAAGGATGTTGTTGTTCTAAAGGGAGTGCAGCAAAGGTTTACCAGACTGATTCCTGGGATGGCAGGACTGATGTACGAGATTGAATGGGTTAGGATTGTATTAGTTGGAGTTCAGATGAATGGGGGGGAAATTTCATAGAAACCTATAAAATTCTAACCGGGCTGGACAGGGTAGATGCAGGAAGGATGTTCCCGATGGTGAGGGTGTCCGGAACGAGGGGGGGGGGTCACAGTCGGAGGATACAGGATAGACAATTTAGGACAGTGATGAGGAGAAATTTCTTCATCAGAGTGGCTGGCTTGTGTCAGTCATTACCACAGGAAGTAACTTCGGCCAAAAGATTGTATGCTTTCAAGAAGCAGTTGGATTATAGCACTTAGGCAAGGCAAAGGAGATCAAATGATATGGACTGGGGCTGGGGCTGGCAGTATTAGACGATGAAGTTGGATGATCAGCCATGATCATAATGAACAGCCTCCTCCAGCTCCTATATTACCAAGAGTCATTGGTGGGGTGGATATTTACTACCACTCCTTTCAGGCAGAGTTGTTGCCACCAACATCAGATTTTAAAGACCAGTAAAGATCCAGAGGAATGTGCAATCTATTTTGAATATAAATGTTAAAATTATAGTAAAAGGAACTGGTGAGACACGTTCAGGAGGACCAAACTGGGTTAATTAAAGGTAGATTCAACAGTAACAATGTTTGGAGATCACAATTCACGCTTTCCAGAGGCAGGCACTGGATGGACTGGGGATTGCCTTGGACACAGGAGAAAACCTTTGATTGGGTGGAGTGGAAATATCTGGTGCAGTGTTATAAAATTAGACTGGGTAAGGACCATTTCAAATGGATTCAGGTACCCAAGGCAGCAGTGCTGACAAATGGTTTCATGTTTGAGAACTCTTGGCTCCAGAGAAGGGCAAGCTGTCCTTTTCCACCACCGCCCCCCTGGTTTGTGTCAGCTACAGAACTATTGGTGGAAGCTACAAGTCTGCTGCCCCCCCCCCCCCCCCCCGCCCCCCCCCCAAAATCAGGGCTGGAGTGTGGGAGACAGCACGTCGACAAATTGCTGCTGTTTGTCGGGGCAGAAGAGAGTCCAGGTGTCCCGAACATGCGGCTACATCAACCGACTTCTCACCTGCAGATTGCGATAATCCTAATGCCCTCAATGGAGAGCGGTCTGCCAATTAGAAGGAAGAAAAACTGAATTCTGCTCTCTCCAATTCTTCAACAAGACAAGATTGCATCTTAACTATTCCCCCAATAGCAAAAGAGAATTCTGTGGAGTCCAAGTAGTTAATCAGCAACTTTTATGCCTCATGTTTCCAGAGGTCACATAGGTACTAATGACATCGGCAGGGAGAGTGATGAGGTCCTGCAGAAGGAGTTCAGGGAGTTGGGCTGCAAGCTAAAAAGCAGGACCTTTATGGTTGTAATCTCAGGATTACTCCATGTGCCACGTGCCAGTGAGGCTAGAAATAGGAGGATAATGCAGCTATCATGGCTGAACTGGTGGTGTAGGAGGGAGGATTTCAGATTTTGGGACCATTGGGATCTATTCTGGGGCAGGCGAGAGCTGTACAAGGACAGATTGCCATCTAAACTGGAGGGGCACTGATATCTTGGCTGGGAGGTTTGCTAGAGTCACTTGGGAAGATTTAAACTGGTGTGGGAACCAGAATGTTACCTTAGACGGTGTAATAACTGAAGGGGAAATAGAGAACCAAAATAAGAACATCACCCTCAGAGCAAAAAATGGTGACAAATGTGAGAAGGGAGGTGGTCAATGCAGGACTGTGTGTTCTCGAACCCTAAATGTGCACAGTATACAGAAGGTAAATGAGCTTGTTTATGCACATGGAAATTGGCCAGCACGATGTTGTGGGCATCACAGATGTGGCTGCAAAGGGATCACATCTGGGATCTAAATATCCAAGGATACATGCCCTATCAAAAAAGGACAGGCAGATGGGCAAGGGGGGCAGGGTTGCATTAGTAATGAAAGAACTTAATTTGATAACAAGGAGCGATATTGGATCAGAAGGCATCGAACCCCTGTGGGTAGAGTTAAAAAGACTCAGATCAGAGTTATTTACAGGCCCCCGAGCAGTCATCAGGATGTGGGGCAGAAAATAAAATCAGATAAAAAGGGCAATATTACAATGATCATGGGGGACTTCAATATGCAGGTGGACTGGGAAAATCAGGTTGTTAGTGGATCCCAAGAAATGGAATTTGCGGAATGTCCAAGAGATGGTTTTTTTGGAGCAGCTCGTGATAGAGCCTACTAGGGAACAGGCAGTTCTGGATTTGGTGATGTGTAATGAGACTGACTTGCTTAGGGAATTTAAGGTGAAGGAACCCTTAGAGCAGTGACCACAATATGTTTGATGGGGAGAAGCTGCAATCAGATGCAATTGTATTGCAATTAAATAAGGGCAACTACTAAGACAGAGGGGAGGAGCTGGCCAGAGTTGATTGGTAAAGGAACCGAGCACAGAAGACAGTGGAACAGCAATAACAGGGGTTTTTGGGGATTATACAGGAGGCACGACAGAAATTCATCCCAAGGAGGAGGAAACATGCTAAGGGGAGGACAAGGCATCCATGGCTGATGAGGGAAGTTGTAGTAATCCACGGGAGGCAGGAATTCCGTCACCACACCAATATTTATTTACAATAACGATATTACAGGAGCAGCTACAAACAGTGCTGCTAGCAGTCCAGTCAATTTAAGACTGGCTCACAAAGCCTACACAGGTGATTGTATGGGCCCCCTCAATGAGCTATCATTGAGGGAGCTCATACTCCAATTGGCCAACCAATAAAGCCAATTGGAGTTCATTACAGAAGTCAAGGACAACATAAAAACAAAAGAAAATAAAAAAGCATACAAAATGGGAAGCCAGAGGATTGTAAAGCCTTTAAAAGTGAGCAAAGGACAACTAAAAAGGGTGTGCGGGGGAAGATGAAATACAATTGAAAGCTAGCGATATAAAAATATAGGATTCTTTCAATATGACTTTGACATACCTCAAATTAATTGGAAAACGAGGATGTTCTTAAAAATTGGGGAAAATTGTTGAGTTACCTTCCAGAGGTACAACACTGACCTGAAAGAGTTATTAATATCACATGGGCAAGTTTGTGGAGATAAATTGGGAAGCACTAAAAATGGCTATACATGTAGATGTGGAAAATGCTGTTCCAATTAAACAACATCCATATAGACAACCAAAAAATTGGCACAGGTTAACAAGGAAATTGAATGTATACTTAAAACAGGCATAATTGAAGTGGGTTGCAGCCAATAGAGCTCACCCACAGTGATGGTACCTAAACCAGAAATTACCCAGCGGTTGTGTGTGGACTATAGAAAGGTTAATGCAGTTAAAAGAACTGACTCTTATCCTATCCCACGTTTGAGGATTGCATTGAGAAAGTGGGACAATCAGCTTTTATTTCCAAACTGGATTTACTTAAAAAGGTTACTGACAGGTACCTTTATCCAAATGGGCGAAGGAGATTTCAGCTTTTGTGACTCCAGATGGTATATACCAATTCAAAGTTATGTCATTTGGCATGAAAAACACCAACCACATTTCAACAGTTAACAAACAAAGTTGTTTCAGGATTACTCAATTGTGTGGTATATATTGATGATCTGGTAATTTTCAGCCAGACATGGAAAGAACATTTAAAACACCTGATGGAGTTATTCAATCGACTTCAGGAGGCGGGTTTGGTGGTAAACCTAGCCAATAGTGAATTTGGAAGTCACTTTCCTTGGCCATACAATCGGACAAGATGAAAACAAAAAGATACTGGGGAGTTTCCAATACCCTCGACACGAAGGGAAATAATGCAATTTCTTGGCATGAGTGGATTTGATCGAACATTTGTGCCAAATTTTAGCAGTGTAGTTGCTCTGAGGAAACATTGAAAATTTCAGTAGACAGCAGCATTTCAACAGGCATTTGACTGCCTGAAAGCTGTAACCAATGCTCCTATGTTGGAGAATTACAAGGGGCTCTGATCAGATAAAACTAAAGTATCTGATTTTAAAGAGAAATGCCAAGGCTGAGAAAATGGATTGTGCAGGAGACCTTGTCCAAAGAGACTGTCATTCAAGAAGGATTCCAGTTGGAGGAAGAACTAAAATGGACTATGTTATTATAAGTGTTTTTGTTAAAAAAAGAAACATATTCAATCCATATTTCCTAAATGAAAGTGAAAAGGTGAAAAATGAAACCATCTTGAAGTTGATGGTTTATTTCTTTTTCTTGGGGGGAGGTGTCATGTGAGTGTACCTTTAAGAAATGGTGTTTTTCAATAGCTGCAGTAATGTCAGTGTGAGTGGAGCTCAGCTGTCTGCTACAGGATGTGTGGGGTTTCGTTTTGAGAGCTGGATAACTGCAGGAAAAGCAAACAGCTGTACAAGGATCTCTCGGCAATCTAAAGACTGTCTCCAGATCATTTGAGTGATTTCAAAGTAATAACTGCTGTCAGTAGAGAATTTAAACCAGATTGGTGTTAAAAAGGGTCTTTTGTCTTACAGATGTTGCAAAATAATAAAAAATTACAGGTTACTTGTAGAATATTGTATCTGTGGGGAGGATTGGTGTTGATAGTTAAGATGTTTACTGGTTTCATAACTAAACATGGTTTTAATTTTAAAAAGTCTAACACTCTGTTGCACCACACCTGCAAAGTAGGCCCATGTGCTTCCCATAACCACAATTAAAAGTTGTGGGTCAGGTGAACTCCATGATCCACTTTAGAGTTCTCTAAAATCCTGGCCCATAACACTACACCACTTGCATAATCACACTTATTAGACACAGGTTTGATCCTGCTATATCACTACATGCCTGGTAATCATATACACTTCATGTGGACCAGTGCTGAAGATTCAATCCTGCTGGTTTAATGTACTTCCTTAACGAGACCACAGAGCCCAAGAACGTCGTCCCTCGTACAGAAGTAGGCAACTTGCTTTCTTGAGTCTGTACTGACCTTCTGAAAGAGCACCACATCTAGGCCCACTGCCCCACCATAACTGCAGATCTGTGGACACTAAGGGGCAATTTAGCATGGCCAAACCACCTAACCTGCACAGATTGTTCCAAATTCTGGGTCCCCCAAATGGGAGAATTACTGATGCCGAGAAAAGGCTGTACAATATTCTAACCTCAGCTCACAAGAAAATCATCAGCTCCTAGATCAGCAACAAATATCCTTCAATACAAAACTGACATCAAATACTTCTGTAATTCCTGACATCCGTGATTCATTCCATAAAGTCTGGGGACTCATATCTTATCTGTCTTGGTTCCTGTTGGGTTTACCATGAGCCATGTTGTGAGCCTCAATCCTGCAATACATAAAATGTGTGGCCTGAACAGATATCCTTTTGTACTTAGATGGCCTTATCCTCCTTAATCTGTTTTTGGATTGACCCAGTATCAAAACTGCAGGTCTTGTTTGTTTCTATATTTACAATAATTTTTCTGTGTTTATGTATGAAACTATTTAAATCCAAATAAAAATTGAAACAATCATCTGCAGAAGATCAAGTCCAACAATCTGATCCAGAGCAGGTATAATTGTCACTAGCAAAAAGCATACGACATGCCAAACCCTACCCACCAGAATAATTTTAATTCAAGTAACTTTGAAAAGTTCAAGTCCAATGCAGAATCTATACTTAAGAGGAGGATAAAACCTTCCAACAAGGCAGCAAATGTCACCCCCACACCAGAAGAACATCAACTCACATTTCCCATGACAAGCAGAAAGGCAGCTATTCACTCACCTGTAAATTGACCCTGTGTCCTGGCAGTCACCTCTCATGGCAAAGGCAGACCAGGAACTTTGTGCAACAACCAGACAAAACAACTTGCTCTATTCCCCTTCCTCGCTGGAAGGAGATTATATTAGGAATCCTGTCACCCTTGCCCCGCCTACCTGGTGGCCAGAATGCCTCTGATTGGCCGATTCCCTGCTGGATCCAATAAAAGTATTTGAAAAGACCTCCCCCCTGTCATTGGGACATTTGCAGCTTCCCAATTGGTTAATTGGCCTTTCCCTCGATTGGGATCTTTGAATTTCTCTCTACTTAGAGAGTTACTCAATTTCTGAATGAAACATGTGTAATGGGTAGGTGTGGTATAGTGGTATTGTCACTGGACTCGTAAACAAGAAATTCAGATAATACTCTGAGGAACCAGGTTCAAATCCCTCCACTACAGATGGTGAAACTTAAATTCAATTAAAAATTTGGAATTAAAAATCAAATTATGACCATGAATCAATTGTTGTAAAAACCCATCTGGTTCACTAATGTTCTTAAGGGAAAGAAATTTGCTGTCCTTACCTGGTCTGGCCTACATGTGACTCCAGACCCACAGCAATGTGGTTAATTATTAACTGCCCCTCAAGTGTAATTAGGAACGGGCAATAAATGCTGGCACAGCCAGCAATGCCCATGTCCCAATAACAAATATCAAATAATTTTATTTCTGACCTTACTCTGAAATATCCAGACATTTAATGTTATGGGATATTTTGCTTTGAATTAGTGACAGTCTTGTGATGTAATTAGCTTGATTACACTTTAAATTACAATTAGTTAATTTAAAATTAATTTAATTCATTCATCTCATGAAGTGTAATTTATATTCTGATGTTGTATTTAGCAAGTGCAGGGGGGGGGGGGGGGGGAAATCAGCGGAGGCATCAGCAAAGGACAAAAGGGCAGGTTGGAGCTTAAGAAAGCAGTTAGGAGAGAAAAGAGGGGATATGAGAAATACCTGACTGATAAAAGTCGGGAAAATCCCAAGATATTCTATTAGTAGATCAATAGGAAGGGAAAGAGTGGTACCCATTAGGGACCAAGTGGGCAATCTGTTGCAATCCATTGGTGGAGCCAGAGGACATTGATAAGATGTTGAACAAATACTTCACATCTGTCTTCACCCAAGATAACGAGGAAGTTGGTACAAACTCCAGGAGAGAGACTGAGTGGCTAGTGAGCAAATTGTCGTAGTGAGTGACAAGGTAGCGGGGATGTTGACAGGCTTAAAAATGGACAAATCTCCAGGTAGTGATGAATTGTGTCCCAGGATGCTGTGGGAAATGAGGAAGGAGATTGCAGGGTTACATCTTCTCTGGCCACAGGAAAGTTGCCGGAGGACTGGAGAACAATTTAATGTTCTTCCACTATTTAAAAAATTTACCATGTCAGTGGTAGGAAATCTATTAGAGGAAATTCTGAAAGAGAGAATCTATCTCCACTTGGAGAGGCAAGGTTTGATCAGGAATAGTCAGCATGGCTTTGTCAGAGGGTGGTAATGCCTAACAAATATGACTACATTTTTTTGAGGAGGTGACCAGGTATGTAGATGAAGGTTGTACAGTTGATGTATTTTATATGGATTTCAGCAGTTAGGAAGGCAAATGCAATGTTCGCATTCACGTCAAGAGGTCATAAGGGGCAGCACGGTAGCATTGTGGATAGCACAATGGCTTCACAGCTCCAGGGTCCCAGGTTCGATTCCTGCTTGGGTCACTGTCTGTGCGGAGTCTGCACATCCTCCCCGTGTGTGCGTGGGTTTCCTTCGGGTGCTCCGGCTTCCTCCCACAGTCCAAAGATGTGCAGGTCAGGTGGATTGGCCATGATAAATTGCCTTGGTGTCCAAAATTGCCCTTAGTGTCCAAAATTGCCGTCAATGTGTTGGGTGGGGTCACTGGGCTGTGGGGATAGGGTGGAGGTGTTGACCTTGGGTAGGGTGCTCTTTCCAAGAGCTGGTGCAGACTCGATGGTTGGCTTCCTTCTGCACTGTAAATTCTATGAAATCTATGAATAATGGATGTACTTCTGAGGCTGCATAAGGCTCTGGTCAGACCCCATTTGGAGTTTTGTGAGCAATTTTGGGCCCCATATCAAAGGAAAGATGTGCTGGCCTTGTAAAGGGTCCAGAGGAGGTTCACAAGAATGATTCCTGGAATGAAGAACTTGTCATCTGAGGAACAGTTGAGGACTCTTGGTCTGTACTCATTGGAGTTTAGAAGGATTAGGGGGAATCTTAATGAAACTTACAAGATACTGAGAGGCCTGGATAGAGTGGACGTGGAGAGGATGTTTCCACTTGTAGGAAAAACTAGAACCCGAGAGCACAATCTCAGACTAAAGGGACGATCCTTTAAAACAGAAATGAGGAGGAATTTCTTCAGCCGGAGGGTGGTGAATCTGTGGAACTCTTTTCCGCAGAAGGCTGTGGAGGCCAAATCGCTGAGTGTCTTTCAGATCGAGATAAATAGGTTCTTGATTAATAACGGGATCAAGGGTTATGGGGAGAAGGCAGGCAGAATGGGGGTGAGAAAAATATCAGTCATGACTGAATGGCAGAGCAGACTGAATGGCCTAATTCTGCTCCTAAGTCTTATGGTTTTATATCTATTACATATATCATAGAACAGTACAGAACAGGCCCTTCGGCCCTCAATGTTGTGCCGAACAATGATCACCCTACTTTAAACCCACGTAACCCGTATACCCATAACCCAACAATCCCCCCATTAACCTTACACTACGGGCAATTTAGCATGGCCAATCCACCTAACCCGCACATCTTTGGACTGTGGGAGGAAACCGGAGCACCCGGAGGAAACCCACGCACACACAGGGAGGACGTGCAGACTCCACACAGACAGTGACCCAGCCGGGAATCGAACCTGGGACCCTGAAGCTGTGAAGCATTGATGCTAACCACCATGCTACCGTGAGGCCCTATATCCTTTCAGAATTTTCTCTGCTGAAGAGGGTCAGTCCTTGAAGAAATCAGGGAATTCTTGATATGGTAAATAACAAAGCAATATGAACAACTCAATCTTAAATTTTATTGGGACATTTGGTGGTAATATCTTACCTCAGCATTACATTCAACGAGTTACACTAAAAGGTTATTTTACTGAAGGTTGAACAGAAAGCAATTTGAAATATTTACAAAGCATCTGGAACAGAATGAAGAAATTCTGAGGCTTGCCAATGGCATTGGACTTGCCTTTACAAATTGACACCCTTCCCCATTTCTCTTTTACATTCAATTTAGTAGAAACAAAATCAGGGTGGCTTATATAATGGACGGCAAATAGACATTGGCTGATTTACAATGGAGGAGAAATGAAAATTGCTTATTGTCACGAGTAGGCTTCAATGAAGTTACTGTGAAAAGCCCCTAGTCGCCATATTCCGGCGCCTGTCCAGGGAGGCTAGTACGGGAATCGAACCATGCTGCTGGCCTGCTTGGTTTGCTTTAAAAGCCAGCGATTTAGCCCAGTGAGCTAAACCAGCCCCTGAAAGTGTACACCAATCATTATTCTCACTGAGCTGCAGAAGAATATTTCCTCACACTGCTAGCACCAGAACCTCCCTAACCCCTCTTCTCTGCTCAAGATTCATGTCTGAAGAGGTTTGGCCCCTAAAGTTTGGCAAAAGAATATGGAGGCCCAACATCAGTGTCTACAGTAAACAATCTCATGCATTTTCACATGCATGGGGTGCAGGTGGCCAGGGACTGGGGGACTCTTCACAAACATAATTTCACCAGACTTGTAGATCAGATGGAGGAGGAGTTCAAGAGGTGGGACATGCTGCCATTGTCATTGGCGGTGAGGGTGCAGTCCGTCAAAATGACAGTGCTTCCGAGGTTCTTGTTCCTCTTTCAGTGCCTGCCCATCTTTATCCCCAGGGCCTTCTTTAGGAGAGTGACTAGCAGTATTTTGAGCTTTGTGTGGGCACATGGGACTCCGAGAGTGAAGAGGGTGTTCCTGGAGCGAGGGAGGGATAGAGGCGGGCTGGCACTGCCCAACCCTTTGGGGTACTATTGGGCGGCCAATGTGTCAATGGTGCGTAAATGGGTGATGGAGGGGGGAGGGGCGGCGTGGAAAAGAATGGAGATGGCGTCATGTAGAGGTACGAGCCTGGGTGCCATGGTAACAGCGCCGTTGCCGCTCTCCCCTAAGAGGTTTACCACGAGCCCGGTGGTGGCGGCGACCCTAAGAATCTGGGGACAGTGGAGACGGCATAGGGGGGAAACAGGGAGCTCGATGGAGGCTCCATTGGGTGGCAATCATCGGTTCATCCCGGGGAACAAGGATGGGGGATTTAGGGGGTGGCAAAGGGCGGGCATCAGTAAATTGAGGGACCTGTTTATTGGCAGGAGGTTTGCGGGCCTGGGGGAACTGGAAGATAACTTTGGGCTTCCCCAAGGGAACATGTTCAGATACTTACAGGTAAAGGCGTTTGCTAGACGACAGGTAGAGGGATTCCCTTTGCTGCCTTCGCGGGGGACAATGGACAGAGTGCTTTCGGGGGTGTGGGTCGGAGAGGGGAAGGTGTCTGACATCTATAAGGTAATGCAGGAGGTGGAGGAGTCGTCAGTGGAGGAGCTGAAGGCTAAATGGGAGGAGGAACTCGGGAAGCAGATAGAGTATGGGACTTGGGCGGATGCCTTGGAGAGAGTCAACTCTTCCTCCTCATGTGCGAGGCTTAGCCTCATCCAATTTAAGGTGCTGCACCGGGCCCACATGTCCGGTACTAGGATGAGTAGGTTCTTTGGGGGTGAGGACAGGTGCACCAGATGTTCGGGGAGTCCAGCGAACCACGCCCATATGTTCTGGGCATGCCCAGCACTGGAAGAATTCTGGAAGGGGGTGGCGGGGACGGTGTCGAGGGTGGTTGGATCCAGGGTCAAACCAGGATGGGGACTCGCGATTTTTGGAGTTGCGGTAGAGTCGGGAGTGCAGGAGGCGAAAGAGGCCGGTGTCCTGGCCTTTGCGTCCCTAGTAGCCCAGCGAAGGATCTTGCTGCAGTGGAAGGATGCGAGGCCCCCAAGTGTGGAGACCTGGATCAGTGACATGGCGGGATTTATAAAATTGGAAAGGGTCAAATTTGCCCTGAGAGGATCAATACAAGGGTTCTATAAATGATGGCAGCCTTTTCTGGACTTCCTGGCTCAAAGATAGCAGCAGCAACCCGGGGAGGGTGGGGGGGGGTTCCTTATTGTAGTTTCTATTATGTAACTTAATATTGTGTTAATTTGCGTTGTTGTTAATATGCATTGTTGTTCATGGAGGTGGGGCGAATGTTTATGATTGTTAATATTATTGTTATTTTTGGTATTTTATTATGGTTCGTTGTTGTTGTATAAATTCAAAATTTTTCAATAAAAATTATTTTTAAAAAAGAAATCAAATTCCTTGGCGACCACATTTCACAGTTCGGTGTGCAGCCAGATGCAGAAAAGGTGTCGGCGATCAACGCCATGAAGACCCCGGAGGACAAGAAGGCGGTGCTCCGCTTCCTAGGGATGGTCAACTTCCTTGGGAAGTTTATCCCCAAATCTTGCATCACACACCACAGCTCTCCACCATCTCATTAAAATAACTACGGACTTCCAGTAGCTCCCCGCTCATGAGCAAGAGTGGCGTGAGCTCAGGGCGAAACCCACCGAGGCCCCAGTGCTGGCGTTTTTCAACCCTGCCAAGGAGACGAAAATATCCACCGACATGAACCAGGCTGGCAGTGGGGCAGTGTTCCTCCAGCGGGATGACTCCTCCTCCTGGGCCCCACTCGCATGTGCCTCTAGAGCCATGACACCCACTGAGCAACGATACGCTCAGATTGAAAAAGAATGCCTAGGCCTCCTCACAGGGATCGGCAAGTTCCATGATTATGTGTATGGCCTCCCCAAATTCACGGTCGAGACGGACCACGGGCCATTGGTCCACATCATCCAAAAATACCTCAATGACATGATGCCACTGCTACAATGTATCCTTCTCAAACTCCGTCGCTACGATTTTGACCTGGTGTACACCCCGGGTAAAGAGCTCATTATGGCCGATGCAATCTCCAGATCTATCACCACACCATGTGAGCAGACTGACTTTGCCTGTCAAATAGATGCGCAGGTGGAATTCTGTACCTCCAACTTTCCGGCCACTGATGAAAGGGTCGTGCAAGTTCGTCAGGAGACGGCCAGGGATCCTTTACTCCAGCGGGTCATGCGACATCTCACGGATGGTTGGCAAAAGGGGCAGCGCCCCCAGTTTTATAATGTAAAGGACGATCTAACCGTGGTAAACGGCATACTGATGAAGCTGGACAGAATTGTGATCCCACAGAGAATGCGAGTGTTGGTCCTCGGCCAAATCCACGAGGGTCACCTGGGGGTCGCAAAGTGTCGCCGTCGAGCCCGAGAGGCAGTATATTGGCCAGGCATTAGCCAAGATATCGCCAACACGGTCCTCAATTGCCTAACGTGTCAAAGGTTCCAGCCGGCTCAGCCTAAAGAGACTCTACAGCCGCATGAAATGGTGACCTCCCCATGGTCCACAGTTGGTGTTGACCTGTTCCATGCCAAGGGCCGAAACTATGTCCTCCTAATGGACTACTTTTCCAACTAGCCCGAGGTGGTCTAACTGACTGACCTCACCTCAGCAACAGTAATCAAGGCATGCAAGGAGACTTTTGCCCGGCATGGCATCCCATTCACAGTGATGAGTGACAACGGCCCCTGCTTCTTCAGCCAGGAGTGGACAGATTTTGCCCGGCTGTACAATTTTCGGCATGTCACATCAAGCCCCCACTACCCCCAGTCGAATGGGAAAGCTGAAAAAGGGGTCCACATCGTTAAAAGACTGTTGTGCAAAGCTGCTGACTCGGGTTCTGATTTCAACCTGGCGCTGTTAGCCTACAAGGTGATTCCTTTGTCCACAGGGCTGTCCCCAGCGCAGCTCCTAATGAACTGGACACTGTGAACGAAGGTACCGGCTACCCACATTACGGACCTTGACAACTTCCCGGTCCTGCAGAGGATGCAACAGTCTCGGGCCCAATGCAAGTCGGGGTATGACGCCCATGCCACAGATCTCCCTGCTCTGGTCCCTGCTGACCGAGTTCGTGTTCAGTTACCTGACGATGGCCGTTCTGCCACAGCTGTGGTGGTCAAGCAAGTGGCCCCCAGATCATTCCTCATTCGCATGCCTGATGGTTCCTTTCTTTGGCGTAATAAGCGGGCACTGTGTCGACTTCCGCGTCCGCCACCTATCCGTGATGTCCCGCCTCGCATGCTGGTTCCTCAGGACGCGCCCTTCCATGAGGCCACCGATCTGCCAGTTATTCTACCGACATCTACATTGGAGGCAGTTCCGCCCGTTCAAGTGCAGGGTCCCCTGACCCACCCTTGAGGCGGTCAACCAGAATTCGTCGCCCGCCACAGAGACTGAATTTATAGACTGAATGTTGCATTACCTTGTTATCTCATTGTTTACACATCTGTACATATCATTTTTTTTCTCATGTGTTATCTGCCCTCTATCTGCACTAGACACCTTCCCATGTAAATACGTTAGCATACTCTGTATATAGTCAGGCTCCTGTACATACACACTCACTATTTATTAACCTGAACACATTAAAAAAAAAGGGGGATGCCATAATATACATCCAGGTATATGATGGTGTGCAGACAGGCAGTGATTGACACACAGCATGACCAGTGAACACACAGAACACAGCAGCCAATCAACAGACAGGACACAACCACTATAAAGCCAGAGGGCATTAGTTTTCCCGCTCTCTCGGGATCCAGCCTCTGAGACAGTCAGAGCACGTGAGCAGCAGCTAAAACAAGGACCATGTGGTAGTAAGATAGTCTGGTCAGGTTAGCCTCAGGTCTCCAGTCAAGTCAGCATAGTGTCAACCCACAGTTAGAACATAAGAACATAAGAACATAAGAAATAGGAGCAGGAGTAGGCCATCTGGCCCCTCGAGCCTGCTCCGCCATTCAATGAGATCATGGCTGATCTTTTGTGGACTCAGCTCCACTTTACCACCCGAACACCATAACCCTTAATCCCTTTATTCTTCAAAAAACTATCTATCTTTACCTTAAAAACATTTAATGAAGGAGCCTCAACTGCTTCACTGGGCAAGGAATTCCATAGATTCACAACCCTTTGGGTGAAGAAGTTCCTCCTAAACTCAGTCCTAAATCTACTTCCTCTTATTTTGAAGCTATGTCCCCTAGTTCTGCTTTCACCCGCCAGTGGAAACAACCTGCCCGCATCTATCCTATCTATTCCCTTCATAATTTTAAATGTTTCTATAAGATCCCCCCTCATCCTTCTAAATTCCAACGAGTACAGTCCCAGTCTACTCAACCTCTCCTCATAATCCAACCCCTTCAACTCTGGGATTAACCTAGTGAATCTCCTCTGCACACCCTCCAGCGCCAGTATGTCCTTTCTCAAGTAAGGAGACCAAAACTGAACACAACACTCCAGGTGTGGCCTCACTAACACCTTATACAATTGCAACATAACCTCCCTAGTCTTAAACTCCATCCCTCTAGCAATGAAGGACAACATTTCATTTGCCTTCTTAATCACCTGTTGCACCTGCAAACCAACTTTATGTGACTCATGCACTAGCACACCCAGGTCTCTCTGCACAGCAGCATGCTTTAATATTTTATCGTTTAAATAATAATCCCGTTTGCTGTTATTCCTACCAAAATGGATAACCTCACATTTGTCAACATTGTATTCCATCTGCCAGACCCTAGCCCATTCACTTAACCTATCCAAATCCCTCTGCAGACTTCCAGTATCCTCTGCACTTTTCGCTTTACCACTCATCTTAGTGTCATCTGCAAACTTGGACACATTGCCCTTGGCCCCCAACTCCAAATCATCTATGTACATTGTGAACAATTGTGGGCCCAACACGGATCCCTCAGGGACACCACTAGCTACTGATTGCCAACCAGAGAAACACCCATTTATCCCAACTCTTTGCTTTCTATTAATTAACCAATCCTCTATCCATGCTACTACTTTACCCTTAATGCCATGCATCTTTATCTTATGCAGTAAAAGCATGTATTATAGTTAAATGTTCAATAAAATCGAGTTGCATTTCTTCAAGTGTTGGAAGCCTGTCTCTCTCACTGCTGCAGTAAACGCAGTCCTCGTAGACCCAGCTTACCCAACACATCAATTATCACTGATAAAACCAGGCATAAGGTGAGGGATGGAATCATCGGGTGTAGAAACAGCAAAAACAATGAATGTCAAGTGATCCACAAAGGCACAATGTTAATAGCGCACAGAAGCTTTTGACAGCTCAGTGTTGACCATGGACAGGGATAAACTCTCATAACTGTCTGAGGCCCCACCACAGAGACACCTGTACAGCATGGCCTTCACTTCCTTTTGGAAGTTGCTGTTCAGGAAACCATAGATGATCGGGTTGACACAGGTGGACAGCATGGCTGTCAGGTGACAGAGGGAGAAGATCAGGTTATGGTGACAAATGGAGATGGCCTCCTGGTCCCAATCGAAGATGGTGTTGAAGATGGTGAGCGGCAGCCAGCAAAAGCTAAAGGCTGCAACTATAGATGCCAACATGACGTTGATCCTCCGACTGTGGCTGACCCTGTGGTTTCCATCCCTAGCCCGGTCCACCATCTCCCGGCGCCTTTGGAGTCACAGAAAGATCCAGAAATAGCAAATCAGCATCAGGAGGAGTGGCAAGCAATACTGAAAAACTAAGAGTCAGGTGGTATAGGCTAGCTTCTGTCGTTCCGAAGACCAGTGCTCAATACAAGCAGCATGGTCCTCAAACATGTCCAGGAGAAAGGAAACATTTGCGTAGGGCACGTTGGTCAAGATGTTGAAGGACACAAAGGGCAAAGAGATTAAACATTCCACCAACCAGCTGATAGCTCTTACACTTGGCTTCCAGCCAGTAGGGTTGATGATTAGCTGGTGTCTCTCCAAAGCAATTAGGGCCAAGGACAGGATGGACACAGTGACTGACATGCACTGAACAAATGGGATCAACTTGCAAAGTGCATCCCCAAGGATCCAATGGTCCATCATGGTGTAGATCACTGTCACTGGTAGGCATATGGTGGAGATGAGGATGTCAGAACACGACAGATTGGCAATCAAGATGTTGGTCACATTGCGCATTTCCTTCTGCCTGATGATGACCAGAACCAGGCACACGTTGCCGATCACACCCACTGCCATCACTGCACTGTACGCCACGACGAGGAAAGTGGTGCTACTCACTGAGTCAGAGCAGAACTGGAACTGCTCCGCCAGCAGTGAAACATTGGGCTGGGAGACAGGATGGAATTTCATGGAATAGTTGAAGTTCTGATCCATTCTTCAATGGACTGGCCGGCTTTGCCTCACTGTTGTCTGTTGTCCAAGATGCAAGTTCTTGGACTGTTGTCCAAGATGCAAGTTCTCAGCAAGCCTTAGTCGTACGAAGATGGTACGAAGTGGCAAGGTTTAGAGGAGATGTACGAGGTAAGTTTTTTTACACAGAGGGTAGGGGTTCCTGGAACTCGCTGCCGGAGGAGGTGGTGGAAGCAGGGACAATAGTGACATTTGGGGGACATCTTGACAAATACATGAATAGGATGGGAATAGAGAGATACGGAACCCGTAAGTGTAGAAGATTTTAGTTTAGTGGGCAGTGTTACCTTCTTTGCTTTGGGATGAACCACAAGCTGTTTCTTATATCGACCAAATGACCACATAACCAATATGTTAGCTCAAAAACCCAGTTTATTCATAACACAAAACTTGTATCTCTATGCAATAACACATGAGGCTCCGTACTAAACTACGACTAAGGTGACCGTTACTTAACTTCGAGTGACCGGCACTGTGCGAGATAAGGCCATTATCCGGGTCCACGTGGTCAGTTTGGAAGTTGTTGGGTTCGTCTCAGCTGGGCTCGTCCTTCAGGAATGGTCGCGGGTCCGTGAACTTGGTTGTTCTGCTGCAGTTGGTCGCACACAGGCCAGTTCCAAAGGAGATCGATCTCTAGTGTACAGGGCTTTTTATCATTCATCCTTTTCATACCTTTTTGGGCGGTTCTTACTCCAGGTCCAATGGATCAATAGGGTTTTCGATCACCCTCATCGATCTCAGCCAATTATGGGGCGGATACCTCAACAGCTGGGCGGGTCCTAGCTATCATTGTCCCAGGCACATAGGCCTTTCCAAATAAGGGGGTGGGGGTGGTGCCGGTTAGTCTGCTATTGTTGTAACTCCTTGATTCAAACTCTATTGGGCTGGGGGAAATGGTGATCAACTCTTAATGGATACAAGTTTCAGCAACGTCTGGTTTCTTTGCGCAATACACAAAGGCTGTGTTCCTGTCTGTACCCCAAATTGACCACAATTTCCATGGTCTTTGCAGGTGGCCATTTTACATAGCTACATTCCGTCCTTTTGATCCTGAATGTGAAGCGTGGTGGATCACAGTCTTGATCCCGTAGTCTGCCTTCTCAAGCCGGTCACTCAGTTCAGGTTCTACTGCACTCTGTCCTAAATTCATTGTACAATTTTACCTAATTCATTAATATTACATACATTCATTAAAACAATTCACTATTGATAGCTATTTAATTTCTAAAATCAGATCCATATAAAACATTTTAACTTAAATTAACATATGAAACAGTTGGTTTCTAACTAAACTTTCTAAACTACAGTCATGCTGCTGGTTTTTCCTAAAGGACTTATCTATAATGCCAAACCTACAAACTTAAACAGCAACACCACTTAGAACATAGAACATTACAGCGCAGTACAGGCCCATTGGCCCTCGATGTTGCGCCGACCTGTGAAACCACTCTAAAGCCCATCTATGCTATTCCCTTAACATCCATATGTTTATCCAATGACCATTTGAATGCCCTTAATGTTGGCGAGTCCATTACTGTTGCAGGCAGGGCATTCCACGCCCTTACTACTCTCTGAGTAAAGAACCTACCTCTGACATCTGTCCGATATCTATCTCCCCTCAATTTAAAGCTATGTCCCCTTGTGCTAGACATCTCCATCCGAGGAAAAAGGCTCTCACTGTCAACCCTATCTTATCCTCTGATCATCTTGTATGCCTCAATTAAGTCACCTCTTAACCTTCTTCTCTCTAACAAAAACAGCCTCAAGTCACTCAGCCTTCCCTCATAAGATCTTCCCTCCATACCAGGCAACATCCTGGTAAATCTCCTCTGCACCCTTTCCAATGCTTCCACATCCTTCCTATAATGCGGCGACCAGAACTGCACGCAATACTCCAAATGCGGCCGCACCAGAGTTTTGTACAGCTGCAACATGACCTCATGGCTCCGAAACTTAATCCCTCTACCAATAAAAGCTAACACACCGTACGCCTTCTTAACAACCCTCTCAACCTGGGTGGCAACTTTCAGAGAATGTATGTACGTCCACACTGCCAAGAATCTTACCATTTGCCCAGTACTCTGTCTTCCTCTCATTCCTTCCAAAATGAATCACCTCACACTTTTCTGCATTAAACTCCATTTTCCACCTGTCAGCCCAGCTCTGCAGCTTATCTATGTCCCTCTGTAACTTGTAACATCCTTTCGCACTGTCCACAACTCCACCGATTTTAGTGTCATCTGCAAATTTACTCACCCATCCTTCTACGCCCTCCTCTAGGTCATTTATAAAAATGACAAACAGCAACGGCCCCAGAACAGATCCTTGTGGTATCCCACTGCTAACTGGACTCCAGGCTGAACATTTCCCATCAACCACCACCCTTTGTCTTCTTCCAGCAAGCCAATTTCTGATCCAAACTGTTAAATCACCCTGAATCCCATGCCTCCGTATTTTCTGCAATAGCCTACCATGGGGAACCTTATCAAATGCTTTACTGAAATCCATATACACCACATCAACTGCTTTACCCTTGTCCACCTGTTTGGTCACCTACTCAAAGAACTCAATAAGGTTTGTGAAGCACGACCTACTGTTCACAAAACCGTGTTGACTATCTCTAATCAAATTATTCCTTTTCCAGATGATTATACATCCTATCTCTTATAAACCTTTCCAAGACTTTGCCCACAACAGAAGTACGGCTCACTGGTTTATAGTTACGGGGTTGTCTCTACTCCCCTTCATGTACAAGGGGACAACATTTGCTATCCTCCAGTCTTCTGGCACTATTCCTGTAGAAATTGATGACATAAAGATCAAAGCCAAAGGCTCAGCAATCTCCTCCCTAGCTTCCCAGAGAATCCTAGGATAAATCCCATCCGTCCCAGGGGACTTATCTATTTTCACACTTTCCAGAATTGCTAACACCTCCTCCTTATGAACCTCAAGCCCTTCTAGTCTAATAGCCTGTATCTCAGTATTCTCCTTGACAACATTGCCTTTTTCCTGTGTGAATACTGACAAAAAATATTCATTTAGCACCTCTCCTATCTCCTCAGACTCTACGTACAACTTCCCACTACTGTCCTTGACTGACCCTACTCTTACCCTAGTCATTCTTTTATTCCTGACATATCTATAGAAAGCTTTAGGGTTATCCTTGATCCTACCTGCCAAAGACTTCTCATGTCCCCTCCTGGCTCTTCTTAGCTCTCTCTTTAGGTCCTTCCTTGCTAACTTGTAACTCTCGAGTGCCCTAACTGAACCTTCAAGTCTCATCTTTACATAAGCTTCCTTCTTCCTCTTGCCAAGTGATTCAACTACTTTTGTAAACCACGGTTCCCTCGCTCGACCACTTCCTCCCTGCCTGACAGGTGCATACTTATCAAGGACACGCAGTAGCTGTTCCTTGAACTAGCTCCCCATTTCAATTGTGCCCATCCCCTGCAGTCCCCCTCCCCATCTGATGCATCCTAAGTCTTGCCTCATCGCATCATAATTGCCTTTCCCCCAGCTATAACGCTTGCCCTGCGGTATATACCTATCCCTTTCCATCGCTAAAGTAAACGTAATCGAATTGTGGTCACTATCACCAAAGTGCTCACCTACCTCCAAATCTAGCACCTGTCCTGGTTCATTACCCAGTACCAAATCCAATATGGCCTCGCCCCTTGTTGGCCTATCTACATACTGTGTCAGGAAACCCTCCTACACACAGTGGACAAAAACGGACCCATCTAAAGTACTCGAACTATAGTGTTTCCAGTCAATATTTGGAAAGTTAAAGTCTCCCATAACAGCTACCCTGTTACTTTCGCTCCTATCCAGAATCATCTTTGCAATCCCTTCCTCTACATCTCTGGAACTTTTCGGAGGCCTATAGAAAACTCCTAACAGGGTGACCTCTCCTTTCCTGTTTCTAACCTCAGCCCATACTACCTCAGTAGACGAGTCCTCATCAAACATCCTTTCTGCCACCGTAATACTGTCCTTGACTAACAATGCCACCCCTCCCCGCTTCTACCACCTTCCCTGAGCTTACTGAAATATCTATACCCCGGCACCTGCAACAACCATTCCTGTCCCTGCTCTATCCATGTCTCCGAAATGGCCACAACATCGAAGTCCCAGGTACCAACCCATGCCGCAAGTTCACCCACCTTATTCCAGATGCTCCTGGCATTGAAGTAGACACACTTTAAACCACCTTCCTGTCTGCCGGTACACTCCTGCAACTTAGAAACCTTACTCATGACCTCACTACTCTCAACCTCCTGCATACTGGAGCTACAATTCAGGTTCCCAACCCCCAGCTGAACTAGTTTAAACCCTCCCAAAGAGCATTAGCAAATTTCCCCCCCAGGATATTGGTGCCCCTCTGGTCCAGGTGTAGACCATCCCGTTTATAGAGGTCCCACATGACTCACCCCTGGTAAGTCCCCCCCCCCCCCACCAACAGTATCCAAAGCGGTATACTTGTTACTAAGGGGAACAACTACAGGGGATCCTTGTACTAACTGCGTCCTCCCAGCCCATCTCACTATCACCCATCTATCTTTATTCTTTGGAGTAACTACAACCCTGAAGCTACTATCTATGACCACCTCTGCCTCCCGAATGATCCGAAGTTCATCCAGCTCCAGTTCCCTAACACAGTTTCTGAGGAGCTGGAGTTGGGTGCACTTCCCACAGGTGAAATCAGCAGGGATACTAATGGCGTCCCTCACCTCAAACATTCTGCAGGAGGAACATTGCACTGCCTTCCCTGCCATCTCCTCTAGATAAAAAAAGATCAGCCATGATCTAATTGAATGGCGGAGCAGGCTCGAGGGGCCAGATGGCCTACTCCTGCTCCTAGTTCTTATGTTCTTATGTTCTTATGTTCTTAAAAAGAAAGTAAGAGCTTACCTGATATTCACTCAACCCCTTAGGTTATAAGGAGGTGGAAGGGTGGGGGACACTACAAGTGTAGTGTCTCGGGTTTAGCAACCACCCAACTTATATACAGGTACTAACAAATCTTCCCAGAAAGCCCCACGGCCGACTTACCACAGCTCTGAAGGTAAGTTTTTAAAGAGGTAAACTTACCTTCCCAACAGACCCCCTGGCGGCTGCTCCCGCGAAAATCTGAAGGCTGCTTCTCCTGAAAGGTAAGTTTTTAAAGGTTAAACTTACCTTCCCGACAGACCCCCTGGCGGCTGCTCCCGCCGAAAATCTGAAGGCCGCTTCTCCTGCAAGGTAAGCTTTTAAAGTTTTTAAAAGTTTTTTCTTTCGTCTTATCACATTTCATCGGTACAGAGGTATCAAGGGTCCATTTAGCAGCGGTTATCACAGTTTTGCAAGTTGTACATTCTTAGTAGAGTTCTATTGGATTCCAAAGAGGGGGGCTTGAACTGTGTACATACGGGTACGGGAGGCTTTTGCCTTCCATTTGCGAAGTTTGAATGTGAGGACTGCACTATAGATTACTGCAATCACCAGAAGGGTCTCTGTTATGTATGAGAGTGGGTTCGATTTTGCAATGCCTTCCCACCAGGTGGGGGTTTTGGTCTCTATCTCTAACAGTTGTTGTGTGGCATCCTGACTAGAGGTGGTCTGTGGGATGGTGTCGCTCGGGGCTGGCTTAGGTCCTACTCTAATTATGTGTATTGCCAAATTACCTTTCGTGAGTGTCCCGGGGAAATTTTGTCCGATCCTTATTTTGTTCCCTGCAATTTTATTTAAACATCCAATTTCGAGGCCACGAAACTTCTGTTCCGGTTGTGCTAATGTAATATTCTGATGTGGACCCATTGGGCTTTCTGTAAATTGTCCGTTGGTTATTGTCCCCAAATATGACGCTTGTGTTCTTACAGATCCATGGGGTGCCACTCTCCCATTCCCCTGCATCTGGGGGACGGTACCACAGACCGCAGAGCTGTGGACAGTCTTGGGTATCTTGTGATCGGAGTCCGGTAAGTGCATTAATTGTCCAGACGAAGATCATGGGTGCTGTGTTCAGCCTGCAGTGTCTGGTTTCCGTGTATTCCGAGGGAATCAAGCATAGAATCATGCCAGTATCATTGGTTAATATCTGTGTGTGTTAGTCTCTCTGTCTTAGTTCCAATTTCCCTTTATGATTGTCACCATGTGTTACTCCCCCATTTTGCTTTTTAAAAAAATGTGGAGAGGTACTAATCCGTGTGTCTCAATTCAAGAATTCAAGTCACTCACAGTTTATGTGGTTGATGCGAGGAGTGGGTGGATGCTTTCTTCGACCATCCTCCATCTTTACTAGCAACCATGGAAGGTTGAGACTTTGTTTAACCAGCCGAATTTCAGGGCGGCCAGTTTTATAGAGTTTCGTCCCAGGCTCTCAGCGGTAGCAACAGTGATCAGCAACCATTGAGTTTTTGCGTGTAGATAGCATTTGGAAGTGACCCGAGTGGAAGAAAGAAGGGTTTAGATTTGGAAAAGGGAGAAAGATTCAAGACCTGCCCAAAACAGAAAAAGGGTGTCGTAAATCATTCCAGACAGCATGATGTGAAACGTGGGATGCGTATGGGCCGCTGTGGGACAAGAATGGGTGGGATCCCCGGGTAGGGCAGGTGTTAGTGCCGTTACTCCACTACCCGAGCGTGATTGACTGGTTAATTTTGGGGCCCTCAGGTAGGGCCGGGATCAGTGCCGTGACTCCCTACCTAGGTGACCGGGATGAACGGAAAGAATTTGTAGTCATATTGTAGTGCCTTCAACTGCCATTGGTCAGTAGACTGTGTCTGACGGTTGAATCAGAGGAGTAATTACAACTGCATAACTGAGTATCGGGCCGACAGAGATTAAAACCATGTGTTGGAGAGAAGAGGAGGTTAAAACAAGAAGACGGGCAGACTCCATCAGAAATTTGGATACCTTAATTCTTAGACAGTGTCCGTTTCTCATCATCTGGACACCTCAAATATTTGCGTCCATCAGTTCCGTTAAATCATTTCCTCGAAGGGGCTCATCACTTAAATCACCACTTTCTCCTGGTTGCCACACTCGTGTCTGTGGGCGGTAGCCGCGTAGGCCTGTGGGTGGTCCGATTCGTCATGTCTTACCAACCTGTAGGAATTGTCACGGTGCCAAAAGTGAGTATCGGGGTTGTCGTGTGACGGTGTGTAGCCGGGAACTGGTACTGGAAGTGGAAGCAACGTTGTCGTGAGCAGGGGTAGGAAGAGTCGGTGGGCGGAGACGGTCGCACAAGCGGTCAAGAAAATCCAAGGCATGTTCCAGGGGCTAGGGTAGCTGATGGTGGGGAGGTCGCTAGGGATGGTAGTCAAATCCAGGAGGCTCTCATCAGAGTCAAGTACAAGGTTGAAACCTGTGAGTATGGGCGGAGTCGAGGGGAGAGTGTCGTCCTGAGTGGTGTAGGGTTGGAGCGGGCATTGGGCTGAATCGTCAGTGGGCAGAGCATCATCCTCTTCCATTTCCAAGGCTAAGTGGTGGGCGTGGCTACGTTATGATCCGTAGAGTTTGAGCTGTTTGATGCGGAACCAACCAGTCTTTCCATTGGGGTACGCTATCTTGTACACAGAGGGGCTTACTTTGTCAGAGACCTGCAAATTTAGGGGCTAGGAAGGAGCTGGGGTTGTACAACGAGATCATGACTTGCTGGCTGACTGTATACTCTATGGGGTGAACCTTTTTGTCAAAGCTGGTTTTACTCTGCTTTTTGCTAGCGCCTATTCGGATGGTGGCAGCTAGTTGTGCCACTTCAATGTTCTCTGTGACCTGTTGGACTGCTTTTTCGTGGTGAGTGCGGTGACTGTGGGATTTGCCAAATCGAGCCCTAATAAGTATTCAATGCCTTTCATGGGTCTACCTGTCATAGGATGTGGGGGGTGAAACCTGTGGAACTGGAAACTGTGTTCCTGCTAATCATGAGAGCAAAGGGTAGTACCGTGTCCCAAGTGGAATTGTTCTGCTGTACCATCTTCCCAATAGTCGTTTTTAAAGTGTGGTTCATGCGCTCTACTATGCTGCTGGACTGGGGATGGTAGGCTATGTGAAATTTTTGTTTGATACTGAAAATGGTCATATCATTTGGCATTACTCTGCCGGTGAAGTGGGAACCTTGATCTGACTTAATGCTGTGTGGAAGACCCCAGCGCGTAAAGATCTATTGGGTCAAAATTTTAGCAATGGCCTTTGCCATGTTTGATTGTGTGGGGAATGCTTCGACCCATTTTGTAAATGTATTGCTGATGACTAGCAAGTACTTGAAACCGTTTCTGCAGGGGGGGAGGGGACCAATGTAATTAATTTGCAGATTTGTGCAGGAGCCTTCTACAGGTCGGGTGTGTCTTAATTGTCCCTTCTTTGCATAATATTCCGGATTGCTCTGGGCGCAAATTAGGTAATTGTCTACATAATGTGTGACATCGCTTTTTAATTTGGGCCACCAGCACAAGGGTCTTAAATGGGCAATGGTTGTGTCTATTCCCTGATGTCCATGTCCATCAGAGAATTGATACATTAATTGGTTTCTGTCTTGGGTGGGGACCACATAAATTCTGTCCTTTAACACTTCCGTCCTGTAATGTGAGTGTGTCCTTCCATTTATCATAGGGGGCTGGGTCGGTGCCGTTTAGTACCTGTTTAAGGGAGTCGTCTGCTTTCTGTGCCTGAGATAAATCCTCATTAGTGATTTGGGAGACCTGGATTGAATGTATCTGTTCACACTCAGGGGGTTGCCAGAAGTGACCAGAGTGTGATCCAACTTTAGCTAAGGCATTGGCCTTACGATTCCCAGGGATAAGTGTGGTGATGGCTCTTTACTTTAATGATGCCGTATGTGCGGCCGGTGGTTTTCTTATGAATATGTTTCAGGAGAGGGGTGGATGGTAGGGGTTTTCCGTGGGCGGATACAAAACCTCGAGATTCCCATAGGGGGAGGAATTCTGTTAGACTGTTGCAGACATACAAGCTGTCGGAGTGTATGTCTGCAGGCATTGAAAGGAGTCTGGGTGATCAATTACCGTATATACTCGCGTATCCTTCGATCTCGCGTATCATGCGACCCCTACATTTTCGTCCCCAAAACATGATTTTATGGTATACCTCATGTATCATGCGAGTCACTTTTTTGGAAATCTGAAGAGTAGTATTCTGATGGGAAGATGGGAAGAGTGGTTTCTGCTGTGAAAGCTGTTCGCGATTCGAACAGCTTTCCAGGTGGCTTTACTAGCGTCGTTCAGCCACTTGCCGTTTCCATTCATAAAAACATGAATGGAAACGTCAAGTGGCTGAACATCTTCCCATCAGAATGCTGTGGTCAAAATCTGAAGAGTAGTATTCTGATGGGAAGATGTTCAGCCACTTGACGTTTCCATTCATTTTTTTATGAATGGAAACGGCAAGTGGCTGAACGACGCTAGTAAAGCCAGCTGGATGCTATGTGACTTATCTTGGCCAGCATTTCACACCCGCGATTTTTGTACCTCACGTATCATGCGACCCCCGAAATTTAGGCTTCAAATTAGGGCTCAAAAGTTGCATGTTATGCGAGTATATACGGTACATAAGCTATGGCTGCCAGTTCGGCTGTCTGCGAACCCAAGTGGCCGCGTAATTTTAAAGATACCTCTTCTAGTGGGCGACCCTGTGAATCCTCCAAGTAAATCCTGCATCCTGTGATTCTTACTCCATCTTCAACAGTGGAGCCATCTACATATATCTTTACTGTGTCCCCTGTGTCTTGGGAACTTTGTGTCTCACCGTTTACATGTGGTTGTAACGATTTGGGAACAAGGGGTCCTGTGGGGTGTGTGGCTGCAATCATCTGGAATTCGTGTGAGGTCCCTGCTTATTGTAAATTGTCTGCTAAGCGCGTGTGGGTCTTGGTGCGTTTCACAGACATATCCCTGCGAGCTGCTCTGATCTGGCTAACCGAACCAGCCTTTAGTTTGCCGCCTAACAACAGTTGGGTGGGGGTGTGATTGTTTAATATCGGGACTGGGTTGAGGCCGGTAATGTAGGCAAAGTACTGGACGGCCCAAGCAAGTGTCGTTCACAGGCAGAAAATCCTTGTTCTACGGGGTCTAAAACTCTAGAAGCATAGAACATAGAACATAGAACGATACAGCGCAGTACAGGCCCTTCGGCCCTCGATGTTGCACCGACATGGAAAAAACTAAAGGCCATCTAACCTACACTATGCCCTTATCATCCATATGCTTATCCAATAAACTTTTAAATGCCCTCAATGTTGGCGAGTTCACTACTGTTGCAGGTAGGGCATTCCACAGCCTCACCACTCTTTGCGTAAAAAACCCACCTCTGACCTCTGTCCTATATCTATTACCCACAATTTAAGACTATGTCCTCTCGTGCTAGCCACCTCCATCCGCGGGAGAAGGCTCTCGCTGTCCACCCTATCTAACCCTCTGATCATTTTGTATGCCTCTATTAAGTCACCTCTTAACCTTCTTCTCTCTAACGAAAACAACCTCAAGTCCATCAGCCTTTCCTCATAAGATTTTCCCTCCATACCAGGCAACATCCTGGTAAATCTCCTCTGCACCCGTTCCAAAGCTTCCACGTCCTTCCTATAATGAGGCGACCAGAACTGTACGCAATACTACAAATGCGGCCGTACTAGAGTTTTGTACAACTGCAACATGACCTCATGGCGGAACTCAATCCCTCTATCAATAAAGGCCAACACACCATAGGCCTTCTTCACAACCCTATCAACCTGGGTGGCAACTTTCAGGGATCTATGTACATGGACACCGAGATCCCTCTGCTCATCCACACTGCCAAGAATTTTACCATTAGCCAAATATTCCGCATTCCTGTTATTCTTTCCAAAGTGAATCACCTCACACTTCTCCACATTAAACTCCATTTGCCACCTCTCAGCCCAGCTCTGCAGCTCATCTATGTCCCTCTGTAACCTGCAACATCCTTCCGCACTGTCTACAACTCCACCGACTTTAGTCTATCTTTACCTTAAAAACATGTAATGAAGGAGCCTCAACTGCTTCACTGGGCAAGGAATTCCATAGATTCACAACCCTTTGGTTGAAGAAGTTCCTCCTAAACTCAGTCCTAAATCTACTTCCCCTTATTTTGAGGCTATGTCCCCTAGTTCTGCTGTCACCCGCCAGTGGAAACAACCTGCCCCTATCTATTCCCTTCATAATTTTAAATGTTTCTATAAGATCCCCCCGCATCCTTCTAAATTCCAACGAGTACAGTCCCAGTCTACTCAACCTCTCCTCATAATCCAACCCCTTCAGCTCTGGGATTAACCTAGTGAATCTCCTCTGCATGCCCTCCAGCGCCAGTATGTCCTTTCTCAAGTAAGGAGACCAAAACTGAACATAATACTCCAGGTGTGGCCGCACTAACACTTTATACAATTGCAACATAACCTCCCTAGTCTTAAACTCCATCCCTCTAGCAATGAAGGACAAAATTTCATTTGCCTTCTAAATCGCCTGTTGCACTTGTAAACCAACCTTCTGTGACTCATGCACTAGCACACCCAAGTCTCTCTGAACAGCGGCATGCTTTAATATTTTATCGTTTAAATAATAATCCCGTTTGCTGTTATTCCTACCAAAATGGATAACCTCACATTTGTCAACATTGTATTCCATCTGCCAGACCCTAGCCCATTCACTTAACCTATCCAAATCCCTCTGCAGACTTCCAGTATCCTCTGCACTTTTCGCTTTACCACTCATCTTAGTGTCATCTGCAAACTTGGACACATTGCCCTTTGTCCCCAACTCCAAATCATCTATGTAAATTGTGAACAATTGTGAGCCCAACACGGATCCCTGAGGGACACCACTAGCTACTGATTGCCAACCAGAGAAACACCCATTTATCCCAACTCTTTGCTTTCTATTAATTAACCAATCCTCTATCCATGCTACTACTTTACCCTTAATGCCATAGATACATTCTGGGGAACAGACCGGGAATGTGAGTGGCAAATGCAGATGCTTTGAGCAGACTTCGCCTCCCGAACACCCCGTCGCTAATACCGAAAGTAGAGGAGACAGTTATGAGTCTAAATTTTTTGGACACCCTACCAGTAGACGCACAACGTATTCGGTTGTGGACGCAAAAAGACCAAGTTTTAGCCAAGATGAAGCATTTACTGCTAACAGGGGAACTGGAAAGACCAGTGGAGCCCCAGATGCACCCATACTGGAGCAGAAGGGACCAAATAACCGTTGAAGACGATATCCTATTATGGGGAGCCCGGGTAATAGTCCCAGCTCAGGGCCGTCGGACAATCTTAACCGAGTTACATCACGGACACCCAGGGGTGTCTAAAATGAAGATGCTAGCTCGAAGCTACGTTTGGTGGCCAGGATTGGACACAGACAAAGAAGCCTTGGTACGTCGGTGCCAGGAGTGCCAACAGGGGCAAAGAGTGCCATCAGCTGCACCATTGCACCCGTGGGAATGGCCAGGCAGACCGTGGACCCGCCTGCATATTGACCACGCCGGCGATATTTTGGTGATAGTGGACGCCCACTCCAAATGGTTGGACGTCCACCGGGTAAACACGGCAAGCACAGCATCGACAATCAAAAAGCTCAGGGCCTCGTTTTCAACACATGGACTTACGGAGGTATTGGTGTCGGACAACGGAACGGCATTCACAAGTGGGGAATTTGGGAAATTCCAAAAAGAAAACGAGTCCGCCACATCAAAATGGCCCCTTACCATCCAGTGTCCAACGGCCTGGTGGAGAGAGCGGTCCAGACACTAAAAGCGGGATTCAAGAAGCAGCCGGCAGCGTCAATGGACACCAAGCTCTCCCGCTGGCTGTTTGATTACACGACCACACCGCATTCCACAACGGGTATACTGCCAGCTGAACTCTTAATGGGAAGGCGGCTGCGAACGAGGTTGAGTCTCCTTTTCCCAAATTTAAGGGGGAAGTGGAGAAACAGCAGGAGGCCCAACGCAGGGGGCATGATAATAGTCGGCAGCAGAGACATTTCCAGGTGGGGGCACCGGTTTGGGTCAAGTATTATGGGAATGGACCAACGTGGGTCAAAGGCACGGTAGAGTCCCAAAGAGGGCCCATATCCTATGAAGTTTCGATAGGAGGTAAGGTGCTGAAGAAACACCTAGACCAAATAAGGGCAGCGGAACCACACCTGGAGGCAGGCGAAGCAGGACCGCCTCAAGCTGGGATAGCCCAGACAGAAAAGATACCCACACCCCAGCCCCGAGCAATTTCTCCAGGGGGGGGGGTAATGATCTCCAATTAGCATTATTAGTTGGCCAATTGGAGTATGAGCTCCCTCAATGATAGCTCATTGAAGGGGCCCATATAATCACGTGTGTAGTCTTTGTGATCCAGTCTGAAGTTGACTGGACTGCTAGCAGCACTGTTGGAGCTGCTCTTGTAAATACTTATTGGCAATAAATATTGGTGTGGTGACGGGACCCCTCCCTCCTGTGGATTATTACATCTACCATGAAGAAGGTCAAGCACAGCAGATGCATGGGAATACCACCGCCATCAAATTACCCTCAAAACCAGACAACATCTAGACTTGGAATGATATCACCACTGCTTCATCGTCACAGGGCCAAAATTCTGGAACTTCCTTCCTTTTTTTTTGAAACTCTTTTTTTATTGGCTTTTCTCATATTTATAAACAGTTGTTGTGATTATACATTACATTTTTCTTTATTTTACAGAGGTTTATTTTGTCCTTCATTTAACTAACTTTTTGTACGTTTTGTTGCCCTCTGGATCGGTCTATGATTTCCCCCCTTCATCCCCCCCCCCCCCCCCTCCCCCCCGCCCCCCCCATTGGCTTCAACACCCTTCTTCTGCTCTTATGGTTTCCCCACCTTCCTTCCGCTCCCCCCCCCCCCTCCCCACCCTCCCCCCCCCCCCCCCCCCCGCCTTGGGTCCTTGGGTTGCACAGTCCTTTGGTTCCCCATCTATATATTTTTTTCCCTTCGCTTACTCCTCATTGCTGGTCTCGAACAGGTTTTGGAACAGGCCGATGAACTGCCCCCAAGTATAGAGGAAGCCTTCCTTTGACCCTCGGATGGCGGACTTAATCTTCTCCAGTTGGAGAAATTCCGAGAGGTCAGCGAGCCAGTTTGCAGCTGTGGGTGGTGCTGCCGATCGCCAGCCAAGCAGGTTCTCCAGCGTGCGATTAGGGAAGCGAGGGCATTGGCTCCCTTCCCCATGTGTAGCTCTAGCTGCTCCGATACCCCGAAGATTGCCACTATTGGTCATGGCTTCACCCTCACCCCCACAACCTTGGACATTGGCTTGGAGAAGGCTGCCCAGAACCCAGCAAGCTTGGGGCAAGCCCAAAACATGTGGGTGTGGTTGGCTGGGCCCCTCTGGCATCGCTCACATTTGTCCTCCACCTCCGGGAAGAACTTGCTTATTCGGATTCTGGTCAGGTGCGCTCTGTGCACCACTTTGAGCTGCATCAGGCTGAGCCTTGTGCAGGAGGAGGTGGAGTTCACCCTGCTCAGTGCTTCGCTCCAGAGTCCCCATCCTACCTCTGTCCCCAGTTCGCCTTCCCACCTTTGTTTTGTCTCATCCAGTGGAGACCGGGCTCCGTCCAGTATATTTCCCCACATAGCCCCCCCCCCTTCTCGTTGCTTGTGCCTATCAGGTCCTCCAGTAGTGTGGTTTATGGGACCCCGGTGTACCCTCCTGTCTCTTTGTGGAGGAAGTGTTTTATTTGGAGGTGTCTCAATTCCTGTCCTTTTGCTAGTTTCCACTTCCTCGTCAGTTCGTCCAGTGTTGCCAGTCTGTGCCCGACATAAAAGTCCCCGACTGTCAGTGTGCCCCCGTCCTGCCTCCATCTTTTGAAGGTGGTGTCTAGCATGGCTCGAGGGAATCTGTGATTGCCGCAGGTGGAGGCCATGGGGGACATTTTGGTTATCCCGAACTGCTGTCTCAACTGGGTCCACGTTCTCAGCGTGGCCGCTACCACTGGGCTCGTTGTGTATCTTGCTGAGGAGGATGGGAGTTCTGCTGTAGCCAGGGCCCGGAGGGTTGTTCATTTACAGGATGCCTCCTTCATTTGTACCCAATCTGTGTCGGGTTCTTGTACCCATCCCCTCACTCTTTCTGCCGTTGCTGCCCAGTGGTAGTATTGTAGGTAAAGCCAAGCCCCTTTTGACTTTTCCTCTTTGCAGTGTTGGTTTGGGAATTCTCGGGTTCTTATCCCCAAACACATGCCATGATTAGACTGTCTACGTTTTGGAAAAAGGCCTTGGGGATGAAGATCGGTATGGATCTAAACAGGGAGAGGAACATTGGCAATACGTTCATCTTGATCATCTGCACTCTCCCCATTGAGCTTATTGAAACAAGGTTCAGAAGCACAAAGTCCCTTTGTGCTTCTGATTTCCGAAGCATTTTTCTATTTAGAAAATCGTCTATGCCTAAATTCCTCCTTCCAAAGTGCATAACCTCACACTTTTCCACATTGTATTTCATTTGCCGCTTCATTGCCCACTCTCCTAGCTTGTCCAAGTCCTTCTGTGGCCCCCTTGTTTCCTCAATACTACCCATCCCTCTACAGATCTTTGTATCATCTGCAGGCTTAGCAACAGTGCCTTCAGTACCTTCTTCCAGATCATTAATGTATATTGTAAAAATGTTGTGGTACAGACCACTGAGCACACCACTAGTCACCAGCTGCCATCCTGAAAAGGGCATCTGTAATGGCACAGATGCACCTGAGTGCCGATGCGTGTGAGATGCCGGACAGGTCCCCACTTGGCGACTGGAACAACCCCGCTGCATAGACGTTCAGTGCAACCGTCACCTTTACAGCCACCGGGAGCGGGTGTCCTCCCCATTCCCATGCGGTGCCAGGTGTGGCATCAGGTGGTAGATGTGTCCGACAGTCTCTCTGCTCATCCGCAGTCTCCTCCTGCATGCCCGGTCCGGGAGGTCCTCAAAGGACATGCAGTTGCGGGATACGATTGTCCTCATCTGGCGACTCCTTGGCACCTCCTCCTCCTCCTCCTCCTCCTCGTCTTGTCAGGCGGCCGGCCCTCCAGCCTGAGTGGTTGGCACCTGCCCCTCTGCGGCCCGCTCCTCTGCTGCAGCCTCCACCTCCTCTCCGAGCAGCCCACTAGGCTGCATGCAGGGCAGTGGCCGTCAACTAGGCGGCCAACATCGCTGGTTGATGACCGAACATAATTACCTGCAGGGGGTCAGGGGAAAACATGCCATCATGGCGCATATACCCATGCACAACCAGGTACCGGGGTTGCCCAATTGTCCCCGGGTGCCCCAGCCACGCATGCCCCCCCCCCACCCCCCGGCCCCATCGATGCCCCCAGTCCTGGTGCCCATCCCTGGTGCCAGGCCCACTGTTTCATGGAACTGCCCTCACTGGGTGCTGTCGTTGGTGTGGTCCTGGCTGACCCCCCTGGTGGGTGTCACCAGTGGAGTGGCTGGCCGGGGATATGGGGGGGGGGGTGGTCGGGGATGGGGGGGGGGGTGGCCGGGGATGGGGGGTGTCCGGGGATGGGGGGTGGCAGGTGATGGGGTGTGGCACCCACCCATACGGCCATTTTCTCTATGTCCACCCAGGGGCCAAGGTGGGTGGCCAGCAAGGCGACTGCTGTAATGGCACTCGGTGCGTGGGCACTGCCCCTATCCTGTCGGGGGCTCCGCGGCTGCTCGACTGTCCTCCCCTTCCCCTTTCCCCACAAATCACGGCCGGAGTCCGATGCCAGAGCCTGCAGTTCTCAACTTCTAGCTCCTCTCGCAGCTGCCTCAGCCAGCACGCAAGCTTCACGATTTTTTATCAAACACTAGAAACGCGGTGTCAGGAAAACGGCCCATCCAAGGCTCAGAATCACTGAGGACCCGGAGAATCTGCCGTCAGGGCAGTCCAGACCGTGCAGCCTGCACCGTGATTTTGTTGATTTCGGGAGTCCGGAGAATGCCGATTCGGCTCAAAACCAGCGTCAAGCCCAATTTCGGCGTCGGAGCCGATTCTCCGGCCAATCACATTTCGCGATTTTGGCGTGATGTCACGGAGAATCTAGCCCAATATTTTTACTCTCATCACTTCCCATTGAACATGGCCAGTGGGCAAGAGGCCCCACCTGTTGTGAGCATCAGAAAAACATTTAACTTGTTTTTCTTTATCCTGAATCAAGTCTTAAATGTTCCTTAATAAATGATTCTTGGTTTACTTGTATTGCAGTCTTTCTTCCTTCAGTATTTCCTTTGAAATCAAATAGGGTTTTGCTATTCTGACTTGATCATTGGGGGTGTCAAGAACAAGCCGGCATAATCACTGGGCCAGTGGGGTGAAGTCAGAAAGCACTACTTCACAAAACCGGCAATGGAAATCTGGGACTCTGTCTTTCGAAAAACTGTATTGTTCAGAGATTGATTGAAAATCATCCAGTCTGAAATGTATATGTATTTAGTCTTAAAAGATACTAAGGGTTAAAAAATCAAGGTGGAGTTAAGATCATCCCTTACCTAACTGAGTGAAGGAACAGGCTCAATCGACTAAACAGCCTCCACTTGTTCCATAGCTATAGTGTAATATAGAACATACATACAGCACATAATGTATACATACAGCACATAATGTATTTTTTTATCTCTTAAATGCTGCACATATTATGCAGTTTCCTGCTCAGCAATCCACTTCAGTACATTTTAATTTTCTCTACAGCAATTTGAAAAACAGCCTCCGTGGCAATCAAGGAATATTACACAGTTGCAAAGCCAAATAAAATTATAATGTACTCATGGTGGAATAATATTAATAGGAGGAAATCCTCAAAAAACATTCTCATAATTATGCGATTTGATGTTCAAGTGAACAAGATGGGCTGTTTGCCATCTTTGTAGTTACATTACAATTACACAGAAAGTGTTTTCACTGCTGATGGAACCATCAATTCACTGGACACGTGCTTTAAGATATGAACAGTGGTTTTAATCTACTTACTACAGAGCCAGCCTGTTATCTGTTGAACTCTCGATGAACTGGCAGGCGGGCTCTGGACAAGGGTATTTATACAGCAGTCCAGGGGGAGGAGTCGTGGGCAGAGCAAAGGGTGGAGCCCTGTACAAACTCCTGAGCATTCCCAGAGCTACTCCCCCTAGTGGCTGGATAACGCTACTGCGCTTACAATGGTATTGGTAAATACAGTGTGAATTACTAAGTTACATTCACCACAACTGCATTTTAGTAAAATAGGAATATTAATACAAAAGAAGACAAGGATCCATCTTGTTCACTTTCCACCATCCTTGTAGTCACATGATGATAATGATAATGAGCTATTGACCAATCACAGTGATCAATTTCTATCAATGAGTCTACAAAAGACCTGAGCTGAGGGGTGGGTCTTCCGTTCTGGAATATAAATTGAGTAGTAGGAATGTAAATGATAATGACATCCACTCTAGTCAATCTCATGATCTTCAGCTCCACCTTTCCATCTTACCCTCATAACCCTTGATTTTCTTATTGATTAAAAATATGTATCTCAGCCTTGAACATACTTAACAACCAAATCTCCACAGCTTTCTGTGGTAAAGAATTCCACAGATTCACTATCCTCTGAGAGAAGAAATTCCTCCTCATCTCTGTTTTAAAATGATGACCCCTGGCTCTGAGGTCATGCCCTCTGATCCTAGACTCTCCCACAAGAGGAAACACCCTCTCAGCAACTACCCTGTCAAAGCTCCGCTGAGAATCCGATTTGTCTCAATAAGGTTGCCTCTCATTCTTCTAAACTCCAATGAGTACAGGCCTGGCCTACTGAACCTCTCCTCATAGAAAAATCTCTCCATACCTGGGATTAACCTCGTGAATCTTCTCTGGACTGTCTCCAATGCCAGTAAATATTTCCTTAGATAAGGGGAACAAAACTGTTCACAGTATTCCAGGTGTGGTCTAATCAGTGCCTTGTATAGTTTTAGCGGAACTTCCCTATTTTTATACTTCATTCCCTTTGAAATAAAAGCCAACAATCCATGTGCCTTCCCTATTACCTGCTGAACTTGCATGCTCGTTTTTTGTGATTTATGCACTAGGAGCCCCAAATCCCTCTGTGCTGCAGCTTTCTGCAGCCTTTCTCCATTTAAATAATATTCAGTTCCATCAAAGGTGCTTTTCTCGTTTAACTAAAAAAGATGTTTGTGAGAGCTGGACCTACAGTGAATTTTATAACAATGGCATACAAGGTGCCATTAAAACTCAACTCAACAGCATGAATTGTTGAGTTCATAAGTTCAATGAATACAGGCTCAGATATTGGAGGTGCATCTAGATCACCATGAAATAGTGCTGCAATGCTTCTTAACAAAGGTTAAGGAATCGTTCAATGTGTGTGTGAAAACTTGTTCAAAACTGGCTGTAGCAACGCTCCCAACCATATGGCCAATTCATGCTATGCAGACTGCATAATCTTGGCAGGTTAAATAATTGGCATAAATTGGCATTGTAATGATATGTATATAGCCAGGTTAGTGAAGGGTTAATGATTACATCCCTGTGTAATTCAAACAGTAGAGGGCACCACCACTTCTCTGTATATAAATAAGACCTCAGGGAATGCTGGGTAGTGTTAGTGAAGGAGAAAGCAGGAGAACTGCACTAGGAGGAGATTAGATTAGAGAGAGTTAACATGAGGTAAGATCATAGCATTATGAGTGACTATTTAGATTATTGATTACTGCAAGACAGATTCACTGTTACTTTATTATTATCTGTAGCTCAGTAGTGTGTGCGAACCTCATTTAATTAATTGTTATACAATGAATTAGTTTTGTTTCAATCTAATGATTGGTGGATTCTTTGTCATCAACACAATGGACCATTCTGGAAGAAAAGACAAAGAACACAATATCTTACCACCAAGGGTAATATAACAGGCATGAATGGGCATTTTTCTGGTTGTCAGGATGTGACGAGTGGTCTGCCACAGGGATCAGTGCTGAGTCCTCAACTTTATATAATTTATATAAATGATTTGGATGAAGAGATTGAAAGGATGGTTGTTAAATTTGCTGATGACACAAAACTAGGAAGGAAAGTAAATTGTGAAGAGAACACAAGGAGGCTACAAAGGGATACAAACAAGTTAAGTGAGTGAACAAAGATCTGGCAAATGGAGGAGAATGTGGGCAAATTCTCCATTTTGACAGGAAACATGAAAAAGTTTATTATCTAAAAGGTGAGAGATTTCAGAGATCTGGGATTCAGAAAGGTCTTGGTGTCCTTGTTCATGAATCACAAAAGACTTGTATACAGGTACAGCAAGTAATTCGTTTTTTTGTTATTTACAGCACAGAAGGAGGCCATTCGGCCCATCATGTCTGCACCGGCTCCCAAAAGAGCAACTTAGCTCATCCCATTCCCCAGCCCTATCTCCGTAGCCCTCCATATCCATCACTTTCAAATATATATTCAGCTCTCTTTTGAAAACTCCCATGGAATCCACCTCCACCACTCTCCCAGGCAGCGGATTCCAAACCTCAACAACTCTCTGAGTAAAGAAGTTTCTCCTCATCTCACTCCAAGCTCTCTTGCTGACTATCTTCGAATTGTGACCCCTAGGAAAGCTAATAGAATGTCATTGCATATTGTGAGGAGAATTGATTACAAAAGTAGGGAGGTTAAGCTTCAGATGTACAGGGCAGTTATGAGACCACATCTGGACGTTTATACGCAGCATAGGTCTCCTTATTTAGGAAAAATGTGTTAGAAGCAGTTCAGAGAAGGTTTACCAGACTCATACCAGGAATGGGTGGGTTGTCTTTTGTGGAAAGGTTGAAGAGGTTACATTTGATCCACTAGAGTTTGGAAGAATAAAAGGCGACTTGATTGAAACCTGTAAAATGCTACGGGGTCTTGACAGGATAGATGTGGAGAGGATGTTTCCTCTTGTGGGAAAGTCTAGAACAAGGGGTCACTGTTTAATAATAAAGGGTCGCTCTTTTAAGATGGAGATGAGGAGATTTTCTTTCTGTCCGAGGGCTGAGTGTCTCTGGAACTCTCTTCTTAAAAGGCAGTGTGGAATAATGGCAGAGTATTTGAATATTTTTAAGGAAGAGGAAGATAAATTCTTGGATTAACAAAGGAATGAAAGGTTATCAGGGTTAGGTGGGCATGTGGGGTTGAGGTTACAATCAGGTCAGCTGTAATCGTATTTATTTTTTAAATTTAGAGTACCCAATTCTTTTTTTTCCCCAATTAAGGGGCAATTTGCGTGGCCAATTCACTTACCCTCACATCTTTTTGGGTTGTGGGGGTGCAGACACAGAAAGAATGCGCAAACTCCACGCAGACAGTGACCCAGGGCCAGGATAGAACCCGGGTCTGTTGATCTTTAAATTCTTCACCCGGTAGTCTGGCTCAATGAAATGAGAGATGGATTTGTAGGTATAGTATCATTTAATAATAAGCAACTTGCAAGGCTGGCTTACTAGTAGAACTCCAGAACACACAGCCGCCTCCTGTGAGTTCCACAGCAAGAGAGACAGAAGACAAAAGGGTATCTGCTGATGTATTCAAACTCACAGTAAGATTCACATATAAGCTTCCCATTGGTCATTCTATACACCTCCTGACCTGGCCCTATATCCTAATTGGTCACTTTGCATTGTAACCCCAGCATCCTTTTCACCATGCTCACCATGCGGCTACCCTCCCCCGAGGGTCTCAAACAGGCTTTTGCTAAATCCCTTTGTCCTTTGTCTGTGAGCTCACTACCATCGAACCGGCCCTATTATCTATACTATTTTAACTAATAATCCTATTTTTATCACATTCATTTATTCATTTCCTCAGGTCCTCTGCGCCGTGAGGCAGCAGTGCTGACCACTGTGTCACCATGCTAGCCGTGATCGTATTGAATGGCAGAGCAGGCTTGAGGGGCCGAGAGGCCTATTACAGCTCCTAATTTGTATATTCACATGTATGTATTACTATGCAATAGCAATACGAGTGGAATTCTCCACAAACAGGGCACCGCCATCAAGCCAAAAAGACGCTCAAATTAGTAATGTGATAAAAGCAAATTTCTGCGGATGCTGGAATCTGAAACCAGAGAAAATGCTGGAAAATTTCAGCAGGTCTGGCAGCATCTGTAGGGAGACAAAAGAGGTCATGTTTCGAGTCCAGATGACCCTTTGTAATGTCATATATGAATTTCAGTGATGCCAGATGTGTAGGTGGTACATCCAAATGACTGGCAGATCTTATCAAACAGCACATACCTTTGGCTATTTGCAACAGGTAAAGTATTGACCAAACCCACCCAACTTTTGCTTGAAAAACTCAAAATGTTGTGTCTAACATTAGATGTGATTCTGCAATTAGCAGCACTTGATAAACAATCCTGAGCGCGCTCAGAATTATACTGAAACCAATTTAAGATTATCAGTTAGACTCGCAGTGTGATCACTTACACATGCTAGAGGCCACATATACTCTGGGAGCCTGTCCTTTGCAAACAGGAGGAGCATGCCCAAGCATTGTGCAAAAGTTTGGGGGACAGCCACTGGATGGTTCATTCTCCATTGCAACACTTTCACCAATCAGAGTCCACTTGTCAATCAATCAGCAGTTTCTTCTCCTGCAGTGTAAATTGTTGTTCCCTTTACTGATGGAAATCTTGCAATCTGTTCTGATAATTGAAGATACAAAACTTCTGTCAGCAATACTGAAGTTTGGCTCTGAGCACTTAGTTTAAAAACTCAAATTGATGGTATTAGATTCACTATTTGAGAACTTTGCCTTTTACTCTGGTTCTATAACCGTCCATTTATACTCCATTTGTTATCATCAACTGTCTCGGGTATAGCATTTATGTGCATATGTGTGTGTCTTACTGGAGAGTGCACATGAGATTCCAGTGCAGGCAGTTCCCATGGAGACAGGAGCTGATCTATATTCAGTTCACACGCACTGGCTGCTCGGGTTGCCGCCTCAGTACATTTTCTCTCCAATTGGAACATGCCAGGGTCCCTGACCAGCCGAAAGAATGGAAATGTTGAACTAATGTGTGGTCAGTGTAAGCGAGCAACTGAGAAACTGGAATTGAAAAAAAACTATCCCTCCCCCCCCCCCCCCCAGCAAAGCTGCAGCAAAACTTCCACCTGATTGCAAAATCGATATTAGTCATTGGATATTCAAGATCAATTGGTTCTGGTAAGTTTATACTTTATTGAAGTTTCATGATGTAAGATTTTATCCCCTTACTATAACTTCTTCAGGTACAATATTTTCCTCAGTGACAGAATCGGCGCTTTTTCAACAAACATTGCAGAGGGCGCCAAAGAACTTCTGTGAACAGGAATGGTTTCATTGATCAGCCTCTGGTTTCATCCATGCTGGGAATTTCACAGGAATTGTTGCTAATGTAACAGCAGAAATCTCCCCTCCCTCCGAATACTTGGCAAATTCATTGGGAAAAGATCAATTCGCCTTCAGGCGCTGGCACAGTGAAATCCTCAATTCAAGGGTTAAACACAATTATTACAGTAAAGACACATTTATTACACCAAACAGGCAGATTTCACTCCGAAAATTAATTCCATCGGATTTATTTAAGTAACATTAACATTTCAGGGATTAAACTGAAATTTGATCTTCGGGTGTATATTCGTAAAAAAAGACTGCGTGCCAAATCATAATTAAACGATTTATTAAAACTATTTCAAAGCTGACTATTTTAAGGTGTAATTTGGAAGTGTTTAAATAACACGTGATGCGGTCCCTGTGTGACAGCGCCATCTCACAACCATCTGATTTTACAAATGGGCTAAGGTACTCGGTTGGTGCACTCACTCTCCGGTGAAATGCAGTAGAAACAGCGCCGCGTCAAACCCGCACTCCTGCTGCCATTTCGCAGACACACAGAAGCACTTTCAGTTCTGCCAGCAGAAAGCGGCGCTGCGAATAACGGTAAGAGACGGAGCTGCTGCTTCTCGTGGTATAAATGCAGCGTTTGTCTGTCTGTCTCAATGTTAAAGGGTTTGATCTGTTGGGCGATGGGAGGAAGCAGCATTTTTTAAAACAATGAATTATTGGTGAGAAACACGAAGTGCAGCCAGTGTGTTGGGGAGGGGGGGAGTGGGGGCGTTTTCTCGGATTGTGGGTGCGATGCAGAATGACTGATTTTTAAGCTGAACTGCAACAAGCTGTTCCTTTTTGTCGAAAGCTTCACTAAGGTGGTGAGATGTGGAAGGGTGCAAGTCAAGTGTTGTTAATGTAACTCAGTGCAGATAGCGTGTGAGCGAGCGACAGGATAAATACCACTTTATGTTTTATTAGTGAAATCGATGCAGCAACAAAAAGGACGACATCCTGTTCAACTGATCATTTCATTGTCATCACTTTCTTCCCATGAAAATTGCCGAGGTTTTAATTTAATATCAGCTCATCTCAACATCTAAACCTTTTTAGATTTTACATCCAAACACCATTATTTCAGGTAGTGAAGAGTTTTGTCTTTGTCAATTCTCGCTAAGCAAAGAGTTACTATTCAGGAACTGACTATTACTATTTAGATGAAAGCTGTGGTTTTATCAGTGTTATGAAGGAATTTACTGAAAATGATTCACATCTTTCAGGTCGAGCACATCTGGAAACGTTGTACCGCCCGGAAGGTGCACACACCATCTAATTTGGGGGAAAATGCATTTTGTAATGAAATTGAAATTATCTTAAATTCTACACATGTGTATTGCATCAATGTTGACATTTTAGGATCCAGTGTTTTTTTTTCTCCGTAAAGAGTTGGTATTTTGATATTTCTCCGCACACTTTGCTGATGAGGCTGCAGTGGTTGAATGCAGACGGTAATTCATTCTCTTTGTTTCTCCTGACGCATGCGCTTTACTGCAGGGTGGGGACCAAGGCATCTCCATAAATCATCCTGACATTTGTGTCTATTCAGTAGGACAATAGAAATTGTTACCCGATTAAATTCCATAATTCCTACATTTGTTACTGATCTTGTGGTTTGAACGCTTTTCTTCTTAATTCAATAAACATTTACCTATGATCTACAATGAAAAAATAAGCCTGCAGAAATGATCAAGAGAATAAAAAATGTTGAAACCACAAGACTTCAACCCAGACAAGCCTGGAGGTGTAGTCTGGCACTAACATAATTCCAGAGTCTTTAGGGAAGGGCTGTAAATGTATTGCAACAACCATTTGAAACCTTATTGAAGCAAATCTCGTTTGCTTCTTTTTCAGCTGTTGTGTATAGATCTTTCTGTAGAAATAATATTGATGCAAAAATATGTGTCCCAAAAGGTGCTTTTTGATTTTGGTGCGACAAATATGGTTGGACCAAAAAGACATTGGAGATGGATGAAGTTGCCCTGTTGTGTGTTCCTTCCATTACCGTCTCTGGTAAGCATGTAGCTTGTCAGAGTGAAACATTTTATGATCCACAAGTCATTTTGAGGCGAGGCACAAATTCCCTAAACGTTCTCTAGACTAGTTCCAACTGGTTATATAGCCTTGTAAATATTGGCCATCATTAAAAAAAGTGTTTCGATTTCACAAACATTTTTATAATTCAAATTATGCCATTATTTTGCAATAAAAGTAAACTTTGTGAGCACATTCCTTTAAAATCACAAGCGTTTAGCCCTATTTTCATTGACATGTTGGCTAGCTTACACAGCCAGTCCTCAGTTTATTCCTCCTCCAACCTTGCAATGTTAGAGGGGAAAAATGCCTGGAAATATGTTTTAAAAAATCCTTGGCTAAATTCTCTGAAAAAACTATATTGCTCCTCTGTGAAATTCTGTTCTGTTTTGACTACATAATAGCGTAGCAACAAATGCAGTTGTCAATCATTTTTGTTTCCGAATGTAGTTTTGCAGCATGTTTTGCATTGTATATTATCAGAACATAAGAATTAGAAGCAGGTGTAGGTCATTTAACTCCTGGAATCTGCTTCATTATTCAGTTTCTACATAGATGGAGAAGAGGTTCTTTTAATACAATCTGCACTTCAACTTCTTATAATGACCAGAATCCCAGAATAACACAGCGCAGAAGAGGCCCTTAAGTCCATTGAGTCTGCACTGATGCATGAAAAACACCTAACCTGCCTATCTAATCCCATTTCCCAGCACTTGGCCCATAGCCTTGAATGTTATGAAATGCCAAATGCTCATCCAGGTACTTTCCCACCCTCACAGGCAGTGCATTCCAGGCCATCACTAACCTCTGGGTAAAAGATATTTTCCTCATGATACACCATCAATAACACATGATGAGTAATGAACGTAACTGAGGCTTTAATACACTAAACAGCAGGCCTCCTGACCCCTGATCCCAAACTGGGTCGGAGGCGGGGACTTGCCACCTTTATACATAAGCCCGAGGGGAGGAGCCACAGGCGGAGCCAGCCTGGACAAGCCCAGGCATGCACAGTACAATACAATGCAATACCGAGGTTTACCACATTCACCCCTTTTTAAAAAAAAGTCCGGCAGGGTGAAGAGGTCTTAAAGGTCAAGTCTGTCGGGGGCCTTGACCTTCCGTCGTGATTGCCACAGTCCCGGCTGTGGTGTGGGCGCCGGTGTCAAGACCTGCACGTCCGGGAGCGTGTTGTCTTCTTCTTCACCCAGATGTTGAGTCGGCGAAGGGGGGGTGGTGCTTGTCGCCGGTGAGCCTGTGGGTGTCAGTTCGTGAGGGGGGTGGGCAGCACGGTAGCATTGTGGATAGCACAATCGCTTCACAGCTCCAGGGTCCCAGGTTCGATTCCGGCTTGGGTCACTGTCTGTGCGGACTCTGCACATCCTCCCCGTGTGTGCGTGGGTTTCCTCCGGGTGCTCTGATTTCCTCCCACAGTCCAAAGATGTGTGGGTTAGGTGGATTGGCCATGATAAAATTGCCCTTAGTGTCCAAAATTTCCCTTAGTGTTGGGTGGGGTTACTGAGTTATGGGGAAAGGGTGGAGTTGTTGACCTTGGGTAGGGGGTAGGGTGATCTTTCCAAGAGCCGGTGCAGACTCAATGGGCCGAATGGCCTCCTTCTGCACTGTAAATTCTATGAAAGACGGTGGGGGGTGGTGGTGATAGTCGCTGGAGAACCTGCAGGTGCCATATCCCGAAGGGAGACCATGGCCTGCCGCCCGTCCTGGTGTTCCACGTAGGCATATTGTGGGTTTGCTTGGAGGAGCAGGACTTTCTCAATGAGGGGGTCGGTTTTATGGCTCCTCGCATGCTTCCGGAGAAGGACGGGCCCAGGGACTGCCACCCAGGACGGAAGCGAGACCCCGGAAGTGGACTTCCTGGGTCAGGGAAACATACGTTCATGAGGAGTCTCATTGGTGTCTGTCCACAGGAGTGACCGAATGGAGTATATTGGAGAGGACCTCCGGAGAGGACCTCCTACCAGCGGGAGACTGGGAGACTTCTAGACCGTAGGGCCAGAAGGACGGCCTTCCAGATCGTCACGTTCTCTGTCTCCACTTGTCCGTTTCCCTGGGGGTTATAGCTGGTCGTCCTGCTGGAGGCAATGCCTTTGCTGAGCAGGAACTGACGCAACCCGAACAGGGTGAAAGGGCTGTGCAGGGCCTTGCTGAGGGAGGCAGAGGTCATGTCAGAGCAGGGGATGGCGAAGGGGAATCTGGAGTACTCGTCAACGATGTTGAGGAAGTACACGTTACGGTCAGTGGAGGGGAGGGGCCATTTGAAGTCAATGTTGAGGCGCTCAAAGAGGCGGGAGGCCTTTACCAGGTGTGTTCTGTCTGGCCGTTAGAAGTGCGGTTTGTACTCCGCGCAGACCTGTCAGTCCCTGGTCACGGACCTGACCTCCTCGATGGAGTAAGGCAGGTTGCGAGCCTTGATGAAGTGAAAAAATTGGGTGACCCCCGGGTGACAGAGGTCATTGTGGAGGGCCCGGAGTCGGTCTACCTGTGCGCTGGCACATGTACATGGAGAGGGCACCTGGGAGTTCATTGAGCTTCCTGGGTCGATACAAGATATCATAGCTGTAGGTGGAGAGCTTGATCCTCCACCTCAGAATCTTGTCATTCTTAATCTTGCCCCACTGTGTGTTATTGAACATGAAGGCAACTGACCGTTGGTCAGTGAGGAGAGTGAATCGCCTGCCGGCCAGGTAATGCCTCCAATGTCTCACAGCTTCTACTATGGCTTGGGCTTCCTTTTCGATGGCGGAGTGTTGAATTTCGGAGGCATGGAGGGTACGGGAGAAGAAGCCATGGACCTGCCCGCCTGGTTGAGTGGAGCGGCCAGAGCAAAGTCCGACGCATCGCTCTCCACTAGGAATGGGATGGACTCATCCACAGCGTGCATTGCAGCCTTGGCAATATCTGCCTTGATGCAATTGAAGACCTGAAGACCAGTCGGGCCTCAGCCGTGAGGGGAAAAATGGTGGATTTGATCAGGGGACGGGCCTTGTCTGCATAATTGGGGACCAACTGGGCATAGTACAAAAAGAAACCCAGGCATCTCTTCAGGGCTTTGGGGCAGTGGGGGAGGGGGAGTTCCAGGAGGGGGCACATGTGGTCGGGGTCGGGCCCTGGGACTCCGTGTTCCACGACGTAGCCGAGGATGGCTAGGCGGGTTGTGCGGAAGACACATTTTTCTCTATTATAGGTTAGGTTCAGGAGTTTAGCAGTGTGGAGGAAGCACCAGAGGTTCTCGTCATGGTCCTGCTGGTCATGGCCACAGATGGTGGCATTGTCTAAGTATGGGAACGTGGGCCACAGCCCCTACTGGTCAACCATTCGGTCCATTTCTCTTTGGAATACCGAGAGCCCGTTGGTGACGCCGAAGGGGATCCTGAGGAGGTGGTAGAGGTGGCCATCTGCTTCAAAGGCAGTGTATTGGCGATCCTCCGGGCGGATAGGGAGCTGGTGGTATGCGGACTTCAAGTCGACTGTGGAGAAGACTCGATACTGCGCAATCTGATTGACCATGTCAGATATGCGGGGGAGGGGGTACGCATCAAGCTGCGTGTATTGGTTAATGGTCTGGCTGTAATTGATGACCATCCGGTGCTTCTTCCCAGTCTTGACGACCATCGCTTGGGCTCTTCAGGGGCTGTTACTGGCCTCAATGATCCCCTCTCACAGGAGTCGCTGGACCTCCAACCTGATAAAGGCCCTCTCCTGGGCACTGTATCGTTGTCTCCGAGTAGCGACGGGCTTACAGTCCGGGGTGGGTTGGGCGACCTTAAGAGTTGCAAGGCTACAGACGGTCAGGGGAAGCAGGGGTCCGCCGAACTTTAAGGTACGGCTCTGGAGATGGCACTGGAAGTTGAGCCCCAGTAATAGGGCAGCGCAGAGATGGGGAGGACGTAGAGCTTAAAGTTAGTGTACTCTACGCCTTGTACAGTTTCTATTGTGTGGAATCCGGAAGCCAGGGGGATTTTCTGGGTCGCGGGTAAAATTGGGAGGGAGCAGCGCCTTACCGTATCTGGGTGTATGAAGCTGTCTGTGCTCCCGGGGTCGAAAAAGCAGGCCGTCGCGTGCCCGTTGATCCGGACGGTCATCGTGGACTTCGCGAGGTGGTGTGGCCGGGACTGGTCGAGTGTGATGGAGGCAAGCTTCAGAAGGCAGTTGGTAGGCCAGTCACAGGTAGCAGCGGCCAGCGTACGGTCGGGCGAGCTGGGCTCCCGGGAGGCTGCGGCGTGGTCCCAAGATGGCGGCCCCCATGAGCTGCCCGTGGTGGGTGGCATCGGCGATGGCATCGGCGTCCAAGGTGACGTCCCCCATGAGTTGCCCGTGGTAGCGGCGATGGTGTCCAAGATGGCGGCTCCCGTGGGTTGCACATGGTGACCTAATTGAAGATGGTGGCGAAGATGGCAGCGCCCACGGGTCGCACATGGCAGGTGGTGCGGCAGCTGGGGGCGGCCCTGACAGGCAGCGCTGCTGGGCCTAGAAGCTTTAGGAGGAGATCGGGCCTGGCAGGCTTTTGCAAAGTGGCCCTTCTTCCCACAGCCGTTACAAGTTGCGTTCCGTGCTGGGCAGCGTTGTCTGGGGTGATTACTTAGGCCGCAGAAGTAGCACCTCGAGCCCCTGGCGTTGGCGGGCCGCTGCACGACGCAGGCTTGCATCGCACCTGGGTTAGTTGATGGCTGCGCCCACGAGGGTGCTGCGTGGTTGGAGGTGTCGGCCCCTATGTTCTGGGAGGCCACCTCCAGCGAGTTGGAGAGTTGTACTGTCTCTGGGGGGGTCGAATGTCCCCCCTTTGAGTAATCACTGGCGGATATAGTTAGAGTTCATGCCCGCGACATAAGCGTCCCTGATCAGCAGCTCCACGTGCTGGGTAGCCGATATCACCTGGCAGTCACAGTTCCGGCAGAGTATGTGCAAGGCACGCAGGAAATCGCAAGTGATTCCCCAAGGCGTTGCCATCTCGTGGCGAGGAAGTGCCTAGCATACACCTTGTTAACGGATTTCATGTATTGTCCTTTTTAGCAGCGTTATTGCCTCCGCGTACGAGGGGGCGTCCCTGATGAAGAGAAAGTCTCTTGGGGCTCACCCGTGCGTGGAGGATCTGCTTCTTCTGGAGGTCTGTGAAGTCTTCGGTGAAGGATACGAGGTACGCTTCGAAGCAGCTTAGCCAGTGTTCAAACGTTTCTGTAGTGTCGGCTGCCTGTGGATCCAGTTCCAAGCGATCAGGCTTGAGTGATGAGTTCATCTTTAGGAGTTTAGTGTATTAAATTGATACACCATCAATAACACATGAAGAGTGAATGTAACTGAGGCTTTAATACACTAAACAGCAAGCCTCCTGTCTCTGGACCTGAACTGGGTCGGAGGCGGAGACTTGCCACCTTTATACATAAGCCTGAGGGGAGGAGCCACAGTCGGAGCCAGCCTGGACAAGCCCAGGCATGCACAATACAATACAATGCCATACAGTGCAATACCATGGTTTACCACACCTCAAATCCCCCTTAAACCTCCTGCCCTTCACTTTGAACTCCCTTTTACCCATTTAAAAAAAAATCAGAAATATATATCTCCTTCTTGAAACCATTTAGCGACTCAGATTCTACCACATTGTGGGGTAGTGAGTTACACAAATTCACCACCCTCTGCGAGAAGTAGTTCCTCCTCATCTCAGTTCTAAATTTACTGCCTCTCAACCTATATCTGTGATCTATATCTGTTAACCTATATCCTAACATTCATGGACATTTCTTAAAACTGTTTAAAATCTCTACTATAAATCTGACTGCTTAAGTAGCTTCATGTTGAACAAGGAGCGCTTAATATATTTTGCAGTAATGGCATTTAAACTTCTCTGCAAAGGATGCAATTAACCTCTCACTGGGTGGAACTCCCAGGATATAGGTGAATGCTCCCCTATAACTCTGACTTTCAAGTTAACTTGATGCAGATGATCAAGAAATGGGTAATTGCTTTGGGACACAAGATAAATGTTGCTCCAACCACTAACAGTACTACTAAGTCATGCTTTTATCTGTCAAAAGAAAGTATAGCTCTGACTACTGATGGATTAGAGGATGCTGCTCTGCAAATGAAAGAGTTGACATAAACTACTTAATCGACAAGTTTTTAAGAACTAAATCCAGTAACCCACATATAATGTTTGTGTTTTCATTAAGTAATGAAAAATCTAACTGCACTTCACAAAACCAGGTGTTGGGAATGCCAGGAATGTTGTGAAGTCTACCTCAATTACATCTGTATGCAAAGCTCATTGACATCTGCAGAATTACATGGCAGAGTAAAGTTCAGCATAACAGTATGAAAAGTGGCCCATCTGCCTCTCCAACAATTGTTTAGTAATATTTGTCAGTAAATTGTAAGATCGAAATAAACCCAGAGGATGTAATGTGTTTGCCTCCCTTTCATTCTTTGGATTCTGCCTCTGCCACTACGGCGAATGTCTGTGGCTGTTAACTTTAACTGTTTGTGAGTTAGTATGTTCAAACTAGTCCATTAACAATAGACAGATGCGGTTGGATTGTCAACCCTTTTCAAGACTCCAGAGCAATGTTGATGCTTAAATAAAACCTTCCTATTTATGAGTGGACATCAGAAAGCTGCACCTCAGCAGTCAGAGTTTCTAATATGGCAAAGGCAAATTCCACAAAATGGCTTTTAGAAATTGTATTGTCACAGAATCGTTACTGTTTGTTTGTATTGAGCAGTTCTCTGGCTGAATCAGCTTTCTGGAGAATAGCATATGGGGAAACCTGTAACTTTTCAAATATTGGCTCAGCACAGTTTTTTAAATATAATTGTGCTGTGAGTGATACTACAATTAGATTCATGAGAAATTAACCCTTGTTACATTTGTCGACCGCTAAATTCTGTTGTTATACCAACAAACATAGAAATCAAACTGTAGTGAATGAAATAAATTGGTTTCATTTTTCCGACTTTCTATTCACAGTCTCAGAACATTTTCGTATTGGTTAACCGTGGTTTATGCCAATGCCTTAACTGATTTACTTTGGCTTATGTTCGTGCACCACTGGCAATTAAAGGTAGAGTATTGCATTTTTGGAGCAGTTAGCAATCAACCTTTGTAAATGCTGGTGGGGTTTGAACTTAAGATCCATGAACTCGGACAATGCTCGGCACAACATCGAAGGCCGAAGGGCCTGTTCTGTGCTGTACTGTTCTATGTTCTAACTTAAAACACAAAAAAAATAGTATTCTTCAAAATTCTAATTCCGGCTCAGAGAATGACCCATTCTGCTGTATTGCAGGACTGCAAAACAAAATTTCAAAGTTTCAAGGATTGTTTAATTCCTTCCTGAGAGCTGCCAGATTGTATTGACATTCCTTATTAAAGTATTAGCATGCCATGGACACTTACTGCAAATATATTTCAGGCCTACATCGTCAAAATCTTCCAGTGTTTCCAATTGCTTGTTATCTTCACGCAAAAAGTTTATTCAAAAATGTTATAATCAGCATCTCCTTCCTGTAACAGCCTCTCCGAACAGGTGCTGGAATGTGGCGACTAGGGGCTTTTCACAGCAACTTCATTGAAGCCTACTTGTGACAATAAGTGATTATTATTATTTCTATTTTGGCATTAATAAATTAGCAGAAAATCCCAATCAAATGCCTGTAATGTTTAAAAATAGTCTGAAATTAAGTTAGTTTCCAAATATTTAAAATACTGCGTATACTTTCTAAACATCAGGAAAAATTGTCAAGAACTAGTTTTGCAAAGTAAATGTTTATGGCTTGTTAGTTCTGCAAGCTAACCTTATATTAAGTTGGATGGAAATTTGGTGATATATTAATGTGTACCATATAATAATAACTGTAATCTTCATATGCATTTTAATTGTAGCAATATTATTAAAAAACAAACAATTTTATGATTACATTTCAATCTTCTGACACTTTTTCAATAATTTCCTTTTGCACACTTTTCAATATATTTAGGATATTTTTAGTAAATCTATTATTTATTATTATGATATTACCCATAGGTACAAAAGGTAACTTTTATAAAATCAAATAATTGAGTTTGAATGTTGAAATCACAATGTCAGCTCACTATCTTTCCCATAAACATTGCTTAATTGTCTTTGGTTAACTAAGTATTCCAGACACCTAAAATGGAGAGACAACATTTTGAAAATGTATAAAACATGATGGTACTCAAGATAATTTTATTACCAATCCTGAGTTTCTTTTACAAATGTTCTTGTAAATGGTTATCCTTCATGATTTTATCCTGTAAATTTGTTTAGAACTATTGGCATTATTTTCTGTAAATTTATGACATGTACACAAAACCCTCAACAGAAATGATCTGACAATGGTAACGGTCTGGGTTTACTGATCTTCCTTTCAGCTGTCTTTGCGCAGGTTGGGAAGTTAGGTGGTCCATGCACAGGCTGGGAAGTTAGGTGGTCCATGCACAGGTTGGGAAGTTAGGTGGTCCAAGCACAGGTTGGGAAGTTAGGTGGTCCATGCACAGGTTGGGAAGTTAGGTGGTCCCATGCTGAATGTAAGGCTAGTAGATTTTGGATTTTGACTCTAAGCAGAGTTGCTTCCAAGATAAATAAATACTGAGGCAGAAATTGCTTCTGGGCAGTACCGCAAAATAGGAGATAGAGAACTGCGATCAATAGAGAAGGAAACGAGACAGGTTTCTGTGCTGTATTTCTCTATGACAGGTGTAAATAAGCTGCCACTTCACTATTCCTATTTTGCAGGATTGATCAACACCAATTTCACCTTCATGTCTGGGAATGTAGAGGAAAAGAGATCTAAAGGATTGAACATGGCTTGTCACCTTGTTGCAGTGAAGATTATCACTTCTCCCAATAGCAATTTTATGCCCATTAAAGATTCACCTTAATTGGGAATTATTTTTCTGTTTCGGTAATGCTCAAAACAGTTTTGAGACATTTTTCAATGGAAATAAATGACCAAAATTCAATATAACCTTCTGGTTCCCTAGGGTCGCATTTATGGGGTCCCCCAATAATGCACTGGAGCATCCCTTAAGCAGGTTCCAAAGTGTTTACCCGACAACTGCCCAGAAGCAGTAACCTCCTCTGGACATTTGCGCTGGGCTGGGAAATATCGGACAGAAGCAAGTTAGATCACTAATTTTGGATGGTTCTGCCAGTTTTACCCTGATAGTAACTTTGAAAGAGTTGGAGGGAAAAAAATCACTTCTAACTCCAGAGTAACTATTCAAAGACCCAGCCTCAGAAGGAATACCCTCCCCCTTGGTCCAAATCCCTCCTACCCCCCTCCCTAATAGAACATAGAACATAGAACATAGAACGATACAGCGCAGTACAGGCCCTTCGGCCCACGATGTTGCACCGACATGGGAAGTCAAAAACTAAAGGCCATCTAACCTACACTATGCCATTATCATCCATATGCTTATCCAATAAACTTTTAAATGCCCTCAATGTTGGCGAGTTCACTACTGTTGCAGGTAGGGCATTCCACGGCCTCACCACTCTTTGCGTAAAAAACCTACCTCTGACGTCTGTCCTATATCTATTACCCCTCAATTTAAGGCTATGTCCCCTCGTGCTAGCTACCTCCATCCGCGGGAGAAGGCTCTCACTGTCCACCCTATCTAACCCTCTGATCATTTTGTATGCCTCTATTAAGTCACCTCTTAACCTTCTCTCTAACGAAAACAACCTCAAGTCCATCAGCCTTTCCTCATAAGATTTTCCCTCCATACCAGGCAACATCCTGGTAAATCTCCTCTGCACCCGTTGCAAAGCTTCCACGTCCTTCCTATAATGTGGCGACCAGAACTGTACGCAATACTCCAAATGCAGCCGTACCAGAGTTTTGTACAGCTGCAACATGACCTCATGGCTCCGGAACTCAATCCCTCTACCAATAAAGGCCAACACACCATAGGCCTTCTTCACAACCCTATCAACCTGGGTGGCAACTTTCAGGGATCTATGTACATGGACACCGAGATCCCTCTGCTCATCCACACTGCCAAGAATTTTACCATTAGCCAAATATTCCGCATTTCTGTTATTCTTTCCAAAGTGAATCACCTCACACTTCTCTACATTAAACTCCATTTGCCACCTCTCAGCCCAGCTCTGCAGCTTATCTATGTCCCTCTGTAACCTGCAACATCCTTCCACACTGTCTACAACTCCACCGACTTTAGTGTCGTCTGCAAATTTACTCACCCAACCTTCTGTGCCCTCCTCTAGGTCATTTATAAAAATGACAAACAGCAACGGCCCCAGAACAGATCCTTGTGGTACACCACTTGTAACTGAACTCCATTCTGAACATTTCCCATCAACCACCACCCTCTGTCTTCTTTCAACTAGTCAATTTCTGATCCACATCTCTAAATTACCCTCAATCCCCAGCCTCGTATTTTCTGCAATAGACGACCGTGGGGAACCTTATCAAACGCTTTACTGAAATCCATATACACCACATCAACTGCTCTACCCTCGTCTACCTGTTCAGTCACCTTCTCAAAGAAATCGATAAGGTTTGTGAGGCATGACCTACCCTTCACAAAACCATCCCTAATCATATTATTCCTATCTAGATGATTATAAATCGTATCTCTTATAATCCTCTCCAAGATAGATAAATTCTTGATGTCGCGAGGAATTAAGGGCTACGGGGAGAATGCTGGTAGATGGAGTTGAAATGCCCATCAGCCATGATTGAATGGCGGAGTGGACTCGATGGGTCGAATGGCCTTACTTCCACTCCTATGTCTTATGGTCTTATGGTCTTAAGACTTTACCCACAACAGACGTGAGGCTCACCGGCCTATAGTTACCGGGGTTATCTCTACTCCCCTTCTTGAACAAAGGGACCACATTTGCTATCCTCCAGTCCTCTGGCACTATTCCTGTAGCCAATGATGACATAAAAATCAAAGCTGAAGGGTCAGCAATCTCTTCCCTGGCTTCCCAGAGAATCCTAGGATAAATCCCATCAGGCCCCGGGGACTTATCTATTTTCACCTTGTCCAGAATTGCCAACACTTCTTCCCTACGCACCTCAATGCCATCTATTCTAATAGCCTGGGTCTCAGCATTCTCCTCCACAACATTATCTTTTTTCTGAGTGAATACTGATGAAAAGTATTCATTTAGTATCTCGCTTATCTCTTCAGCCTCCACATACATCTTCCCACCACTGTCCTTGACTGGCCCTACTCTTACCCTAGTCATTCTTTTATTCCTGACATACCTATAGAAAGCTTTTGGGTTTTCCTTGATCCTACCTGCCAAAGACTTCTCATGTCCCCTCCTTGCTCGTCTTAGCTCTCTCTTTAGATCCTTCCTCGCTTCCTTGTAACTATCAAGCGCCCCAACTGAAACTTCACGCCTCATCTTCACATAGGCCTCCTTCTTCCTCTTCACAAGAGATTCCACTTCTTTGGTAAACCACGGTTCCCTCGCTCAACCCCTTCCTCCCTGCCTGACTGGTACGTACTTATCAAGAACATGCAATAGCTGTTCCTTGAACAAGCTCCACATATCCAGTGTGTCTAACCCTTGCAGCCTACTTCTCCAACCTACACATCCTAAGTCATGTCTAATGGCATCATAATTGCCCTTCCCCCAGCTATAACTCTTGCCCTGCGGGGTATACTTATCCCTCTCCATCACTAACGTAAAGGTCACCGAATTGTGGTCACTGTTTCCAAAGTGCTCACCTACCTCCAGATCTAACACCTGGCCTGGTTCATTACCCAAAACCAAATCCAATGTGGCCTCGCCTCTTGTTGGCCTGTCAACATATTGTGTCAGGAAACCCTCCTGCACACATTGTACAAAGAACGACCCATCTAATGTACTCGAACTATATCTTTTCCAGTCAATATTTGGAAAGTTAAAGTCTCCCATAACAACTACCCTGTTACTTTCACTCTTTTCCAGAATCATCTTCGCCATCCTTTCCTCTACATCCCTAGAACTATTAGGTGGCCAAGAGAAAACTCCCAACAGGGTGACCTCTCCTTTCCTGTTTCTAACCTCAGCCCATACTACCTCGGAAGAAGAGTCCCCATCTAGCATCCTTTCCGCCACCGTAATACTGTCCTTGACTAGCAGCGCCACACCTCCCCCTCTTTTGCCCCCTTCTCTGAGCTTACTAAAACACCTAAACCCCGGAACCTGCAACAACCATTCCTGTCCCTGCTCTATCCATGTCTCTGAAATGGCCACAACATCGAAGTCCCAGGTACCAACCCATGCTGCCAGTTCCCCTACCTTATTTCGTATACTCCTGGCATTGAAGTAGACACATTTCAAACCACCTACCTGAACACTGGCACCCTCCTGCGAAGTCAAATCTGTGCTGCTGACCTCTATACTCTCAATCTCCCGTACCCCAAAACTACAATCCAGGTTCCCATGCCCCTGCTGAATTAGTTTAAACCCACCCCAAAGAGCACTAACAAATCTCCCCCCCAGGATATTGGTGCCCCTCAGGTTCAGATGTAAACCATCCTGTCTATAGAGGTTCCACCTTCCCCAGAAAGAGCCCCAGTTATCCAGAAATCTGAATCCCTCCCGCCTGCACCATCCCTGTAGCCACGTGTTTAATTGCTCTCTCTCCCTATTCCTCATCTCACTATCACGTGGCACGGGCAACAACCCAGAGATAACAACTCTGTTTGTTCTCGCTCTGAGCTTCCATTCTAGCTCCCTAAAGGCCTGCCTGACATCCGTGTCCCCTTTCCTACCTATGTCGTTAGTGCCAATGTGGACTACGACTTGGGGCTGCTCCCCCTCCCCCTTAAGGACCCGTAAAACACGATCCGAGACATCACGTACCCTTGCACCTGGGAGGCAACATACCAAACGTGAGTCTCTCTCGCTCCCACAAAATCTCCGATCTGTGCCCCTGACTATTGAGTCCCCAATTACTAATGTTCTACTCCTTTCCCCCCTTCCCTTCTGAGCAACAGGGACAGACTCCGTGCCGGAGGCCCGTACCCTATGGCTTACCCCTGGTAAGTCCCCCCCCCCACAAGTATCCAAAACGGTATACTTGTTACTCAGGGGAACAACCTCAGGGGGTCCCTGCACTGACTGCTTCTTCCCAGTCCCTCTTACAGTTACCCATCTATCTCCAGTCTTTGGTGTAACTACTTCCCTGAAGCTCCTATCTATGACCCCCTCTGCCTCCCGAATGATCCGAAGTTCATCCAGCTCAAGCTCCAGGTCCCTAACACGGTTTTTGAGGAGCTGGAGTTGGGTGCACTTCCCACAGATGAAATCAGCAGGGACACTGATGGCGTCCCTCACCTCAAACATTCTGCAGGAGGAGCATTGTACTGCCTTCCCTGACATCACCTTTAGATTTAAAAAAAAAACATGAAAAAGAAAAAGAAAAAGAAAGGAAGAGCTTACCGGATATTCCCTCAAACCCTGCTCCCGCTGAAAGGTAAGCAAATTTAAAGGCACTCACTCACCTTCACGACAGGCCCCTGCTTCCGCTTCCCAACAACCGTGGTTTTTTTTTTGGTTAGAGGAAGCTAATTTGGTTAATTTGGTTAATAAAGATTTGGTTAATCTGAGCCATCCCCCAAATCTGGTCCAACCTGGCTCACCCCACCCCACTTCACCCTCTTCCATTTGACCCGACCGACCTCTCCCCCCCTCTCCCACTTCACCCTCTCCCATTTGAAGGGATACGCCACTCCCCTGCCCACAGACTGCTCCCCCCCCTCACCCCATTCTGGTCTGACGCAACCCCTTCCCCCATCCGATCTAGCGAGTGCTGTGAAAAGGGGGAATTGTGTTCCTCTCTGTGCCCCGCTTACTCCACATTGTTGCAGCCAGGGGCACATTTTGCTGCTCCTGTCTCATCCAGCCTGAGTGAGGAAGCTTGGGTGAGATGGAGCTTTCAAATCCCAGTGTGGGTAAATCTGTCGAGGGTGGCAATCCAGCGGAGAAATGGGTCTGTAATTCATGAGGAAGGCAGTTAGGCTCACTATTGGAGCAGTTCCAGAAGAATGACGTTTAAGGTGTAAAATAATAGCAGGATGTTTTCCTTTTCTCAAACTGAAAAGACATTGAGGTTCTCTGTAAAAATGTCTGATTCCATTAATTCATTCACTTGTGTTAGTGCCACCAATTATCCTACTTTTTTTACAACTGGTTCTTTGACTTGTGCAACATTCAAAATTTTGTATTTGCTTTCTGGCAAGGTCTCAGAATCAAAAATAGTATTTAAATTTGGTTGTGGAAAGATATTTTCATTATTGATATACATGAGAATTAAACACAAATGGGTTTTCACAATAACAACATTGCAGTGTTGATGTAAGCCGACTTGTGACACTAATAAAGATTATTATTATGTAAGCATTAGATTTTCTGGCTTCATAATACATTAAATTCCCATTCAAAGTGCAGGAAAACTGGTTTAATAAATAAACTTTTGCATATTTATTGATTAGAACTAATTAGTTATGAACTTCGATACCCAGGAAAGTGATGTCCTAAAGTCTGGGACATTGGTTGTCAGACATGATTCGGTGAGTGTGGTTATCTAAGGCTGTTATTGACTAGCCTGTTAAACAGCTTTCCAGATTTGGGCACAAGTCCTCGGATGTTAGTGAGGAGGACGTTTCGAGATCAACTGGGTAGGGTGTGCCTTTCTCGTTTCAGGTACCTAGGGTCACTGCCAGGTGGTCTGTCTGGTTATATCCTTATTGGACTTTTCTGCAGTGGTTACTGAGCTATTTCAAAGGGCAGTTAAGAATCATTCACATTGCTGTTGATCTGGAGCTACATGTAGAGCAGACCATGCATGGACAAAGATTCCTTCTCTGGTCTTGCCATCACCTCCCTCTGGCTCCCTGCTGCAGTCACACACTGTTACCACATAAGTACAGGGACAAATAATTCATTGTCAAGTAAATATTGAACTTCTGCAGTTAATCACGGTAACACACAGAAACACTTTGTCTGCACTCCAAAAATACTTCATTGTGTGAAATGCTTTCAGACATTTTGATGTGATAACAATCAGTCTCTTCTCACCCCATGGGCAACCTATTCTACACCTTACTGATTTGTTTTCCATGAATATAGGTTACGTTCGTGTTTGCTTGTTTGTACACTGTCTTTATCTCTTGTTTTGATATTTAAAGTAATGAGCTGGATTCTTCCACCCCGTCCGCCGCAAGATTGGCATGGGCGAGACGCGGACAATGGAGAAGTCCATTGACCTCTGGCGGGATTCTCCAGTCTCCGGGCGGATACAGCCGGAGAATCCCGTCCAATGGTGGTGCAAAATGAGGAGAATGCGGATCTTAAAGTTACAGCAATGACCATTACCGAAATCTATACATTGTTAACAAATCACTTGTTAATTAAGTTTGTTTTTATTCAAAGGACACGTAAAATGATCCAATTGCTGAAATTAAACAATTTTAAAGAACTGCAGATGAGGGGCAGGTTTCTCTTACAGCCCAGATGTATGTTTCTTGGCAACGCACAGTTCGCTAATGGTGGGGGTCCGCATTGTTCTCTGGTGGTCAGGGTCCTTACTGTTCTCTGGTGGTGGGGGTCCGCACTGTTCGCGGATGGTGGGGGTTCTCACTGTTCCCTGGCGGTGGGGGTTCTCACTGTTCCCTGGCGGTGGGATTCTCACTGTTCCCTGGCGGTGGGATTCTCACTGTTCCCTGGCGGTGGGGGTTCTCACTGTTCCCTGGCGGTGGGATTCTCATTGTTCCCTGGCGGTGGGATTCTCACTGTTCCCTGGCGGTGGGATTCTCACTGTTCCCTGGCGGTGGGATTCTCACTGTTCCCTGGCGGTGGGATTCTCATTGTTCCCTGGCGGTGGGGGTTCTCACTGTTCCCTGGCGGTGGGATTCTCACTGTTCCCTGGCGGTGGGATTCTCACTGTTCCCTGGCGGTGGGATTCTCACTGTTCCCTGGCGGTGGGGATTCTCACTGTTCCCTGGCGGTGGGATTCTCACTGTTCCCTGGCGGTGGGATTCTCACTGTTCCCTGGCGGTGGGATTCTCACTGTTCCCTGGCGGTGGGATTCTCACTGTTCCCTGGCGGTGGGATTCTCACTGTTCCCTGGCGGTGGGATTCTCACTGTTCCCTGGCGGTGGGATTCTCATTGTTCCCTGGCGGTGGGATTCTCACTGTTCCCTGGCGGTGGGATTCTCACTGTTCCCTGGCGGTGGGATTCTCACTGTTCCCTGGCGGTGGGATTCTCACTGTTCCCTGGCGGTGGGGATTCTCACTGTTCCCTGGCGGTGGGGGTTCTCACTGTTCCCTGGCGGTGGGATTCTCACTGTTCCCTGGCGGTGGGTGTTCTCACTGTTCCCTGGCGGTGGGGGTTCTCACTGTTCCCTGGCGGTCGGATTCTCACTGTTCCCTGGCGGTGGGATTCTCACTGTTCCCTGGCGGTGGGATTCTCACTGTTCCCTGGCGGTGGGGTTCTCACTGTTCCCTGGCGGTGGGGGTTCTCACTGTTCCCTGGCGGTGGGGGTTCTCACTGTTCCCTGGCGGTGGGATTCTCACTGTTCCCTGGCGGTGGGGGTTCTCACTGTTCCCTGGCGGTGGGATTCTCACTGTTCCCTGGCGGTGGGATTCTCACTGTTCCCTGGCGGTGGGGGTTCTCACTGTTCCCTGGCGGTGGGATTCGCGCACTGTTCCCTGGCGGTGGGGATTCTCACTGTTCCCTGGCGGTGGGATTCTCACTGTTCCCTGGCGGTGGGATTCTCACTGTTCCCTGGCGGTGGGGTTCTCACTGTTCCCTGGCGGTGGGGATTCTCACTGTTCCCTGGCGGTGGGATTCTCACTGTTCCCTGGCGGTGGGGATCCTCACTGTTCCCTGGCGGTGGGATTCTCACTGTTCCCTGGCGGTGGGATTCTCACTGTTCCCTGGCGGTGGGATTCTCACTGTTCCCTGGCGGTGGGATTCTCACTGTTCCCTGGCGGTGGGGGTTCTCACTGTTCCCTGGCGGTGGGATTCTCACCGTTCCCTGGCGGTGGGGATTCTCACTGTTCCCTGGCGGTGGGATTCTCACTGTTCCCTGGCGGTGGGGGTTCTCACTGTTCCCTGGCGGTGGGATTCTCACTGTTCCCTGGCGGTGGGATTCTCACTGTTCCCTGGCGGTGGGATTCTCACTGTTCCCTGGCGGTGGGATTCTCACTGTTCCCTGGCGGTGGGATTCTCACTGTTCCCTGGCGGTGGGATTCTCACTGTTCCCTGGCGGTGGGATTCTCACTGTTCCCTGGCGGTGGGATTCTCACTGTTCCCTGGCGGTGGGTGTTCTCACTGTTCCCTGGCGGTGGGATTCTCACTGTTCCCTGGCGGTGGGATTCTCACTGTTCCCTGGCGGTGGGATTCTCACTGTTCCCTGGCGGTGGGATTCTCACTGTTCCCTGGCGGTGGGATTCTCACTGTTCCCTGGCGGTGGGATTCTCACTGTTCCCTGGCGGTGGGATTCTCACTGTTCCCTGGCGGTGGGATTCTCACTGTTCCCTGGCGGTGGGTGTTCTCACTGTTCCCTGGCGGTGGGATTCTCACTGTTCCCTGGCGGTCGGATTCTCACTGTTCCCTGGCGGTGGGATTCTCACTGTTCCCTGGCGGTGGGATTCTCACTGTTCCCTGGCGGTGGGATTCTCACTGTTCCCTGGCGGTGGGATTCTCACTGTTCCCTGGCGGTGGGATTCTCACTGTTCCCTGGCGGTGGGGGTTCTCACTGTTCCCTGGCGGTGGGATTCTCACTGTTCCCTGGCGGTGGGGATCCTCACTGTTCCCTGGCGGTGGGATTCTCACTGTTCCCTGGCGGTGGGATTCTCACTGTTCCCTGGCGGTGGGTGTTCTCACTGTTCCCTGGCGGTGGGATTCTCACTGTTCCCTGGCGGTCGGATTCTCACTGTTCCCTGGCGGTGGGATTCTCACTGTTCCCTGGCGGTGGGATTCTCACTGTTCCCTGGCGGTGGGATTCTCACTGTTCCCTGGCGGTGGGATTCTCACTGTTCCCTGGCGGTGGGATTCTCACTGTTCCCTGGCGGTGGGGGTTCTCACTGTTCCCTGGCGGTGGGATTCTCACTGTTCCCTGGCGGTGGGGATCCTCACTGTTCCCTGGCGGTGGGATTCTCACTGTTCCCTGGCGGTGGGATTCTCACTGTTCCCTGGCGGTGGGATTCTCACTGTTCCCTGGCGGTGGGGGTTCTCACTGTTCCCTGGCGGTGGGATTTTCACTGTTCCCTGGCGGTGGGATTCTCACTGTTCCCTGGCGGTGGGGGTTCTCACTGTTCCCTGGCGGTGGGGGTTCTCACTGTTCCCTGGCGGTGGGATTCTCACTGTTCCCTGGTGGTGGGGGTTCTCACTGTTCCCTGGCGGTGGGGGTTCTCACTGTTCCCTGGCGGTGGGGATCCTCACTGTTCCCTGGCGGTGGGGATTCTCACTGTTCCCTGGCGGTGGGATTCTCACTGTTCCCTGGCGGTGGGGTTCTCACTGTTCCCTGGCGGTGGGATTCTCACTGTTCCCTGGCGGTGGGGTTCTCACTGTTCCCTGGCGGTGGGGGTTCTCACTGTTCCCTGGCGGTGGGATTCTCACTGTTCCCTGGCGGTGGGATTCTCATTGTTCCCTGGCGGTGGGATTCTCACTGTTCCCTGGCGGTGGGGGTTCTCACTGTTCCCTGGCGGTGGGATTCTCACTGTTCCCTGGCGGTGGGATTCTCACTGTTCCCTGGCGGTGGGGGTTCTCACTGTTCCCTGGCGGTGGGGGTTCTCACTGTTCCCTGGCGGTGGGGTTCTCACTGTTCCCTGGCGGTGGGATTCTCACTGTTCCCTGGCGGTGGGATTATCACTGTTCCCTGGCGGTGGGGTTCTCACTGTTCCCTGGCGGTGGGGGTTCTCACTGTTCCCTGGCGGTGGGGGTTCTCACTGTTCCCTGGCGGTGGGGGTTCTCACTGTTCCCTGGCGGTGGGGATTCTCACTGTTCCCTGGCAGTGGGATTCTCACTGTTCCCTGGCGGTGGGATTCTCACTGTTCCCTGGCGGTGGGATTCTCACTGTTCCCTGGCGGTGGGATTCTCACTGTTCCCTGGCGGTGGGATTCTCACTGTTCCCTGGCGGTGGGATTCTCACTGTTCCCTGGCGGTGGGATTCTCACTGTTCCCTGGCGGTGGGGGTTCTCACTGTTCCCTGGCGGTGGGATTCTCACTGTTCCCTGGCGGTGGGATTCTCACTGTTCCCTGACGGTGGGATTCTCACTGTTCCCTGGCGGTGGGATTCTCACTGTTCCCTGGCGGTGGGGGTTCTCACTGTTCCCTGGCGGTGGGATTCTCACTGTTCCCTGGCGGTGGGATTCTCACTGTTCCCTGGCGGTGGGATTCTCACTGTTCCCTGGCGGTGGGATTCTCACTGTTCCCTGGCGGTGGGATTCTCACTGTTCCCTGACGGTGGGATTCTCACTGTTCCCTGGCGGTGGGATTCTCACTGTTCCCTGGCGGTGGGGGTTCTCACTGTTCCCTGGCGGTGGGATTCTCACTGTTCCCTGGCGGTGGGATTCTCACTGTTCCCTGGCGGTGGGATTCTCACTGTTCCCTGGCGGTGGGATTCTCACTGTTCCCTGGCGGTGGGATTCTCACTGTTCCCTGGCGGTGGGATTCTCACTGTTCCCTGACGGTGGGATTCTCACTGTTCCCTGGCGGTCGGATTCTCACTGTTCCCTGGCGGTGGGATTCTCACTGTTCCCTGGCGGTGGGATTCTCACTGTTCCCTGGCGGTGGGATTCTCACTGTTCCCTGGCGGTGGGATTCTCACTGTTCCCTGGCGGTGGGATTCTCACTGTTCCCTGGCGGTGGGATTCTCACTGTTCCCTGGCGGTGGGATTCTCACTGTTCCCTGGCGGTCGGATTCTCACTGTTCCCTGGCGGTGGGATTCTCACTGTTCCCTGGCGGTGGGATTCTCACTGTTCCCTGACGGTGGGATTCTCACTGTTCCCTGGCGGTGGGGATTCTCACTGTTCCTTGGCGGTGGGGGTTCTCACTGTTCCCTGGTGGTGGGATTCTCACTGTTCCCTGGCGGTGGGATTCTCACTGTTCCCTGGCGGTGGGATTCTCACTGTTCCCTGGCGGTGGGATTCTCACTGTTCCCTGGCGGTGGGATTCTCACTGTTCCCTGGCGGTGGGGGTTCTCACTGTTCCCTGGCGGTGGGGATCCTCACTGTTCCCTGGCGGTGGGATTCTCACTGTTCCCTGGCGGTGGGATTCTCATTGTTCCCTGGCGGTGGGATTCTCACTGTTCCCTGGCGGTGGGATTCTCACTGTTCCCTGGCGGTGGGATTCTCACTGTTCCCTGGCGGTGGGGATTCTCACTGTTCCCTGGCGGTGGGATTCTCACTGTTCCCTGGCGGTGGGATTCTCACTGTTCCCTGGCGGTGGGATTCTCACCGTTCCCTGGCGGTGGGATTCTCACTGTTCCCTGGCGGTGGGGTTCTCACTGTTCCCTGGCGGTGGGGATTCTCACTGTTCCCTGGCGGTGGGATTCTCACTGTTCCCTGGCGGTGTGGGTTGTGCAAAGCCCCGTGGAGCAGAGGGTAATGGAGAAAATGGACAAAGCCATGGAAGGGACAGTGGGTGAAACGGAGATTGGCATGTGACCAAGTGAGACCCCAATCAAAAGCTGATACTCCTGTCGCAAGTGAGTCACCTCTTTGCCACAGACCATTCCATCCCAGGGTCTCACCGGGTCTTGTGTTTTGCAGGGCCACCAACAGACGAGGTTGGGCCATCCAATGTCGCAACCCCGAAGCCACATTACTAGAGTACCAGTCCGGGGAACACCCTAACCCTAACCGACTTCTCATCACTGCTTTCACCTGCACCCTCCACCATTGTAGAGACTACCACCTTGATCGGGCATTTTAGTGAAGAGGCTCCTGAGGCACTTCACACATGCTGCTGGAGGTAGGGACTCCCGAGGCAGCGGGTGTTTGGAGGGCTGCCCAATCCCAGGGAACAGCTATAGTCCAGACAGGTATCACGCTTCTGGAAAGTCTGATCCCATCACTGGTAGAGATGCAGACACAGGGCCCGGATTTACAAGAGGAGATGTCAGTGATGTTCCTGCGCCTGCATGTGCAGTTGGAAGAGTCCAACCACCTTCAGGTTCAGGAAATGGTGCCGACAATGCGTGGTACCCAGGCCAACACGGAACAGAGTGCAAGGCCTGGGGGAGGAAGTCAGAGCCATGGGTCAAGACGTCCAAGGCTTGGCGCATACTGTGCGGTTGATGGCTGAGGCTCAGGTCAGGGCAATCCAGTCACAGGCAGACATGGCCCAAGCCCACATGGACATTGCTGCAATGCTCCAGAGCTTGGCCCAGCCACAAAAGGCCACGGCTTCGGGCATCGGGAGCATTGGCCGTGCGCATACTGACCTTGCCTAGTCTCAGAGGGACATGACAGAGGCAATGAGGGAGAGTTTCTCACTTGCTGAGGGACCTATCCCAGTCTCTTTTGTCCATGCTGTGCTCCATGGTTGAGGGTATCGAGACCCTGGTTGAGATGAGAGCGGGCCTCCAGAACCGGCAGCACCAGATGACGGTGGAGCCTCTGGAGCTCACTCCAGCCTCACCTCTGTCCCAGGGAGTAGCCCAAAGGCCATTGAGTATTCTGAGGGAGGAGGAAGTGATGGTCCACCTGCCAGTGCCTCCCACATGAATTGATGGGACACCTCAGTGATTCTGAATCCTTCCCATCTGACATTGGCACATCTAATGGGCAGGGGGCAGAACTGGGTGGCACCTCCACCTGTGACACCCGAATGTCGGCCGGGCCCATCCAGGTCCTGATGACGCCCGCCTAAGGCATCACAGGGCAGAGGGTGAGACACACAGCAGGCCGCCTCCACTTCTGAATGGGATCAAACCGAGGGAGCAACTGGGCTACATAAAATAGAAAGTTAGAGAACACTTAAGTTGGCACAGGTGCAGCACTTAGGTGATAGTGAGGGATCAGGTCACAACAATGTACAGTCACCATTAATGACTTTTGCACCAACAGCTCAACCTGCCTCTAATCTCTGCCTGATTGGTTTCAGGGATGGGCTGGGCTTGGGTGTAGAAGGTGTGCTGGGTAGGGGGGTGTGGTAGTGCTTGGAGGAAACAGCAGGGCTGGGCCCCCATGAAAGATGAACATCTCATGTGGTGTCACCCTCAAAGAGAAGGGGCAGGGCACAGTGCGAGACGTGTGGGCTCTCCTTGTATGACAGCTTTCCTGGTGAGTGAGCCAGCCACTCCTGAGCCCCCCCCCCCCCCACCACCACCACCACCATACATCCTCCGCAAGGATATAGAAACATAGAAAATAGCAGGAGGAGGCCATTCAGTCCTTCAAGCCCTCTCTGCCATTCATTATGATCATGGTTGATCATCCAAATCAATAGCCTCGTCCCTCTTTCGCCTCATATCCTTTGATCCCCTTCACCCGATGGGCGACTGGGATTGGTCAGCGGACATTCAGGGGTCACCCGGGTGGTCAGTGCAAAGTGATCCTAAAGGTACGAGTCAGACTTTATCAGACAATGAGGAGCACCAGAGCTCATCTCACAGCGAGTCACCACCATCCTCCCCATGGACAAGACCCGCTGATACAGCCAATCCAAGCCCAACACCCTGTGGTGATGATGGTAGCACCCTCGTAGGGGGGAGGGGGAGCTATGATGGTGGGAAGGAGTGAAGGTCTGAGGGACAGGGAGGAGTTTGTGGCTACGGGGAAGGGGATTTCATTTTGAAGTGGGGGTGGCATGGAGAGATGGGACAGGGTGGGGCGCCAACTGCACATTGGGGGAGAGGAACCCCTTCCTATTGATGAAGGGCACCCCTGATGAACTGGTGCTCGTAGGGAGACATGTGTCCCATTGATCACCCCCTGGATCTGAGGCATGTCAGTGACGGTGGCAAATCCCGCTGTCTGGGCATCTGGTGGGCTTGATCCAGACTGAAGGTTATACAGTCCGCTGCCCGGGCACATACAGCATCTGTCACATCGCGGATGCACCTATGTGCGGACATTTGTGAAATCCCACACAGGTTCCCGCTTAAATCTTGGAAAGATGTAGAGACATAAAAGTTCAAGGCGACTGTCACCTTGAGGCCAAGGGAGCAACTGTCCTCCTCCAAACTCCCACTATCTGCCACAGTTTCCAAAGTCTTTGGCGGCATAGGCAGTCCGGCAGCTCCTCAAAGGACAGGCGCTCACGGTGCATTGCCTCATTCACACTTCTTCTTCGGCCTGTTGATGGGCCGGCACTCGAGCCTCACCGGCAGGCCCCTGCTCACCTGAAGCAGGCTCCTCTTGTGTAGGATCCTCCTCGTGCTGATCCTCTTGTGTAGGATCCTCCTCGTGCTGATCCTCTTGTGTAGGATCCTCCTTGTGCAGCCGCAGCGACAGCTGGGCCCAGGTGGAAGAGGGTAGAGCTGGCTGGACTCCGAAATCTGTTGGAAGAAATGTTTGCAAGGTGAGTATTCCCTTGTCCACCCAAAGCCACCAGGTTACATAATCACCCTGAGTTCTACTGCTGCACCACCCTCAACCCCTCCCCTCCAACCCACCTGGCCCCCTCGATATGTGGCGTCTGCATTGCACCCCTCTTCCCATCAGTGAGTGGAACCGGGCCTGTGATGTGGGGATTCCCTATCCTCACAACCCCACTCCTGTCAACAGGGGTCCCATCCCAGTGGTGGACACATCCAGTGTCAGCGATAGACCCTGTGACCCCTGTCACCTGTCCTGTTTCCCCAGTGGGGTCTGCTGCCCTCACTGGGTGGGTTACCCTGCCAGCAAGGTGGCACCTTGTGTGGTGGAGAGGGTCACCCTGTGCCACCAATCGCCTCCAAACTTAGAGGCCTGTGTGTGGGCAGGTCCTACAGATGGGGGTGAGCGAGGGCAATGTGTGTCTGCTGGGAGTGTAGCTGCCATGTGATGTGGGTCCTGGGTGTGACACACAGGCTGTGACAGCCTGTCCGGGGGCAGGGTGGATGGGAGCAGGGGCGCGGTGGGCAGGCAGGGCTTGGAGACAGCTGGTGGCCCTGAGGGGTGGGCTGGCTGATAGTGTGACTGGTGAGGCCTCTGCCCTGAGAGGGAGTAGTGGGAAAGGGAGGGTGCCAGAGGATACTGTTCCTGTATCCTTTGTTGGGGTAAGCCCTGCTATTCCCCTGCTTCCCCTGCAGTGGGGCTGAGCTTCTGATGAGTGAACTGAGGAATGGCAGCACCTGGTGGGCAGCAAGGTAGCAGAGTGGTTAGCACAGCTGCTTCACAGCTTCAGGGTCCCAGGTTCGATTCTTGGCTTGGGTCACTGTCTGTGCGGAGTCTGCACGTTCTCCCTGTGGAGGATTGTTCGTTGGGTTGACTACTTTAAATTGTCCTTAAGTGTCCAAAAATAAAGTTAGGTGGGGTTGCTGGGTTATGGGGATAGAATATTGGCTGAGGTAGGGAGCTCTTTCCAAGGGCGGGTGCAGATGCGATTTGCCGAATGGCCTCATGCTGCACTGTAAATTGCATCATTCTGTGATTCTATGATTGAGCTTGGCCATGTCCACCTTGGTGATGGGTCAGCCTGGGTCTGGGGGGTCTTCAAAGGGGCGGCCTGGGTGGGCTCCCAAATGACCAAAGGCTCTGTGAACATTTACAGGACACAGAGAGCAGCCAGGGGTCTGTAACTTGCACCAAATGGATGTGTTTATAATAAATCCTGCAGCAATGGCGATGGCGGTCTGAGCCAGGCACCGCCGATCCCAAGGGGAAGTTCCCTGTTCACCGACGTGGCAGCAAGTCATCCCCCCCCCCCCCCCCCTCCAGTTCTGGGCGTCCATCCCCCAGCAAGCCTGACAGTTTTGAAAGAGTTTTCTTCCCTTCTCGCACCCCCTGAATAGCCATGACGTCCAGGCTTGCTTATAAACACTTGCACCAATTCATGTCACCGTGACTTCTGCCTCAGTGGGGCTCTGCGGAGGAGTATTCAGAGCATGAAGCATTCAACCTGCTAATTATTTCAAAATCCATGCAAATGATGGGTTTGCGTGAATCCATCACCGCAAACTTTGATTTTTCTGCCGGGATTAGATTCGGCTCCGGACGCAAACCTTATTGTTTTCATTTTTGCCTGATCCTCCACCCGGTCGAGGTAAAGTGCTTTCTGCCGTGAGAGAAGCAATTGCCTGCTTTCGATGTGGTTGAGAGCTGTCAATCATAACAAGATGTTTATAAACATTATGTTTCAGTTCGCAGCAGGCTACTTGAGATCCATTCAAGGGAGAAAGGAAATTAAATTAAACAATCCACACATCTATCTGGGAGCTGTCAATCACAGCCTACTTAAAGCCTTGCAGATCAAAGGATCTGAGGTGGTTTAATCCTGATGATGTGGATTTCGCTTTCTAGGAATTTACACTTGCTGCTTTCTCCGCCTGAGGCAGCAGGTGTAGGGGACAGGTGAGTTTTAAAGCAATGATATTTTTCACTGTTTCTGCCTGGACTGCTCTCTGGTTCCCAGACAGTGGTCTCTGTTAAGGGGGGGTCTCTGTTAAGGTGGGGGGAGGTCTCTGTTAAGGGAGATTCTGCTGTCGGGGTCTCTGGTGGGATCTCTGTTGGGGGGCTCTGTTGAGGGGTCTGGTGGGGGTGGGGTGGGCATGATTTGCATGGGGGGGGGGGACAGGGGCCCTCTGATGGACTTGGGGGGCACTCACCTTAAAGACATACCCCTTGGCCCACTGTGGGATCCACCACACCAGGACCACATTGTGAAATATCTGCCTCAATCCACGCCCATGTGAATCCTGCCTCAGAGGATGGGAAAATAATGGCGGTGTGGAGAATCCGGTGACTATTTTCATTCCTCCCGTTGGTGTGTGGCATAAACATCGATACCATTGCCAGCATGGAGCATTGGAAATGGAGTGCCAACCCATGTTATTTTTAATCAATTTAAAGTTGCCAGTTCTTTTTTTTTCCATTAAGGGGAAATTTAGCGTGGCCAATCTACCTAACCAGCATATCTTTGGGTTGTGGGGGTGAGACCCACACAGACACGGGGAGAATGTGCAAACTGCGCACGGACAGTGACCCAGAGCCGGGTCCTCGGCGCCATGATGCAGCAGTGCTAATCACTGCACCACCATGCTGTCCGTGAGGCAGCAGTGCTAATCACTGCACCACCATGCCATCCGTGATGCCTCAGTGTTAACCCACTGCGCCACCATGCTGTCCGTGAGGCAGCAGTGTTAACCCACTGCGCCACCATGCTGCCCGTGAGGCAGCAGTGTTAACCCACTGCCCACCGTACTGCCCGTGATGCCTCAGTGTTAACCCACTGCGCCACCATGCTGTCCGTGATGCCTCAGTGTTAACCCACTGCGCCACCATGCTGTCCGTGATGCCTCAGTGTTAACCCACTGCGCCACCATGCTGTCCGTGAGGCAGCAGTGTTAACCCACTGCCCACCATGCTGCCCGTGATGCAGCAGTGTTAACCCACTGCCCACCATGCTGCCCGTGAGGCAGCAGTGTTAACCCACTGTGCCACCATGCTGCCCGTGAGGCAGCAGTGTTAACCCACTGCCCACCATGCTGCCCGTGAGGCAGCAGTGTTAACCCACTGTGCCACCATGCTGTCCGTGAGGCAGCAGTGTTAACCCACTGCCCACCGTACTGCCCGTGATGCCTCAGTGTTAACCCACTGCCCACCGTACTGTCCGTGAGGCAGCAGTGTTAACCCACTGCCCACCATGCTGCCCGTGATGCAGCAGTGTTAACCCACTGCGCCACCATGCTGCCCGTGATGCAGCAGTGTTAACCCACTGCCCACCATGCTGCCCGTGATGCAGCAGTGTTAACCCACTGCACCACCATGCTGCCCGTGATGCAGCAGTGTTAACCCACTGCGCCACCATGCTGCCCGTGAGGCAGCAGTGTTAACCCACTGCGCCACCATGCTGCCCGTGATGCCTCAGTGTTAACCCACTGCCCACCGTACTGCCCGTGAGGCAGCAGTGTTAACCCACTGCCCACCGTACTGCCCGTGAGGCAGCAGTGTTAACCCACTGCGCCACCATGCTGCCCGTGATGCCTCAGTGTTAACCCACTGCCCACCATGCTGCCCGTGATGCAGCAGTGTTAACCCACTGCCCACCGTACTGCCCGTGATGCCTCAGTGTTAACCCACTGCGCCACCATGCTGCCCGTGAGGCAGCAGTGTTAACCCACTGCGCCACCATGCTGCCCGTGATGCCTCAGTGTTAACCCACTGCCCACCGTACTGCCCGTGAGGCAGCAGTGTTAACCCACTGCGCCACCATGCTGTCCGTGAGGCAGCAGTGTTAACCCACTGCCCACCATGCTGTCCGTGAGGCAGCAGTGTTAACCCACTGCCCACCGTACTGCCCGTGAGGCAGCAGTGTTAACCCACTGCGCCACCATGCTGCCCGTGATGCCTCAGTGTTAACCCACTGCCCACCGTACTGCCCGTGAGGCAGCAGTGTTAACCCACTGCCCACCGTACTGCCCGTGATGCCTCAGTGTTAACCCACTGCCCACCGTACTTCCCCCAAACCCGTATTTTGGACAACGCTGTATTCTCCAGCCAATCGCGGATCTCTCTCCTGGCATTGGGCAGCGGAGAATCCAGCTCCGCCTGTCATATCGGTGCCCACACTTCACCTGTCTTATCACTTTCTTGTTCGTTCAAGTGATGTGCAATTCACTGGGCAGTCCACCTTTTATTGCCCAGCCCGAGTTTCCCTTCAGAAGGTGGTGGTGATCTGTCTTTTTGAACCCTGCATTCCATATAGTGTAGGTGTACACACAGTGCTGTTAGGGAGGGACTTCCAGGATTTTGACCCAATGATAGTGAAGGAACGGTGATATATTCCCAAGTCAGGTTGGTGAGTGACTTGGAGGGGAAACTCCAGGTGGTTGAGTTTCCAGGTATCTGCTGCTCTTTTCCTTCTAGATAGTAGTGGCCATGGGTTTGGAAGGCGCTGTCTCAGGAGCCTTGGTGAGTTACTGCAGTGTATCTTGTCAATGATACATGCGGCTGCCACTGTTCGTCAGTAGTGGAGGGATTGAATGTTTGTGGATGGGGTGCCAGTCAAACGGGCTGCTTTGCCCTGAATGGTGTCGAACATCTTGAGTGTTGTTAGAGCTGCACTCATCCAGGCAAGTGGAGAGTATTCCATTACATTCCTGACTTGTGCCGTGTAGATGGTGGACAGGTTTTGGGGAGTCAAGAGATGAGTTACACATTGTAGTGACTTTTTCTTGTAGCCACAGTATTAATGTGGCTAGTTCAGTTCAGTTCCTGGTCAAGGATAACCCCAAGGATGTTGATAATGTTGGATTCGGCGATAGTAATGCTATTGAATGTCAAGGGACAGTCATTAGATCCTCTCTTGTAGGAGATGGTCATTGCCCAGCATTTGTGTGACATGAATGTAACTTGCCACTTGTCAGCCCAAGCCTGGTCTTGCTGCATTTGGACAAAGTGCTTCAGAATCTCTGTCGTCCCTACAACTTATATTTCCACCTAACTTGGTATCATTACAAAACTTTGACACATTACTCTCTGTCACTTCATCTGAGTCATTAATATAGATTGTAAATATCTGAGGAGGCCCCAGCACTGATTTCCACTATTCACTGCCTGTCACCTGCAAAAGCTCTGTTAATGCACACTCTGCTTTCTGTCTGTTCCGTTCCAGGTAATCTTTTTCCCAGATATTGCTTATGCAGAAACTCCAATTCAATAATATCTTTGTTAATTTAAGCGATTTTTGATATATTGGCCTGAACCCCTGGTTCTCGTTGCTGTGGGAATCGTCGCAGGTGGACAGTGAATTTGACAGACAAGCAAAAGGTCTGTTGACCTTGGGTGGGATCAGAATATCTCGCTCATTGTGTTTATCTCGGTAATTCGTGTTTTGGGCAATTTTATGACGTTGTAGCTACGTAAATATAAGTTGTTATTGTCGTCTGCTGCTATATTATAATAATGATAATAATAACCTTTTATTGTCACAAGTATGAAGTTGCTGTGAAAAGCCCCTGAAGTTTAAGGTTTGAAATATTTTGGTTGAATTATGTTTATCAAGCTATCTTTTGTAATTCACTCCCTGCAGTAGCCATTTTCAGCGACCACTCGGACGTAAAACCTTTGGCTCTCAGGAACAGCAAAATAAGAATTCTCCTTGTTTAAAAACAGCCTATTGCTGAACTCGAGGCTGATTTATGGAATTTGGTTAGTTTTATTCTGTGTCAAAAATGTGCCTTAAACATATTGGAAGAGTGATGTTCAACCTAGAGTGGGCCGCCCTGCGTCTCAGTGAGTGGGCCGCCCTGCATCTCAGTGAGTGGGCCGCCCTGCGTCTCAGTGAGTGGGCCGCCCTGCATCTCAGTGAGTGGGCCGCCCTGCATCTCAGTGAGTGGGCCGCCCTGCATCTCAGTGAGTGGGCCGCCCTGCGTCTCAGTGAGTGGGCCGCCCTGCGTCTCAGTGAGTGGGCCGCCCTGCGTCTCAATGATTGGGCCGCCCTGCATCTCAGTGAGTGGGCCGCCCTGCATCTCAGTGAGTGGGCCGCCCTGCGTCTCAATGATTGGGCCGCCCTGCATCTCAGTGAGTGGGCCGCCCTGCATCTCAGTGAGTGGGCCGCCCTGCATCTCAGTGAGTGGGCCGCCCTGCGTCTCAGTGAGTGGGCCGCCCTGCATCTCAGTGAGTGGGCCGCCCTGCGTCTCAGTGAGTGGGCCGCCCTGCGTCTCAGTGAGTGGGCCGCCCTGCATCTCAGTGAGTGGGCCGCCCTGCGTCTCAGTGATTGGGCCGCCCTGCGTCTCAGTGATTGGGCCGCCCTGCATCTCAGTGAGTGGGCCGCCCTGCATCTCAGTGAGTGGGCCGCCCTGCGTCTCAGTGAGTGGGCCGCCCTGCGTCTCAGTGATTGGGCCGCCCTGCGTCTCAGTGGGCCGCCCTGCATCTCAGTGAGTGGGCCGCCCTGCATCTCAGTGAGTGGGCCGCCCTGCATCTCAGTGGGCCGCCCTGCGTCTCAGTGATTGGGCCGCCCTGCGTCTCAGTGAGTGGGCCGCCCTGCATCTCAGTGATTGGGCCGCCCTGCGTCTCAGTGAGTGGGCTGCCCTGCATCTCAGTGAGTGGGCCGCCCTGCGTCTCAGTGGGCCGCCCTGCGTCTCAGTGAGTGGGCCGCCCTGCATCTCAGTGAGTGGGCCGACCTGCATCTCAGTGAGTGGGCCGCCCTGCGTCTCAGTGAGTGGGCCGCCCTGCGTCTCAGTGAGTGGGCCGCCCTGCATCTCAGTGAGTGGGCCGCCCTGCATCTCAGTGAGTGGGCCGCCCTGCATCTCAGTGAGTCGGCCGCCCTGCATCTCAGTGAGTGGGCCGCCCTGCATCTCAGTGAGTGGGCCGCCCTGCGTCTCAGTGAGTGGGCCGCCCTGCGTCTCAATGATTGGGCTGCCCTGCGTCTCAGTGAGTGGGCCGTGGGCCGCCCTGCATCTCAGTGAGTGGGCCGCCCTGCGTCTCAGTGAGTGGGCCGCCCTGCATCTCAGTGATTGGGCCGCCCTGCGTCACAGTGAGTGGGCCGCCCTGCATCTCAGTGAGTGGGCCGCCCTGCGTCTCAGTGAGTGGGCCGCCCTGCATCTCAGTGAGTGGGCCGCCCTGCATCTCAGTGAGTGGGCCGCCCTGCACCTCAGTGGGCCGCCCTGCATGTCAGTGATTGGGCCGCCCTGCGTCTCAATGATTGGGCCGCCCTGCGTCTCAGTGAGTGGGCCGCCCTGCGTCTCAGTGATTGGGCCGCCCTGCATCTCAGTGAGTGGGCCGTGGGCCGCCCTGCGTCTCAGTGATTGGGCTGCCCTGCGTCTCAGTGAGTGGGCCGTGGGCCGCCCTGCGTCTCAGTGATTGGGCCGCCCTGCGTCTCAGTGATTGGGCCGCCCTGCGTCTCAGTGAGTGGGCCGCCCTGCATCTCAGTGAGTGGGCCGCCCTGCGTCTCAGTGAGTGGGCCGCCCTGCGTCTCAGTGATTGGGCCGCCCTGCGTCTCAGTGAGTGGGCCGTGGGCCGCCCTGCATCTCAGTGAGTGGGCCGTGGGCCGCCCTGCGTCTCAATGATTGGGCCGACCTGCATCTCAGTGAGTGGGCCGCCCTGCATCTCAGTGATTGGGCCGCCCTGCGTCTCAATGATTGGGCCGCCCTGCATCTCAGTGAGTCGGCCGCCCTGCGTCTCAGTGAGTGGGCCGCCCTGCATCTCAGTGAGTGGGCCGCCCTGCGTCTCAGTGGGCCGCCCTGCATCTCAGTGAGTGGGCCGCCCTGCGCCTCAGTGATTGGGCCGCCCTGCGTCTCAGTGGGCCGCCCTGCGTCTCAGTGGGCCGCCCTGCGTCTCAGTGAGTGGGCTGCCCTGCATCTCAGTGAGTGGGCCGCCCTGCGTCTCAGTGAGTGGGCCGCCCTGCATCTCAGTGAGTGGGCCGCCCTGCATCTCAGTGATTGGGCCGCCCTGCGTCTCAGTGAGTGGGCCGCCCTGCATCTCAGTGAGTGGGCCGCCCTGCATCTCAGTGAGTGGGCCGCCCTGCGTATCAGTGAGTGGGCCGCCCTGCGTCTCAGTGAGTGGGCCGTGGGCCGCCCTGCGTCTCAGTGAGTGGGCTGCCCTGCATCTCAGTGAGTGGGCCGCCCTGCGTCTCAGTGAGTGGGCCGCCCTGCGTCTCAGTGAGTGGGCCGCCCTGCGTCTCAGTGAGTGGGCCGCCCTGCATCTCAGTGAGTGGGCCGCCCTGCATCTCAGTGAGTGGGCTGTCCTGCATCTCAGTGAGTGGGCTGCCCTGCATCTCAGTGAGTGGGCTGCCCTGCATCTCAGTGAGTGGGCCGCCCTGCGTCTCAGTGAGTGGGCTGCCCTGCATCTCAGTGAGTGGGCCGCCCTGCATCTCAGTGAGTGGGCCGCCCTGCATCTCAGTGATTGGGCCGCCCTGCATCTCAGTGATTGGGCCGCCCTGCATCTCAGTGAGTGGGCCGCCCTGCATCTCAGTGAGTGGGCCGCCCTGCATCTCAGTGAGTGGGCCGCCCTGCATCTCAGTGAGTGGGCTGCCCTGCATCTCAGTGAGTGGGCCGCCCTGCGTCTCAGTGAGTGGGCCGCCCTGCGTCTCAGTGAGTGGGCCGCCCTGCGTCTCAGTGAGTGGGCCGCCCTGCATCTCAGTGAGTGGGCCGCCCTGCGTCTCAGTGAGTGGGCTGCCCTGCATCTCAATGGGCCACAAGGTTGAGATTAGGTTTGTTCACTAACTGTGGCCCCATGAATCAGCTTAAATACACTCTGATTATTTCATGACTAGGATAGAAAATTCTGAATCATTCATACATTAATAGAACTGTCATCAACTTCAAATGGTAAAGACAAATAAATATTTACACTTTGTATGTAGAGGGAGTGCATGGCTCTCATAATCAATGTTGTGTCCAATCAGCACACACTTCAAGTCACAGTCACATTGGGAGGAAATAAAACTATGTGGATGGAAATCATTGGAATGTGGCAACAACCTTGTGCCTGGGCAGTGGTCAACAAGATGTCTCATGGGCCACACTCAAAACCCAACTGGGCCGCATGCAGCCCTCCCAGGCCACAGTTGCCACATGCTGGGTATCTCATAAGATCTGATTTTACTGCAAAGTATATTTCTAAATATTGTTTCAAAGTGCACTCAATAATTGAAGGGTGAGTTTTTGTGAGGGCCATCAATAATCCAGCATATGTTTGTCGGGTCAAACAGAAAGTAACTTTTATTTACAACAATATTTACGCAGCACCAGTTGTTCACTCCTGGTTCCCTCTCTCCAGCCAGTATCACACTGGCCAGCTCTATTTATACAGCTGAAGGTTAACCTTTGGTCGTGCCCCTCATTAGTGGGGATCTTATGTTCTTCAAGTGACATGGGGTAACTAGTTGTCCCCAGCCAATAGAATCTGGGCAGGTTATAACAGTGAACCTTTTCAAAAAATTAAATGTACATTTTAGGTTTTAATTCCATACTCTTTCATCAGCCTAACTACAGCATTTTTGATGAGTGAGCTGCTTACACGTTCTACAACCCTTTGCATTTGCTGCTAGTTGTGGGAGAGTCTGCGTGGTATCTCATCCATTGATATTTTTCTTCTCTGTGAGGAAGTATCTTATCACTAATACTACTCAATAACTTCCGGTGGCAGCCATGGAGGAGAAGGTCTCCCGCCTGTGACGGATGTTTGCACCCTTTTCCCCCCGGTTTTATTCGGATTTTATGGGATAAATCTGTGAAGAGTGAGACAGTGAGGAGAAATCCCCCTCCGATGTCTGGAGAATTGGATCAGAAGTGGCCGTGTGAGACGGCAAAGTCCTATAAGGGAGATGCAAGCAGCGCTGGTAACACAGGACAGCATGGCGGAGAAGCAGGGCCGCGGGGAGACGGCACAGTGGTTGACGGGGCAGCTGGTGAAGTTTTTTGAAGATTGCTTCGCCAAGCTTAAGGACATGCTGGACCCAATCAAAGCTTCGATTGATCAAGTGGTGCAGAATCAAGAAACCCACGGACGAGCAATCCAGGAGGTGGAGAAAAAGGTGTCTGATGCGACCATCAATTCACTCGAGACATGAGTAGAAGTAAACCGTGGCTTTAATCAACTTAGAACAGTGCCTGCCTGCGACTGATCCAATACTGCGAACCGCTGACAAGTCGACTGCTCTTTATACCTCCCATACATGCCCCAACATGTTCCCCTATGGATAATGCCATACAATCGCCCATAGGAGGAGCCCACAAGGGCAACAGCATAGCACAGATACAAATACACTGGTGGATTATTGGCATAATGCATTCACCACAGTGTCCGAGCACAAGGAATGCATAACCGTGCTGGAGACCAAGGTGGGGATGATGAATGACCGCCAGAAAAGAATGCAGGAGAAGTTGGAGGACCTGGAGAACAAGTCCAGGAGGCAGAACCTGAGAATGGTCAGCCTCCCTGAAGGCAGTGAGGGATCGGATATGAGGGCCTATGTCTCAAACATGCTGGAGAAGTTGATGAGGGCTGAGGCATTCCCTCGGCCCCTGAGAGTGGATAGAGTGCACAGAGCCCTCGCGAAGAAACCCCGAACGAACGGGCCGCCGAGCGCTATGGTGGTATGTTTGCACCGATTCCTGGACAAGGAACATGTTCTGCGGTGGACCACGAAAGAACGGAGCAGCAGGTGTGAGAATTGCGAGCTGCACGTTTAGCAAGACCTGGGCTCGGATTTGGCCAGGAGGTGAGCTGGATTTAATCGGGCAAAAGCGGCCCTCTTTAAGAAGGGGGTGAATTTCGGGATGTTGTACCCAGCCCATCTATGGGTCAAATGAGGAACAGGATTTTTACTTCGAAACACCAGACGATGTATTGACTTTCATCAAGGAAAAAAAACTGGATGTGAACGAAAGACACTGAATCCTTGGAGAATATTGCAGTGGTGATTTGTTGACAATCACTTTTGTGCTGGTTTGAATAAGTAGTGTTATGTGCAATAAGGGGCTGTTTTGAGGGCTAAAGTTACCTTTGTCTTACTGGGAGCTGGTTGGATGGGGTGGGAGGGGGATTTCTGTGGTTGTTTTTTGACTGTTTTTTCTGATGTTTGTTTACTGGGGAATGTGATGCTTTAACTATGTTTGTCCAAGTGGGGAGAGAGGGGAGAGAATAATTGGGAGAGAGGGGAGAGAATAATGGGGAGAGAGGAGAGAGAATAATGGGGAGGCAGACTTTTGGTGCCATGGGTGGGAGCTACCCAGTCAGCTTGGGTCAACTGACTCACGGAAGCCCAGTGGGGGGGCGAGCAGGTGTTAAGCTGGAGCTTGATATGGGGTGTTGGGTTTCTGGTGCTGTTAAAGAGGAGGAGGGAACGGGGGCAGGGGCGGGGGCGGGGGTGGGGGGAGCTGCTTTGCTGACGGGAGGAAATGTTACTCGGGGACAAATGGGAGGTTGGGGACGGCGAATGCCCGAGAGGGGACTCGGAGGCCAGGGGCGTGAGCTGGAGGCTGGCTTAAATAGGGTGATGGCTAGTCGGTGCGGGGGGGAAAGCCCCCGATCAGGCTTATTACATGGAACATTAGAGGGTTGAATGGGCCGGTCAAGAGGGCTCACATGCTTGTGCATTTGAGGGAGCTGAAGGTGGACGTGGCAATGTTACAAGAGGCACACCGAAAGGTTGCAGACCAGACTAGATTTAGAAAGGGGTGGGTTGGCCAAGTATTCCACTCAGGGCTGGACTCAAAGACCAAGAGAGAGAACAACACCTGCTATGGAGGCTGGTTGTAGGGTGTTAGCAGACGAAGCAATCTGTGGGTGGGTGAACAAGCCCATCCAGAACTACCTGGAAACAAATGATATGGGAAAGATCTCTGCAGCAACAGTTTGGGAAGCTTTGAAGGGAGTGGTCAGAGGGGAATTAATCTCGAAAGGGGCCCACAGAGAAAAGGCAAAATGGGCTGAGAGGGATAGATTAATTGAGGAGATACTCCAGGTGGACAGGAGATACTTGGAGGCCCCGGACACGGGGCTACTGAGGGAGCAGCGGAGGTTACAGGCGGAGTTTGGGCTGTTGACCACAGGGAAAGCAGTGGGAACAGCTGAGGAAGGCAAGTGGGGCGATTTATGAGTATGGGGAAAAGGCAAGCAGAATGTTAGTGCACCAGCTCAGAAAAAGGGAGGCGGCCAGAGAGATAGGGAGAGTAAAGATTACGGTCCTGGACCCAGTGGGGGTGAATGAGGTGTTTCAGGACTTTTACAGCAAATTATATGAGTCAGAACCCCTGGCTGGGGTGGAAGGGATGAGGCAGTTTTTGGGTCAGTTGAGGTTCCCGAGGGTGGATGAGGATCTGGTGGAAGGGCTGGGAGCCCCAATTTGACATTGAGGAAATAATTGAGGGGCTGGAGGTCATGCAGTCGGGAAAGGCCCCGGGGCCTGACTGCTACCCGGTGGAATTCTATAAGAAGTTTTCAGAGATGTTGAGGCCACTGCTGGTAAGGACATTTAATGAAGCAAGAGAGAAGGGGGTCCTCCCCTCAACAATGTCGCAGGTCTCGATTTCATTGATCCTGAAACAGGAGAAGGATCCAGAGCAACGTGGGTCATACAGGCCAATTTCTCTACTGAATGCGGATGCCAACGTGCTGGCTAAGATGCTGGTCACAAGGATAGAGGACTGTGTCCCGGGGGTGATAGGGGAAGACCAGATGGGATTTGTAAAGGGCAGGCAACTCACGGCCAATGTTCGAAGGCTTTTAAATGTTATTATGATGCCCTCAGAAGGAGGGGAGATGGAGGTGGTGGTAGCGATGGATGCGGAGAAGGCATTTGCTTGGGTGGAGTGGGATTAGCTGTGGGAGGCGCTGGGAAGGTTTGGTACTGGGTGCGGTTGCTCTTGCTCCATCAGGCACCAGTAGCGAGTGTACATACGAACCGACTGAGGTCAGGGTATTTTAAACTCCACCTAGGGACGAGGCAAGGGTGTCCCCTCTCCCCGCTACTGTTTGCTCTGGCCATAGAGCCACTGGCCATGGCGTTAAGAGCCTCCAGGTACTGGAAAGGGCTGGTTCGGGTGGGGTGGGGTGGAGCACCGGGTCTCACTTCACGCAGAAGACCAACTCTTGTATATTTCAGACCCGTTGGAGGGGATGGGGGAAGTTATACGGATCCTTAGGGAATTTAGTAATTTTTGGGGTATAAATCGAACATGGGGAAAAGCGAGATGTTCTTGATCCAGGCAGGAGGACAGGAGAAGAGACTGGGAGAGATGCCGCTTGGAATGGTAGGGAAGAGCTTTCGGCATCTGGGAATCCAGGTGGCTCCGGAATGGGAGGCACTGCACAAGTTCAACCTGTCCCGGCTGGTAGAACAAATGGAAGTGAATTTTAAGAGATGGGACATGCTCCCGCTTTCACAGGCGGGGAGGGTACAGACTGTGAAAATGACGGTCCTCCCCAGATTTCTGTTTGTCTTTCAGTGCCTCCCCATCTACATCCCAAAGGCCTTTTTTCAAGCGAGTGAATAAGGTTATTTTGGTCTTTGTGTGGGCGGGTAAAACCCCGTGAGTGAAGAAAGTGTTGCTGGAGCACAGTCGGGGCGAGGGTGGGTTGGCGCTGCCAAACTTTTGCAATTACTACTGGGCGGCTAATATAGCCATGATTAGGAAGTGGGTAGTGGGAGAGGGGTCAGTGTGGGAGTGGATGGAGGCGGCGTCATGTAGACACTAGTTTGGGAGCACTGATATCGGCACCTCTGCCGTTCTCGCCGGCCCGATACTCCACAAGTCCAGTGGTGGTGGCGGCTCTGAAAATCTGGGGTCAGTGGAGGAGATATAAGAGAGTGGAGGGAGCATCGGTTTGGACCCTGATTTTATAATAATCATCGGTTTGTACCGGGTAGGCTGGATGGTGGGTTCCGGAGATGGCAAAGGGCAGGAATTAGGAGGATGGGGGATCTATTTATAGATGGGAGCTTTCTCAGCTTGAAAGCTTTGGAGGATAAATTTGAATTGCCAGCAGGGAATGGGTTTATGTATTTGCAGGTACGAGACTTCTTGAGAAAGCAGGTTCCGGCCTTCCCGCTGCTGCCGCCACGGGGGATACAGGATAGAGTAGTCTCCAGTACCTGAGTGGGAGCGGGGAAGGTATCGGATATTTACCAGGAGCTTTCGGAGGCGGAGGAAACTCCGGTGGAGGAGCTGAAGGGCTAGTGGGAAAACAAGCTAGGAGGAGAGATCGAGGTGGATCTATGGGCAGATGCCCTAAGCAGGGTTAATACCTCCTCATCATGTGCCAGGCTTAGTCTGATACAATTTAAGGTAGCCCACTGGGCACACATGACGGTGGCCCGGATGAGCAAGTTTTTTGGGGTAGAGGATAGGTGTGTGGGAAGCCCAGCAAATCATGTCCACATGTTTTGGGCATGCCCGATGCTTAGAGGGTTTTGGCAGGGGTTCGCTAAGGCAATGTCCACGGTGCTAAAAACACGGGTGGTAGCCGAGTCCGGAGGTGGATATCTTTGGAGTGTCGGAAGAGCCGGGAGTTCAGGGGGCGAAAGAGGCCGACGTCTTGGCCTTTGCCTCCCTGGTAGCCTGGAGACGGATCTTGCTAATGTGGAGGGACTCGAAGCCCCTGAGTGTAGAGACCTGGGTTAGTGACATGGCTGGGTTTCTCATTCTCAGTCTCGAGAAAATAAAGTTTGCCTTAAGAGGGTCAATGTTAGGGTTCTCCCAGAGGTGGCAGCTGTTTGTCGACTTTCTCAGGGAAAATTAAAATGTCAGTAGAAGCAGAATTCCAAAGGGGTTGCGGGGGGGGGGGGGGGGGCAGATTGTTGTTTTATGGTTGGGGTGTGTGAAGATTGTAACAGGGGTGGAAATGTTTATTGTACCATGTTTATGTCGCTGTGATTATTATTATTAAAACTTGCAAATAACCTAATACATTTTTTTAAAAAAAGTAATACCACTCAATAAAGACGTAACACATTTTGGGTACTTGTATCGTGGCTCTTGACTTCTTCTGTATAACATTTTCTTCCGAAACATTTTCCAGAAGAGGGATTGTGATCTAATGCAGAGATAAAATGATTGCAGTAAAATATATTCACCGTGAACATATATTCTTATAATTTTTTAATCAACAATTGTTTCTGTGGATTCTATGTTACTTTTCGTGGCTACCTTTGATCTCTTGTCTAGTTTCACATGTAATAGGTTTCTTTGGAGAAACTTGCATGACAAACTAGAATAAAGTTTTCAGTAGTTTCTATGGGTGGCACTATCAATGTGCCAGGATGGTAGTGCCAGGGTGCCCGGGTGGCACCAGCAGTGCCCTCTGATCGCCTGGGAGACCCGTCTAAGTGATGTCCCACCTGGTCCATGTTTGTGGAGACCAGCGCTAAACGGTGCCTTGCCAGAATCTCCAAGGCGAGGAGACCAAATCCCGGGTGCTGGGTAGACACGCACCCGCCATAGACATATTCAAGTGGGGCTACCTACTCACTTGAAATAGCAATTTAAATGGGCGGGATCCAGATCGCAACAACTTGGGAGATCCTGTTGGATCTCACGAGGCGTAAGGAACCAGGTCTCTCGCGAGAATTACCAGCCACGCCATATTCCGAGTCGGGTCCGGCCATTAGGTCTCGCCCAAAGAAAAATACCAGAAACTATCTATAAAGCAGCTCCCAACTACACACAGCCAAACTCCTACCGACTCACCTTTGCATCTCCCTGTGGGCCTTTTATCCCTCTCTGGAAACATGAAGGCCATTTGGCTGAGTGGCCTATGGGCCAAGCGTAAAATTGCATGGGCCACTTAAAATCAGAGTCTAATTTACTGTTAAATTTCTCAAGTGGCCCTTTAATCATTGGTGGGCACGTTTCTGACTTGCGCAGGTGCCTGCTGACCAAAATATTGTAAGGCGGCATGATGACTAGATGATGGGCTAATATAATTGTGCCCCATTTTGGAAATGATTGGGGTAACCATTCTTCCACACCACGAGTGCAAAATTCTGGCCATAAGGTCATACTTTCAATTCAAGAAAGGCAAAATCAGAATATCTTTGTAATGCAGGCGCCTTAGAATTGTGGAGGAGCAAAGGGATTGGGTGTGCAGGTTAATTAATGATCTTTTTGTGTAGGTCCTTTAGGGAATAGTGACCATAATATGATGGAATTCTTCATTAGCAGTTAAAGTGAAGAAATCCAATCTAAATTAGGGTCCGAAATCTAAACAAAGGAAACTATGGCATGAGGTGTGAGTTGGCGAAGATTAATTGGGGAAATTCAATAAAAGGCATGACAGGATAGGTAATGGTTAATATGTAAGGAATGAATGTATGCATCGCAAGAGTTATACATTCCTTTCTGGCACAAAAACACAAGAAAAGTTGCCTTGCCATGACTAATGAGGTAAATTCAGGATAGTCTTAGATCCAAAGAGGAGCCCTATAAAGTTTCTAGAAAAAGTAGCAAGCCTGAGGATCGGGAGCAGTTCAGAATTCATCAGAGGAGAACCAAGTGATTGATTAAGAGGGGAAAATAGAATAGGAGAGTAAACTTCCAAGGAACATAAAAATGGACAGTAAAAGTTTCTATAAGTATATAAAAAGAAAACGATCGGTGAAGACAAATGTCTCCTACCATCCAAATCCATGAGAATTTCTAATATAGAACAAGGAAATGGCGGAGCTAAAATGTTTTAGTTCCGTCTTCATGGAGGAAGACACAAATAACTTCCCAGAATGCAGTGGCTGTTGCTGGGACCATGGGAAAGTGCCATGGGTGATGGGAGAGGTACTGGGTATGGTGGAGGAGTGGACTAGATTGTCTCGGAGGGAACGGTCTCTGTGGAATGCTGACAGAGGGAGTGAAGGGAAGATGTGTTTGGTGGTGGCATCATGCTGGAGTTGGCGAAAATGGCGGAGGATTATGCTTTGCATATGGAGGCTGGTGGGGTGAAATGTGAGAACGAGGGGGACTCTATCCTTGTTCTGGGAGGGGACGAGGGTAGTGGCACCGGAGATGGGCTGCACACTATTGAGGGCCCTGCTAACAACTGTAGGTGGGAAATCACGGTTGAGGAAGAAGAAACACATTTTTGAAGCACCTCTTCATGCGGAAGAGGCCCTTTGACCCATCAGGTCTGCATGATGCATGAAAACACCTGACCTGCCCACCTGATCCCATTTGCCAGCAGTTAGCCCATAGCCAAGTGTCCAATATCACCAAAGATGGGAATTTCAGTAGGGTTAGTGTTAGTCTCCAATTTTCTCAATCTTTTGCCAGCTCAAACAATTTCTTCAATTTTAGGATCACTCTTTTTGGTCTGTTGGTGTAAAACATCAAAACTTGTGTCCGGCCTTGTTTATCTAGCGAACCAATTCAACTACACAATTAAACTTCAGAGTTACGCTTTTTCCATTTCAGAAGCTGCCGTATATTTTTGTGAGGCCCAACCACATGTAATTGCTCCAGGGTTAATATTCTACAAGTAATGCTGTTGACGTAGATTGACATGTGGAATACTCTGTCTGATTTCTAACCCAATGTATTTGAATGCACCCGAGGCCTGACTTCCAATCTGATCTGACCTAAGCCTCTTACTAACAGTATTTTCTAATTTGCTATTACCACCCCACAAAAAAGTAATCCTCATAAATCATGATGATGCCCAAATGTTTTCCCTCCCATGGTCCTTATAACGCATCGACTGCTGGACCGCCCCTTCTGTTATGTAATGCTCTTTCAACCGTTCTTGATTTCTTCCTGTGGTCATGTTGACTGTCAGACCTGCTGTCTGATCTGACAGTACGTTCCTTTCCTCTCCAATCTGACAGTACGTTCCTTTCCTCTCCTCCAATCTCACAGTACGTTCCTTTCCTCTCCAATCTGACAGTACGTTCCTTTCCTCTCCTCCAATCTCACAGTACGTTCCTTTCCTCTCCAATCTGACAGTACGTTCCTTTCCTCTCCTCCGATCTCACAGTACGTTCCTTTCCTCTCCAATCTGACAGTACGTTCCTTTCCTCTCCTCTGATCTCACAGTACGTTCCTTTCCTCTCCGATCTGACAGTACGTTCCTTTCCTCTCCGATCTGACAGTACGTTCCTTTCCTCTCCGATCTCACAGTACGTTCCTTTCCTCTCCGATCTGACAGTACGTTCCTTTCCTCTCCGATCTGACAGTACGTTCCTTTCCTCTCCGATCTGACAGTACGTTCCTTTCCTCTCCGATCTCACAGTACGTTCCTTTCCTCTCCGATCTGACAGTACGTTCCTTTCCTCTCCGATCTCACAGTACGTTCCTTTCCTCTCCGATCTCACAGTACGTTCCTTTCCTCTCCTCCGATCTCACAGTACGTTCCTTTCCTCTCCTCCGATCTCACAGTACGTTCCTTTCCTCTCCTCCGATCTCACAGTACGTTCCTTTCCTCTCCTCCGATCTCACAGTACGTTCCTTTCCTCTCCGATCTGACAGTACGTTCCTTTCCTCTCTGATCTCACAGTACGTTCCTTTCCTCTCTATTCTTCTATTTCATGTTCCCAATCCATGGAAGTAACTTTCTCCCCTTTACCTTGTACATTCAATCAGTTTTTATATTTTCCCATGGCATTACCCACTCTTCCAGCTATAGTTGCATCCTTCCACTGACTGACTAGCCCCTTCCACTGACTAGCCCCTTCTGGCAACTGTCACTTTCACACAAACTTTTGGCAATTATTCATCGGGAAAAATAATGTTAGGATCCTGGATGAGACCCGAAGCATTTTTTAAAATCTGTAATTTTACACCCTTCAGGTTAGGGTCAGGGTTCGGGTCAGAGTTAACCCTAGCCCTAACCCTAACCCCAACCCTAGCCCTAGCCCTAACCCTAGCCCTAACCCTAACCCTAGCCCTAACCCTAGCCCTAGCCCTAACCCTAGCCCTAACCCTAACCCTAGCCCTAGCCCTAACCCTAGCCCTAGCCCTAACCCTAACCCTAACCCTAGCCCTAACCCTAGCCCTAACCCTAACCCTAACCCTAGCCCTAACCCTAGCCCTAGCCCTAACCCTAACCCTAACCCTAGCCCTAGCCCTAACCCTAGCCCTAACCCTAACCCTAGCCCTAACCCTAGCCCTAGCCCTAACCCTAGCCCTAACCCTAACCCTAGCCCTAACCCTAGCCCTAGCCCTAACCCTAGCCCTAACCCTAACCCTAGCCCTAGCCCTAACCCTAGCCCTAGCCCTAACCCTAGCCCTAACCCTAACCCTAGCCCTAGCCCTAACCCTAGCCCTAGCCCTAACTCTGACAAATACGTTTCCTTTATGTTAAAACAAATTTAATTTAAACATTGAATTAACCACATTAACATCAAATCAATTGCTTTACATTTTACAGTTAAACAGTTCTTAAACAAAGGGAAAAACTTGAACTTACTATCTGTACCTGCTACTAACCCCATTAAGCCACCCAATACAGTTCAAATGCCACTGATATCTAAAGTTAACACCTATTACTTGCTTAGCTGTGGAGAGACTTTTGGAGAGAGAGAGAGAGAAAAAAAAACCTTTCTTGACCAGATCCTGTACAATTCTGTCTTGTTACGACTCAAATCCTGTGTAAAACTGCAAAAGTACAGGTAGAGGAGGCTCCTCACGTTAATTATATCATGCGTATCTCACTAAGTTGCATGGCCTGCTTAGCCAAGAGGAAACGCCACCCCCATAAATTATCTGCACTCCATGGAATCTCCAGCAATCAGAATACGATTCATTAGCCCCTGATCTGTAACCAAGTAAGTGGTTGGAATCAATCATGATCTCACCTTTTACGACTCCTTATTTGCAGCTTTAGCAGACCGACTGCCTTATGTCATTTAAACCTGGGTTTTTAATAACATTACTGCCACAGATATGAAATACAATATATATCAATGTCTCCATTCATAATAATAGCTTCACCCCATTCATCAGAAGTACTATGTCCCTCTTCAGATACCTTGTCGATGTCTGCGATCTAGTCCTCATAATTCTGTAATATATGTGTATGAGAAGTACCTGGATCCTATCAGCACCATAACCCCTTCTGATTCTGCAAACTTGTAATCTGTGCCCACTAAATCAAGGGCGCCTACCATTCCATTTGCAAAATCATTGAGGCATGTTGCCTGGTTCTTCTTTTGCACCGGTATGATGATGGTCTTCTAGAAGCAGGTGGCGACCTTGGAACTGCAGCTTGAAAAATCAGACCATAAGACAGTGCTTCTTCTCCCGGCATAGAGACAAAGACTTAAGCAGAAGAATTCGGGTAAGAAGGTCCTGCAGTGCTGGTCCGAGGAAACAGAAGAGCTCTTACATGACTGCTTGGAGTCAGTGGACAATCCATGTTTAAAAACTGAGGGACCAACCTAAACGAGTAAACCACCACCATCACAGACTTCATCAGCAAATGGATGACTGCATGCCAAAAAAAGCAGTATGTACATTCCCCTACTGGAAACCATGGCTCAATCGTGAGATTGACTCCCTACTGAAGGTCTGAGGCGTTCAAGTCAGGCGACCTGGACCTATATAAGAAATCCAGGTACAACCACTGCAAAGCCATCCGAGATGCCAAGAGAGAATATCAGTCCAAGTTAGAGTCACAGACTAGCGTCACCAACTCTCAGCGATTGTGGCAAGACCTAAACAACATAACGGGCTACAAAGTGAAGCAGTATCTCCGGCAGCAGCGCGCCCCTCCCCGATGATCTCAATGCATTTTATTCTCAGTTTGAGCAGGAAACCATCCGGACACACCCATACTCCCCGTCACAGCTTCTGAAGTCAGATCAGCCTTCCTGAAAGTGAACCCTCGGAAGGCGACGGGCCCGGACGTGATCCTTGGTCGTGCACTCAGAGCCTGCGTCAACCAGCTGGCAGATACATTCGCAGACATCTTCAACCACTCCCTTCTCTGTTCCAAGGTCCCCACCTGCTTCTAGAAGACCATCATCATACCGGTGCAAAAGAAGAACCAGGCAACGTGCCTCAATGACTGCCGTCCGGTGGCCCTGGCATCGATCATTATGAAGTGCTTCAAGAGGTTGGTCATAAAGCACATCAACTCCATACTCCCAGGATGCCTTGATCCACTGCAATTTGCATACCGCCACACCCGGTCCACAGCAGACGCCATTTCTTTGGCCCTACAATCAGCCCTGGAGAATCTCGACAACAAGGACTCCTACATCAGACTCCTATTTATTGACTACAGCTCCGCCTTCAACACCATGGTCCCAGCCAAGCTCATATCACAGCTCCAAAACCGAGGGCTTAGCTCTTCACTCTGCAACTGGATCCTCGACTTTCTGACCCATTGACCACAATCAGTAAGAATGAACAACACCTCCTCCACAATAGTCCTCAATACCGGGGCCCCGTAAGGCTGCGTACTTAGCCCCCTACTATACTCCCTATACACACACGACTGCGTGGCAAAATTTGGCCCCAACTCCATTTGCAAGTTTGTTGATGTCGCGACTGTAGTGGGTTGGATCTCGAACAACGACGAGTCAGAATACAGGAAGGAGATAGAGAACCTAGTGGAGTGGTGCAGCAACAACAATCTCTCCCTCAATGCCAGAAAAACTAAAGAGCTGGTCATTGACTTTAGGAAACAAAGACCTGTACGCACACCTGTCAGCATCAACTGGCCCGAGGTGGAGATGGTTGACAGTTTCAAATTCCTAGGTGTGCACATCACCAAAAATCTGCCTTGTTCCACCTACACCGACACTACGACCAAGAAAGCACAACAACGCCTATACTCCCTCAGGAAACTAAGGAAATTCGGCATTTCCACATTGACTCTTACCAACTTTTGCAGATGCATCCTATCAGGCTGCATCACAGCCTGGTATGGCAACTGCTTGGCCCAAGACCGCAAGAAACTTCAGAGAGTCGTGAACACAGCCCAGTCCATCACACGAACCTGCCTCCCATCCATTGATTCCATCTACACCTCCCTCTGCCTGGGGAAAATGGGAAGCATAATCAAAGACCCCTCCCACCCGGCTTACTCACTCTTCCAACTTCTTCCATCGGGCAGGAGATACAGAAGTCTGAGAACACTTGGAGAAGGGTTGAGGACTCTGGGTCTGTACGTGTTGGAGTTTTGAAGGATGAGGGGGGGATCTTATTGAAACTTACAGGATACTGCGAGGCCTGGACAGAGTGGATGTGGAGAGGATGTTTCCACTTGTAGGAAAAACTAGGTTAGTTACAGATCTGGGAGGCAGTGGCAGCAGCCGTCAGTTCGGGGAATATCACCAGGTGGATTGTCACCCAGGGCTGCAAGAAACTAAATGACCTCCACCGGGCCACACGGGTGAGTTGGTGTCAGCCACCTGGCACTGGTCCTGCCCAGCACACCCCATCAATGCCCAGCAGTGTTACCAATACCTGACTCCCACCATAGCTCCGCTACCCGTGATGCACGATGCATGCGGCTCACGATGACTCCTCTGTGTCACTGCAGCAGAGGCCGTCCCACAACAGGCGGGAGAGGGTCAAGATAGGCGGTGGGCCGCTGGTCCTCAGGGTCCTCAACCCTTACAAGGAACAGGCTCTGGAGATGCGGGGGTTGCCGAGGACGGATCAGTCACTGTTGTTTAGATTGGCCTGCAACACAGAGGTCAGTGTCTATTGGCCCCCACCCATGTGACCTGTCACACCTGAGTTGTTCATGCCAGGATGATGATTCTACCCTCCCACTGACCACATGTCCATTCTTCCGCAGGATCCCAATCTGAAGGCGCTGACCTATCCGAGGTGGGCACTGCCTCCCAAGAGAGCACCTTTGAGCAGAGCTCCGAGGATCCCACTGTTGAGGCATCCAAGCTGCCGCCCCACCCTCCATCAGCATAGAGGCAGTGGCTGAAAGTAGTGGACAAGCTTCTGGGGTACAATCTGGTGCGCACCACACACTTGCAGCTGTACATCAGGTGGAGGCAGGAATATCCTGGGTAGGAAGGACCACAGGACCTTGCTGAGTCCCATTCAGATGCTGAGTCTCTGGACTGATTGATGCAGTGGATTAGATGCAGCCATGATGTTCAGAGGGGAATGTCAGCGACACTCCAGCAGGTCCCTAGCCGATTGGAGGAGTCCCAAAGGTGACGGGCACAGGAGATTGCAGTGGCACCAAGGCCAACACTGCCAGGATGTTGACCATAGTGGAGAACTTAGAACACAATGCCAGCAACATGAGTGGAGGTGTCCAAGACGTTGCTGAGTCAGTGGCGGCCATGGCTGAGCATCTGGACAGCCTGTCAGAGGCGCTGGGGATGTGTGTGATGCAGATGGACCTCTCCAAGGCGTTCTGGATTATGTCCCAGTCTAAGGTGGACATTGCCGAGACACTGCAGAGCACGGTTCCCTCACAGTGGGGAATCGCTGAAGGCTTCGGCACCATGATGCAGACATTGGGAAGCCACCAAACTAGCAGAGCCAGATAACGCAGGTGCATCCGGTGCTCAACCCAACTGCCCCTCCATTCTGAGGTGACCGCCAGGGCCCTACGGGTACCGATTGGGAGGAGGGAGCAATGGAGGCTGTACCAGAGTCTCTACAGGGAGATGTGGTGGTCACCAACTCTCTTGAGTCCCCCTCTCTTGACAACAGCACATCTCAGTATCAGCATGCAGAACAGGATGGGATAGCAAAGCTATGACAGATTGGACCTTCCATCCCCAAGGCTTCCAGAGGACACCCGTCAGGGTCGTCGCTGCCCCCACTTCTGATGTGCCTCCTGGGGACACACCTGGACATAACTGTAGAACAGATAGAGCAGATCAAGGATCACCTGAGAGGGTACTGGGGGGTTGGGGGAATGGCACTGTTGGGAGGTCAGGACAATTAGGTCTCGATTGTTCACCATTAAAACACCTTACACCCGAGGCATATAAAGCCTCCATCACATTATTCCACACTGCGGGCCGGCCCGGCTGGAATAGGACAATTGGAGAGGAGGTACAGGTAATGGGTTGAGTGGAGGAATGGTCAGGGGGAAGGGAGGAAGTAGTTTGAGGCAGAGTGGATTGGGGGGACAGTGGTGGGATGGGGAGAGGGGGGGATGATGATGGATGAAGCTACGTCCTCTGTGAAGCTAGCGAGGATGAGGGCCACCCTGGCTCTCCAGGTTTGTCGGATCCTCACTGCCGCCTGTCCTCCACCCTGCGGCTGATCTCATGGATCCTTCCCGGGCTCATCCTCCAGTCCCTCCGAGATTCATAGAATTTACAGTGCAGAAGGAGGCCATTTGACCCATCGGGTCTGCACCGACTCTTGGAAAGAGCACCTTACCCAACCGCACAGCTCCACCCTACTCCATAACCCAGTAACCCCACCCAACACTAAGGGCAATTTAGCATGGCCAATCCACCTAACCGGCACATCTTTGGACTTTGGGAGGAAACTGGAGCACCCGGAGGAAACCCACGCACACACGTGGAGAACATGCAGACTTCGCACAGACAGTGATCCAAGCCGGGAATCGAACCTGGGACCCTGGAGCTGTGAAGCAATTGTACTAATTACTATGCTACCCCTTGGTCCCGTTCCTCCTCCTCCTCAGGGGTGGCTGCATGTTTCGCCTCCTCCACCTCTAGCACATTGCCCTGCTGTTATGCCAGGTTGTGGGAGGCACAGCAGACCACCACAAATGGATGGGAGTGTACTGCAGTGTACACTAGAGCTGTCGAGACATCAGAAATGCATTTTCAGGGGTCCGATGCACTGCCCATTGAGAGCCCAGCTGGCCACATGGGTCTCGTTGTATCAGGTGTCCGCATTCATCTCCGACCCCCGTGCTGGTGTCACTAGCCAGGTCCTCAGCAGATATCGCTTATCCCCCAAGAGCCATCCAGTCACCCTGGAGTGTCCCTCAAAGATGTCAGGGATCCCTGACTGCCCTAGGATTTAGCTGTCGTGCACACTCCCTGGGAAGTGAGCACACACGTACACGATCTTCTGGTGGTGGTTGCACATGGGTTGGATGTTCAGGGAATGGAACCCTTAGATGAAGGACACTCCTGGACCTGGGGCATCCTGGTGATGGTGGAGAATCCTGCTGCCAGGGCATCTTGATGGGCAAAGTTTATCCAGTCGGATGCCCAGGAAAACTGGACATCCGTTACCTCACAGATACACTTGTGGGTTGCGGCTTATGAGATGCCGCACAAGTCCCCACTCGAGCCCTGGAATTAACCTGAAGCAAAAAGGTTCAGGGCTGCAGTGATCTTTACAGCCATCGGGAGCGAGTATCCTCCTCCACATGATGCCAAGTCCGCAAGGACATGGCACAGGTGCCGCACCGTCTCCTTGTTGAGGCAGAGTCTTCTGCCGTATGTGCTGTCCGGTATTTGTTCGAATGACCAGCAACAGCCGCCCTTCAAGCCTAGAAATCCTGAGCTGGAGCAGCTGGAAACACTTCCTGCACATGTGGCCACCAAGACATGCAAAGTGTCCTGAAGTTCCCACATGGCACAGGAATTGCAAACAAGTAAATTTGCAGATTGTGCTTCTAATAACTACAGCTGGGTCATTAGTAAAGAACATGAATCCCTCTGGGACTGGTGTCCAAATGCAAATCCATCCAAAACTGTTTTCCGCCTGTGCCCTCCCAGGCAGTTCCTAATTAAGCTGAACGTATTACCACTAACACCGAGGATTCAATCTTTGGAGAGAAATGTTTTATGCAATACTTTATCTAGTTTTTTGGAAGATTAGAGTTTAAAAAATGTCTATTACGTTTCTGTCAGTCATCATCCCCATAACGTCTTCAAAAAATAGTTAGATTTGGAAGTTATGGCTCTTATTTTTGAAGTCCTGTTGGGTGACCCAATTATCCCTCTCTGTCCAAACAATGAATGAATGATTAGTCAGTAACCAACAAAGGTTTGATGACATTAAATCTTCATTTATTGTAATTATCTGATGAAATGAATCAGGCTGCAGAACATTAGGACTTAAAAGTCTGCATTTAAAATTCTGTTTCAGAGTCACAAATCTCACTTCCGTGCTTTGTGGATGTATAATAAACTGCATTCCTAATCAACTGGGACCTACATGCTGGATAAGTCCATGTCCAGTCTTACTTGATACATATAAAACCCATTATCTTACAAGAATTTACCAAAGTTATGGTATTGGTGAATGTGCCAGCCTATTTTACCAGTCGATTATTCACCAAAAAAATCTTAGAATCTTTTCGACCATCTCACTCTACTTGACAATGGGTAAGGTTATTTTATAAAACATAGTGAAAGATTTAGCCACTACTCAATAACCATAATAAACAGCCAAAGAATTTGTGGTTGGCCGCGAGTAGTCAGATACCTCGATTACAGGTCAGAAACACTTAACCCTGAAGTGGACAAATTATAGGGTGGTATTTTCTCGCCTTCGTGCTGACACGATCGTCCAGCCCCTGCGAAGGCGACTCCTCTGGGACGAGTTCCATAGTCGACGATCCACGCAAAACACTGTAGACTTTGGAAGATCCTACCAATGGCCAATGACGAGCCACCTCTGCAAAATAGGCCATCGGGCCCTATCCACAGTGAATATGCTGCATTTCAGTCAACCCACATGGTTTCATTCTTCATGTTGTGAAAACAACTCCAAATTTGCACCTGGAAGAAAACCTGTCAGCATATTTACCCAGAGTCTGTAGAATATCGGAAGAGCATCACCAATGCACCACCACCAATGCATCACCACCAACGCATCACCACCAGTGCATGCCACTATCTTGAGTACGCTGAGATGCAGATTATCAGGCCCTGGGGATTTATCAGCCTTCAATCAATTTCCCCCAAATCATTTCCCTACTAATACTGATTTCCTTCAGTTCCACCCTCTCACTAAACCCTGTGTTCCCCAACATTTCTGGTATGTGCAATGAGACCTGGGTGTCCTCATACACCAGCCCCTGAAGGTAAGCATGCAGGCACAGCAGGCGGTAAAGAAAGCAAATAGTTTGTTGGCCTTTACAGCGAGAGGATTCGATTACAAGAGCAGGGATGTGTGCTGCAATTGTACACGGCCTTGGTGAGGCCACACATGGAATATTGTATGCAGTTTTGGGCTCCTTATCTGAGGAAGGATATTCTTGCTCTCAAGGGAGTGGGCAGCACGGTAGCATTGTGGATAGCACAACTGCTTCACAGCTCCAGGGTCCCAGGTTCGATTCTGGCTTGGGTCACTGTCTGTGCGGAGTCTGCACATCCTCCCCGTGTGTGCGTGGATTTCCTCCGGATGCTCCGGTTTCCTCCCACAGTCCAAAGAGGTGCAGGTTAGGTGAATTGGCCGTGATAAATTGCTTTTAGTGTCCAAAATTGCCCTTAGTGTTGGGTGGGGTTACTGGGTTATGGGGATAGGGTGGCGGTGTTGACCTTGGGTAGGGTACTCTTTCCAAGAGCCGGTGTAGACTCGATGGGCCGAATGGCCTCCTTCTGCACTGTAAATTCTATGAGTGCTGCAAAGGTTTACCAGACTAATTCCTGGGATGGCAGGACTGACGTATGAGGAGAGATTGAATCTGATTGTATTCAGTGGAGTTTAGAAGAATGAGGGGGAATCTCATAGAAACCTATAAAATTCTAACAGGACTGGACAGGGTAGATACAGGAAGGATGTTGCCGATGGTGGGGAGTCCAGATACAAGGGTCACAAAGGATACAGGGTACATCATTTGGGACAGAGATGGGGAGAAATTTCTTCATCCAGAGAGTGGTGAGGCTGTAGAATTCTCAACCACAGAACAAAGAGAACAAAGAACAAAGAAAATTACAGCACAGGAACAGGCCCTTCGGCCCTCTCAGCTTGCGCCGATCCAGATCCTTTATCTAAACCTGTCTCCTATTTTCCAAGGATCTACTTCCCTCTGTTCCCCGCCTGTTCATATAGTTGTCTAGATGCATCTTAAATGATGCTATCGTGCCCGCCTCTACCACCTCCGCTGGCAAAGCGTTCCAGGCACCCACCACCCTCTGCGTAAAAAGCTTTCCACGCACATCTCCCTTAAACTTTCCCCCTCTCACCTTGAAATCGTGACCCCCTTGTAATTGACACAGAAACCAGTTACAGCCAGAACATTGTCTATTTTTAAGGAACAGATATAGCACTTAGGTCTAAAAGGGTCAAGGGATATGTGGGGAAAGCAGGAACAGGTTACTGAGTTAGATGTGGGCCATGATCATAATGAATGGCGGATCAGGCTCGAAGGGCCGAATAGTCTCCTCCTGCTCCAGTTTTCTATGTTTCTATGTTAACCATTTGGAGATTAACTTCCTGCTTGCAGATTGCAAAATTCCAATTCCAAGGACCCTTGTTGGAAAAAAAAGCTCATGGGAATTATTTCTATTTTGTTTTAGTCGGCCATAAGCTTTATAAGGTCAGGGGTTGTATAATTCACAGAGGAAACCCAAGGAAATTCATTAAAGGGATGTCTAAACATTTGGGTTGATATGGCTGTCATTTTGGAAAAATGCCTGGAATAAATATCCTTGAACTGCGCGAAAGCCTTTGTGTCCTCCCAGTTGCAGCAGCTGTGATAACCCAGTGTATCATTTTCTATGCACATTTTCATTGGTTTCTCATGCAGAATTTGCTGATGGTAAATTTTAGAAAGATTGTCAAAAATATTTCCTGCATTCCCAATGCACTGATTAAACTTCAATAATGATTTGGAAAATCTGAAGTGCAATGACTGCTCCTTTTCCTCAGCCAGTCTCCAAATTCCTTCACTGTGATACAAAGAAAATAACCCTTCTCTTTGGCAGAGCCAATCAAAATCCTACTCGGGTCCTTACAGTTTTGCATAAATTGCTTTTAAAAACTATAAATTAATGGATACTGCATTTTCCAACATTTCTGACAAGTACTTGGCTCTGGTTGGCCATCCCATTTGGCAAGTTAGTTTATTATAATTGCACAGGATATTTGGGGCAGCACGGTAGCACAGTGGGTAGCACTGTTGCTTCACAGCGCCAGGGACCCAGGTTCGATTCCCTGCTGGGTCATTGTCTGTGCGGAGTCTGCACGTTCTCCCCGTGTGTGCGTGGGTTTCCTCCGGGTGCTCCGGGCTCCTCCCACAAGTCCCAAAAGACGTGCTGTTAGGTGAATTGGACATTCTGAATTCTCCCTCAGTGTACCCGAACAGGTGCTGAAGTGTGGAGACTGGGGGCTTTTCACAGTAACTTCATTGCAGTGTTCATGTAAGCCTACTTGTGTCAATAATAAAGATTATTATTATATGGCACAGAAACATATTCAGCCCAACCAGTCCACACTGGTGTTCATTCTCCACATGGGCCTCCTCATCTTTTCTCAAGTAAATCTAACATAATCCTCTATTCCCTTCACCCTCAAATTCTCGTCTAGTTTCCCTTTAAATGTGTCTATATGATTCACCTCACTTATTTTGGTAGTGAGTTCCACTTTTTTATCACGACTTGGCGATATGTTCCTTATGAATTTCCAGTTGGATTTTGTAGTGACTATTTGATATTGATGGACTTTGTTTAAGCTTTGCCCCACTCGAGGACTTATTTCCTGTGTCCACTCTATAAACACTATTAATAATTTTGAAGATCTCTGTTAGGTCACTCCCCACCTTCTTTTTCAATGGAAAGAGAGCCAGACTATCAGCCTTTTCCTGATATGGAAAGATGTGGGATGGAGGGGAGATTCCCTCATGGTGGAAATGGCTGACTTCAAGGGGAGGGGGGAAGCGAGACCCCCGGTTCGATTGGTTACGTCGAATATGCGGGGTTTGGAGGGCCCAGTGGAGTGAGCGAGAGTTTTCTCACTTTTCTCAAGAGTTAAGTGCCGATATGGTGCCTTTTGCAGGCGACCCACCTGTGGGTCATACAGGTTGAACATAACTTCCCTGTTTTTCAATTCTATCCCTCAACAAATAAAATTCAGTGCTTGGTTTCCTTTTTAAAATCGTTACTTGGTTGTACAGAATTTGAGTTCCGCTGTCTTGCATGCATCAGGATTGATGCAACAATGTGAAATTTCAAGAGTACAACAATTTATGCTGCATGATAAAAGGGTGGCAGTTTGGTTAGCAAGTCCACTATGATTGGCCAGTTTGTTGTCATGACAAATGCACCAGGAAGCAATTGCCCACATGTTTTTGTTTATTAAAACATTTATGCAAAGCCTGGACATTTGGTTTTTCTGGGAGAGGACAGATGCCAGCGTGTGAATATATGTCGCCTTAAGCAAAATGTAAGTGAGTCACATTGTGAGCCTGACCAATAATCTTAAATTGTTTGTTAGCATAATTCTTGGTGCACTCAGATTGTTCAACATTTTCCACCCCCAATTTCAGTGGGTGAGAATGGTCAAGGGGACAGAGAATTGAGGCGGAGTCTGAAAACAGCTTTTATGCCAGCTGGATTTCCCACTCGATTGCCCCTGTCCCCCAGCAGTGAAGTAATGGGGTTCCCGCCATGCAATCAAAGAATTTGTGGTCAGCCAAGAATGGTCAGATACTTTCCTTACAGGCCAGAAACAAGAGAGAGGTCACATGACCCACATCTTGAGTGAAATATACTTGATTTGAAATAACAGTAAGTCTGCTACAGAGACAAAAAGGGCAAAGTCCTTCTCCTGAAATTTCTCTTATTAAAGTTGAGCTGTTTTTGTTTTGAAAACATAACAGAAGACCTTGTTGCTGCAAACTGAGAGATCTTAAAGGAGAAATCCCAATCGACACCATAGCATCAAAGAGGAAAGAAAATTAACCAGCCATGATTATATATTAACTACACCAGTCAGAAATCCCATGACCAGCAGTTACAGTGGAACGTGACCTTTCAGCTGGAAACAAGCATCCGACTAATTTCTGCCTTTTTCCCTGAGTTTTAGCAACAAAACTAACTCTTTAGTTATTAACTGAAAAAACTTATTGTACCGAGCTGCACACAGTTAAGTATATGGGCGGGATTCTCGGTCCCGCCAGCTGGCCAATGGGGTTTCCCACTGTGGGCAACTCCATGCATCAGGAAACTGTGGGCGCAAAGTCGATGGCAAATTCACCAATGGAGAATCCAGCCCTATATATTTAATTGGCCACATAACCTATTTAAATTCATACTATGTAATAACCAAGTCAGGGGTGACACAAAGAGTGGAGCCAGGCTCGAATACCCTGCAACTGTTCCTATGTGCCCATGAGAAGGGGCGTTTGTTTAGAACATATCTGATGGTTTCAGCATGGCCTCAATCAATGATAGCGAGTGTTGTCTCGTTCATCGAGATAGAGACATCTGTTCCCTACGTGTTTGATGTTTGGTTGTGTATCATCTTGTCCTGCAAAAGAGGCAGAATTGTTTCAGTTAGTGTGATCTAATGTTATTGGACGATGTGGCTATCACAGTTGAATAGTTTGCAATATGGGAAAGCTGTGGGTATGAAGCCTGCAGCAGTGCGAAGTGTGTCTGAGAGGGTGAGGTGAACATATTTTGTAATTCTTGTCAAAATTACTTATAAGTGAGTGATGCAGTAGGATGCATTCAGCAACACATGAGGCTTAAGGTGCAGTTAGTGGGATATGGCATTTGAAGGGGCATTTACTGACCTTGACAACTCCATGTAAGGTCACTGAACTTCATGCAGTGCTTCATGCATTTCCTCAGGGCTACATTGCTGGAATTCATCTGCACAGCAGTCTGTTTTGCTAGTGAAAAGCCAGCTGTTGTGGTGCATATAGACACCAAGGATACAGGTAAAAAAACAGGATGAGGTCCTACATGCTGAATTTAGAGAATTAGGAGCTAAATTTAAAAAGCAGGACCTCAAAGGTAGTAATCTTGGAATTGCTACCAGTGCCACAAGCTAGTCAGAGTAGGAATGACAGAATAGATAGAGTGAATGTGTGGCTTGAGAGATGGTGCAGGAGGGAGGGATTCAGATTTTAGGGACATTGAAACCAGTTTTGGGAGAGGTGGGACCATTACAAATCGGCCGGTCTATACCTGGGCAGGACTGGAACCAATGTCCTAGGGGGGTGTTTGCTAGTCCTGTTGGGGAGGATTTAAGATAATGTGGCAGTGGGATGGGAACCAATGCAGGAAATCAGGGGGCAGTGTTCCAGGGTACAGATGCTGTAGGAAAGATAGACCAGGAGATAGGAGAGGAGGGGGAGTTGCGTTTTTGATCAGGGACAGTATCACAGCAGTACTAAGAGGGGATATATCTGAGGGTTCACCCACTGAGTCTATATGTGTAGAACTGAAAAGTAAGAAGGGTGAGATCACTTTGGTACAGTAGTACTATAGACCCCCAAATAGTCAGCGGGAAATCGAGAAGCAAATATGTAAGGAGATTACAGATAGCTGCTGGAAAAATAGGGTGGTGATAGTTGGGGACTTTAACTTTCCCCAACATTAACTGGGACAGTCTTAGCACTAAAATACTAAAAGGAATTGATAAATTAAACATGGACCAAATGTTCCCCCTTGTGGGGCAATATAGAATGAGAGGTCACAGATATAGGTTGAGAGGCGGGAGATTTAGAACTGAGATGAGGAGGAACTACTTCTCGCAGAGGGTGGTGAAGTTGTGGAACTCGCTGCCCCATAGTGCGGTGGAATCTGAATCATGAAACGGTTTCAAGAAGGAGATTGATATATTTCTGATTTTTAACAATGGGTTAAAGGGATATGGGGAACAGGTGGGGAGGTGGATTTGAGACCAGGAAGAGATCAGCCATGATCTGATTGAATGGCAGAGCAGGTTTGAAGGGCTGAATTGATGACTTCTGCTCCTAATTCCTATGTTCCTGTGTTCCTGCAGTCCACAGCTTTCTTCCTCAAAGATAGATGTTTACAGCATGGAAACAGGCCGTTCGGCCCAGCTGGTCCGTGCCGCCCAGTTTCTGTCACTACGTTAGTCCCACTTGCCTGCATTTGGCCCATATCCCTCTATACCCACCCTGCACATGTAACTGTCTAACCTTTTTTAAAGGACAAAATTGTACCCGCCTCCACCACTGCCTCTGGCAGCTCGTTCCAGATGCTGACCACCCTCTGTGTAAAGAAACTTTCCCTTTGGTCTCTTTTATATCTCTCTCCCCTCACCTTAAACTAATGCCCTCTATTCTGGACTCCTCTACCTTTGGGAAAAGATAGAATTCATAGAATTCATAGAATTTATAGAATTCATAGAACAGTACAGCACAGAACAGGCCCTTCGGCCCTCGATGTTGTGCCGAGCAATGATCACCCTACTCGAACCTACGTATCCACCCTATACCCGTAACCCAACAACCCCCCCCTTAACCTTACTTTTTAGGACACTACGGGCAATTTAGCATGGCCAATCCACCTAACCCGCACATCTTTGGACTGTGGGAGGAAACCGGAGCACCCGGAGGAAACCCACGCACACACGGGGAGGACGTGCAGACTCCACACAGACAGTGACCCAGCCGGGAATCGAACCTGGGATCCTGGAGCTGTGAAGCATTTATGTTAACCACCATGCTACCGTGCTGCCCACTATCTCGTGCTGCTCACTATGTCGACTATCTGCCTTATCGATGCTCCTCATTATTTAATAGACCTCTATAAAATCACCCCTAAGCTTGGGAAAAAAGTCCCAGCCTATCCAGCCTCTTCTTATACCTCAGACCATCAAGTCCTGGTAGCATCCTCGTAAAGATGTGGGGGTGTTACATTGCTGATTAGGGAGCAGATCAAAGCTGTGTTGAGGGAGGACACATTGGAGGGAGCTTGTAGTGAGGCATTATGGGTGTGGCTCAGGAAAAAGAAGGGTGAAATCACAATGTTGGGAGTGTACTATAGACCTCCCAACAGCCTGTAGGAGACAGAGGAGCAGTTGTGTAGTCAAATACTGAAAAGGTGTGAAAATAGCAGGGTAATTGCGATGGGCGACTTTAACTCCCCCCATATTGACTGGGAATCTCTTAAAGCCAGGGGCTCGGATGGAGAGCAATTTGTTAGATGTGTCCAGAAGGGCTTTTTGATCCAGTATCTTGACAATCCAACCAGGGAGGGGGCCATACTAGACTTGGTATTGGGGAATGAGCCAGGCCAGGTGAATGATGTTTCAGTGGGGGAGCATTTTGGAATTAGCGACTATAACTCCATAAGATTTTGAATAGTCATGGATAAGGACAAGAGTGGCCCACGGGTGAGGGTGCTTAATTGGGCGAAGGGCCATTTACATCCAAATTAGACAGGAACTGGGGAATGTGGATTGGGAGCGGCTATTTGAGGGCAAATCCACGTCTGACACATGAGAGGCTTTTCAAGGCCAGTTGATTGAAGTGCAGGACAGGCATGTCCCACAAAAATGAAGGATAGAAATGGCAGGATTCGGGAACCATGGATGACAAGGGAAATTGTGAGCTTAGTCAAAAGGAAAAAGGAAACATACGATAGTTCTCGGCATCTAAAACTGACAAAGTCCTTGAGGAGTGCAGTGAAAGAAGGAAGGAACTTCAACGTGGAATTAGGAGGGCTAAAAGGGGCCACAAAATGTCTTTATCAAACATAGTCAAGGAGAATCCCAAGCCTTGCTATGCCTATATTAGGAGCAAGAGGGTATCTGGAGAAAGAGTCGGCCCACTCAAGGACAACAGAGGGAAGTTATGCGTGGAACCACAGGAAGTGGGAGAAATCCTTAATGAGTACTTTGAATTGGTATTCATCAGGGAGAAGGACATGACGGATGTTGAGGTCAGGGATATTTGTGTGAACGATCTTGAGAATGTCAATATATTAAAGGAGGCACCACCTTTTTAAAAAAAAATGGAGATAAATCCTGCTTGGCTGGCGATCAGCAGCACCACCCACAGCTGCAGACTGGCTGGATGGCCTGGCAGAATTTCTCCACTTGGAGGAAATCAAATACACCATCCGAGAGTCGGAGGAAAGCTTCCTTAAAGCATGGGAGCACTGTGTCGGCCTGTTCCAAGACCTGTTCGAGGCCAACAGGTTGTTGCCTGGTCTCGAAGGTATTGGCTATGAGGAGGGAACAAAGAATAATACAGCACAGGAACAGGCCCTTCAGCCCTCCAAGCCTGTACCGGTCTTGACATCAACCTTTGCCAAAACCCTCAGCACTTCCTTGTGAGAAATTGAATAAATTTGGATTGTTTTCACTGGAAAGACGGAGGCTGAGGGGAGACCTGATAAAGGTCAACAAAATTATGAGAGGCACAGACAGGGTGGATGGTCAGAGGCTTTTTCCAAGGATGGAAGTGTCAATTACAAGGGGCACAGGTTCAAGGTGAGAGGGGAAAGTTTAAGGGAGATGTGGGGGTAAGTATTTCACACACAGAGTGGTGAGTGCCTGGAACGTGCTGCCAGAGGATGTGGTGGAAGCAGCACATTAGCAACATTTAAGAGGCACCTGGATGGGTCCATGAACAGGGAGGAAATAGAGGGATACGGACCGAGTGAGGGCAGGAGGGTTTTTTGGTTGGGGCATCATGATTGGCACAGGCTTGGAGGGCTGAAGGGCCTGTTCCTGTGCTGTACTTTTCTTTGTTCTTTGTTCTTCTGGTCATCACATTCCAGGAAAGATTCCTTTCCACCAGGGAAGAGGAGATTTATGAGGATGTTGTCAGGAGTGGAAAATGTTAGTTCTGATGAAAAATTGATAAGGCTGGGTTGTTTGATTGGACGGATGTTTAACTGATGTGTACAAAATTATGAGGAGTGGATAAAAAGGGTCTATTTCCCTTAATGAACGGGGCCAATAACCAGGGACATAGATTTAAAATAATTGATAGATTGATTGGGGGGTGTTGAGGAGAAGGGTTTTTACCCAGAGTGTTGTGAGGGTCTGCAGTTTATTTGCTTGAAAGGACGGTAGAAGCAAAATCCCTCATCAGACTTAAATATTTGGAATGCCGAAACCTACAGGTCTGGAAGGTGGGTTTCGGCTGGATCACTCTTTTGGCTGGTGAGCTGAAAGGTCTTCTGTGTCTACATTTTCTATGTCTTTTCGGCTGATTATGGAGGATCTCTTATCCCTCTATGAATAAAAGATCTCTCCTTCTGTCTGCTGCCTACAGGAACGGCTCCAATCCAGCACCACAGTATTGTGAAGCTTGCTCTGTGCCACTTTGTGCTACTCATGTGTCTTTTCATGTCAAACTGATCCCAAGAATCCCTTTCAATGCATGTGACAGTCAGAAATCTCATCCTCTTTAAGAGATGCAGGTTGACTTTAAATAGCGCAAACTAGATTGAATTTGTGCTCACAATTTTGCCTGCCAGATCAGGTGTACAGCCACTCTACAGTGTGCTTAACTTTGACTGCATGTTGCAATCATTTCAATGGGCAGGTAACATAAAGTTCATGTGCTCTCTTCATCAGAAGCAATGGAGATGAGGTAATTGCGCATTAATATCTCCATGCTTTTGGAGATATATATTGCCCCCTCCTTGGCAGTTATGTTATCAGCACGTAACTCGGGCTGAACCAATTGATCTGCGGTGAGTGAGGAGACCTTGGAAATTCCAACATTTGGGCACTGAAATTGACCTTAATCTCCCTTTCTTGGGAGCAGAAAATCATTGAGGGTCCTCAATCCTCATGGTTTTAGTGACAGCCGCTGCAACATGTGATTGTAAAGACAAAACAAAATTGTGATGCCCCTCATGGTCTGCCACCCTGACACTTGGTCGAGGTACAAGAAGGAAGCTTCTTTCACAGGAACACATGCCTCTGGAAGAGGAGTTCAGAAATTTGGGAGAGGTGATGGGAATGTTTTAGAAGAGATGCTGCATGTAGAACTAATGAATAATGCAACAAAGTAACATTTGCAAATCTCATGATGTAAAATTATGCTTTGAGCTTTCTTTAGTGTTGAGTGCTGTTGTAGTAGAAATATTGTAATTCCTCTGATCCAAAACACTCCTGTTAAGAAAAAATCATCCAATAACTGTTAACCTCAAAGGGCAGTAAACATAGAATGGTTACTGCACAGAAAGAGGCCATGTGGGCCTTTATGTCTGCGCCAGCTCTCTGCAAAAGCAATTCACCTATTGCCTCTCTCCGCCTTATCCACGTAACCCTGAAAATGTTTCCTGTTTTGATAATGACAAATTCTCTTTTGAAAGCCATGATTGAACCTTTCACCACAATGCATTCCGGATCCTAACTGCTCGCTGCCTGTTCTTCTGCTCAAAACAAATCACTTTACATTTCTCTGCATTAAAGTGTACCTTATTCACCCATTCCACCAACTTGTCCTTTTGAAGCTCTAGACTATCCTCCTCACACTTCATTGTGTTTTCAATTTTTGTACCATTCACAAATTTTGAAATGTTGTCCATCAAAGTCTAGGTCATTAAACACATTTAAGAATGGAAATTATTAATACCTCATAATGAGTCAGCAGCGATAACCCAATTGAAACATTGATGGGTTATGTATTCATCATAACAACACAGGAAAATGGTTGTTTAGCTTAAGGTTAGGACACCAGTAACAGCAGGGTTCACACAGAATGTAATCAAAACCAGTCTGGTGTTAACTAATGATCACAACCATAAAGAAGTAAGTCAAGTAAAAATCATTTTTAAAGAACATTATTTTCAATTTGGTCATTCGGATGAACCCATCTGCATGCAAAGGAGCGGGGGGGCGGGGGGGGGGGGGGGGGGGTGGTTTGGAAATAAAGCGAGAGATCTTCATTTGGTATAAATGGACCAATCAGCAGAGGCATTTTCCTTCTTAATGTCGCCACATTATAGGAAGGATGTGGAAGCATTGGAAAGGGTACAGAGGAGATTTACAAGAATGTTGCCTGGTATGGAGGGAAGATTATATGAGGAAAGGCTGCAGGACTTGAGGCTGTTTTCGTTAGAGAGAAGAAGGTTAAGAGGGGACTTAATTGAGGCATACAAGATGATCAGAGGATTAGATAGGGTGGACATCGAGAGCCTTTTTCCTCGGATGGTGATGTCCAGCACGAGGGGACATAGCTTTAAATTGAGGGGAGATAGATATAGGACAGATGTCAGAGGTAGATTCTTTACTCAGAGAGTAGTAAGGGCGTGGAATGTCCTGCCTGCAACAGTAGTGGACTCGCCAACACTAAACGCATTCAAATGGTCATTGGATAGGCATATGGACGATAAGGGAATAGTGTAGAGGGACTTTAGAAGGGTTTCACAGGACGGTGCAACATCGAGGGCCGAAGGGCCTGTACTGCGCTGTAATGTTCTATGTTCTATGTTCTTCATTTCTGTTCCAGATGCCATCCTAAGTGACCCCTAATGGGCGCAGCCAGAACATTCACTTGTTTCAGATGGCAACACCTTTGGATAACTAAATTGCAGTTCCATAATGCATATGAAACATGTTTGACATTTTGAGAAATAACTGGGTGCAAGTTCAGAGCAGTTTTATATTGTGGTCCAGGTGACGAGGCAACTTACAGAAAGTATTGGTGACCAGAAGCAGCTTCCAATGATTTGAGCTTTCAACTCAGAGGGTGTGAGTGTCTGGAACGGGCTGCCAGAGGCAGTAGTAGAGAACAAAGAACAAAGAAAATTACAGCACAGGAACAGGCCCTTCGGCCCCCCCAGCCTGCGCCGATCCAGATCCTTTATCTAAACCTGTCTCCTATTTTCCAAGGTCTACTTCCCTCTGTTCCCTGCCCGTTCATATATCTGTCTAGATGCATCTTAAATGATGCTATCGTGCCCGCCTCTACCACCTCCGCTGGTAAAACATTCCAGGCACCCACCACCCACTGCGTAAAAAACTTTCCACGCACATCTCCCTTAAACTTTCCCCCTCTCACCTTGAAATCGTGACCCCCTTGTAACTGAAACCCCCACTCTTGGGAATAGCTTGTTGCTATCCACCCTGTCCATACCTCTCATAATTTTGTAGACCTCAATCAGGTCCCCCCTCAACGTCCGTCTTTCCAACGAAAACAATCCTAATCTACACAACCTTTCTTCATAGCTAGCACCCTCCATACCAGGCAACATCCTGGTGAACCTCCCCTGCACCCTCTCTAAATCATCCACATCCTTCTGGTAATGTGGCGACCAGAACTGCACGCAGTATTCCAAATGTGGCCGAACCAAAGTCCTATACAACTGTAACATGACCTGCCAACTCTTGTACTCAATACCCCGTCCGATGAAGGCAAGCATGCTGTATGCCTTCTTGACCATTCTATCCACCTGCGTTGCCACCTTCAGGGTACAATGGACCTGAACTCCCAGATCTCTCTGTACATCAATTTTCCCCAAGACCCTTCCATTGACCATATAGTCCGCTCTTGAATTTGATCTTCCAAAATGCATCACCTCACATTTGCCTGGATTGAACTCCATCTGCCATTTCTCTGCCCAACTCTCCAATCTATCTATATTTTGTTGTATTCTCTGACAGTCCTCCTCGCTATCTGAAAGGCGGGTACAATTTTGTCTTTCAAAAAGCATTTAGACAGTTCTATGGGTAAGCTGGGTATAGAGGGATATAGGCCAAATGCGGGCAATTGGAACTACCTTAGTGGTAGAAACTGGGCAGCATGGACAGGTTGGGCTGAAGGGCCTGTTTCCATGCTGTAAACCTCTATGACTCTATGACCAGCATTATCAGGCAACCGAAAGGTGAATTATTGCACTGGTGAATTTTCAAGATTCCTCTTTCCTTGGATGTCAACAATTTTTCATGAAAATATGAAATCCTTCTATTTTGCAGTTTTTAGATTTCACAAGGCCATGATAAGATTAACACTGATTGAGAAGGGGGCAAGGTGATTTCCTCTTATTCCTCTACTGGAGAAACCATTCTGCCATTTTATGGGAGATGAATGATAGCAGGAAGCGAATACTCCCACATTTCAACTTCAACCTGCGGAGCCTCAAGATGCCTTTAGCATTGAAACCTTGGAATCAATAGCCCACACTTGGCAATAACATCATTACACTCTTATTTAATATTATTTTTGCCTTTGCATGGATGTGGTGACAGCTGACATTGATTTGTAATCTGCGTATTGTGTAGGTCACGGGTTATTTCAGAGGCCTCCAGGGTGTCTGCAGAAGTTCCAGCAGCCAGGTGACCAAAAGGCAGTTTTTGGTTTAAACACCAGAAATGAACTAAAATGTGGGTAAATCTGCTGAAGAATCAATTTGTCCAATCAGAGCCCACCCTTTCTGAGTAAGCCTATCAGTAATCAGTGCTCAGAGAGGCAGTGCTCTGATTGGCCAATTTGGATTTCCTGCTGCTGGGCAGAGTTCTCTGACTCAGGAAGAGAACCTGTTACCTTGGCAACGTCAATCACATCCTGAGAACACACTTTTTAAAAACTGTAAATCAATGCAAATAAACCAAATGTTAACTGTGTTTCGTGAGGGGCTTCATGGGGGAGGAGGTTTGGGAAGGGATTCCTGGGGGACTTTGGGGTGTTCTTGGGGTATTTGGGATGGGATTTTTAGGGGGCTTTGGGAGTGGATTCAAGGGTGGGGGGTTTGGGAGGGGATTCATGGGGGGGGGGGGGTCTTTGGGATGCTTTTTGAGGGGGGTTTGGAATGGTATTTTTTGGGGGATTTGGGAGGGCATTCATTGGGAGTGGCTTTGAGAGGGATTTGTTTGGCCCCTTGTTCCGCACTGTAACCAATCATTGTTTGCCGATATATCATTTGTCAATGTTCTCTGTTGATTATTTTTTTTGTCTACTATGTACGTACTGTGTACATTCCCTCGGCCGCAGAAAAATACTTTTCAGTGCACTTCGATACATGTGACAATAAATAAAGGGCAGCACAGTAGCATTGTGGATAGCACAATTGCTTCACAGCTCCAGGGTCCCAGGTTCGATTCCGGCTTGGGTCACTGTCTGTGCGGAGTCTTCACATTCTCCCCATGTGTGCGTGGGTTTCCTCCGGGTGCTCCAGTTTCCTCCCACAGTCCAAAGATGTGCAGGTTAGGTGGATTGGCCATGATAAATTGCCCTTAGTGTCCACAATTGCCCATAGTATTGGGTGGGGTTACTGGGTTATGGGAATAGGGTGGCGGTGTTGACCTTGGGTAGGGTGCTCTTTCCAGTAGCCGATGCAGATTCGATGGGCCGAATGGCCTCCTTCTCCACTGTAAATTCAATGATTCTATCAAATCAAATCAAATTTATGGGGATCTTTGGGAGGGGATTCATCATGGGGACCTTTTGGAGGGGATTATCGGGGGCTTTGGGGGAATTAATGGTGACACATTTTGGGAGGGGTTCATGGGAGGGATTTTGGCAGGCGATTCATGGGGGCGTGTTTTAGGAGAAGATTCATGGGGTCTTTTTGCACTGGAGTGCTGAGCTTGTGGCATTTGAGTGCTACAGTGAGAGTTTGGTGACTGAGGGAGTATAAGGGTTCATTTTTATTTAAAGTCTAGTATTTCTTTTATTTAGTTAATTAACTTAAACGTTGCTGTTTGGTCTACAAGAAGGTGAATTTTGAATCAGCTTTAAACAAGGTTCTACTTGTACTTACTTGCAGATGGAGCTTGTTAATTAGTTAATTGGATTAGGCCAGTTTTCAGAGGCTAGAGTCACAGTATAAATAGGAGCTAGTTACAGTGCAGACTTTGTTTGCACTGAGTGCTGAGCTTGGTGCATTTGAGTGCTACAGTGAGAGTTTGGTGACTGAGGGAGTGCTGAGCTTGTTGCATTTGAGTGCTACAGTGAGAGTTTGGAGATGAGGGAGTGCTGAGCTTGTTGCATTTGAGTGCTACAGTGAGAGTTTGGTGACTGAGGGAGTTAGGTGAGGAAGGAGTAAGGTGCTCCTTACATTTCATTTCCTATATTTATCAAAGAGCGTGAAGGAAGCCAGGAGTTTAGAGTACAGCTGACTGGAAGCAGAGTCGGAGGGCGGAGGTCCAGTTGGTCCACGGGGCAGCTAATTCTGTAAAGTAAGAGGGGATGGAGGCTAGGGCAGTTGCATGTTCCTCCTGTAGGATGTCGGTGGTGAGGGATACCACTGGTGTCCCCGCTGACTATACCTGCGGGAAGTGCACCCAACTCCAGCTCCTCAGAGACCGTGTTAAGGAACTGGAGCTGGAGCTGGATGCACTTCGGATCATCCAGGAGGCAGAGGGGGTTATCGAGAAGAGTTACAGGGAGGTAGCCACACCAAAGGTACTGGACAAGAGTAGCTGGGTTACAGTCAGGGGAAAGAAAACTACCAGGCAGATAGTGCAGGGATCCCTCGTGGCCGTTCCCCTTCAAAACAAGTATACCGTTTTGGATGCTGTTGGGGGGATGTCCTACTGGGGGAAGGCCCCAGTGGCCAGGTCTCTGGCACTGAGTCTGGCTCTGGGGCTCAGAAGGGAAGTGGGGAGCATAGAAAAGCAATAGTAACAGGAGATTCAATGGTTAGGGGAATAGATAGGAGATTCTGTGGTCGCGAGCGAGACTCCCTAAAGGTATGTTGCCTCCCGGGTGCCAGGGCCAGGGATGTCTCGGATCGTGTCTTCAGGATCCTGAAGGGGGAGGGTGAGCAGCCAGAAGTCGTGGTGCACATTGGTACCAACGACGTAGGTAGGAAAAAGGGTGTGGAGGTAATAAACACGTTTAGGGAGTTAGGCTGGAAGTTAAAGGCCAGGACAGACAGAGTTGTCATCTCTGGTTTGTTGCCGGTGCCACGTGATAGCGAGGCTAGGAATAGGGAGAGAGTGCAGTTGAACACGTGGCTGCAGGAATGGTGTAGGAGGGAGGGCTTCAGGTATTTGGATAATTGAAGCGCATTCTGGGGAAGGTGGGACCTGTACAAGCAGGACGGGTTGCATCTGAACCAGGGGGGCACCAATATCCTGGGGGGGAGGTTTTCTAGTACTCTTCGGGAGGGTTTAAACTAATTTGGCTGGGGAATGGGAACCGGATCTGTAGTCCAGTAAGTAAGGAAGCTGATATTCAGGACGCCAAAGCACGTAGTGATGCAGTGGGGAAGGTAACACTGACAAAGGCGAGTACTTACAGGCAACGAGATGGGTTGAAGTGTGTATACTTTAATGCAAGAAGCATCAGGAATAAGGTGGGTGAACTTAAGGCATGGATCGGTACTTGGGACTACGATGTGGTGGACATCACGGAAACTTGGATAGAAGAGGGGCAGAAATGGTTGTTGGAGGTCCCTGGTTATAGATGTTTCAACAAAATTAGGGAGGATGGTAAAAGAGGTGGGGGGGTGGCATTGTTAATTAGAGATAGTATAACAGCTGCAGAAAGGCAGTTCGAGGGGGATCTGCCTACTGAGTTAATGTGGGTTGAAGTCAGAAATAGGAAAGGAGCAGTCACCTTGTTGGGAGTTTTCTATAGGCCCTCCAATAGCCGCAGAGATGTGGAGGAACAGATTGGGAAACAGATTTGGAAAGGTGCAGAAGTCACAGGGCTGTAGTCATGGGTGACTTCAACTTCCCAAACATTGAGTGTAAACTCTTTAGATCAAATAGTTTGGATGGGGTAGTGTTTGTGCAGTGTGTCCAGGAAGCTTTTCTAACACAGTATGTAGATTGTCCGACCAGCGGGAAGGCCATATTGGATTTAGTACTTGGCAATGAACCAGGGCAGGTGATAGATTTGTTAGTGGGGGAGCATTTTGGAGGTAGTGACCACAATTCTGTGACTTTCACTTTAGTTATGGAGAGGGATAGGTGCGTGCAACAGGGCAAGGTTTATAATTGGGGGAAGGGTAAATACAATGCTGTCAGACAAGAATTGAAGTGCAGAAGTTGGGAACATAGGCTGCCAGGGAAGGACACAAGTGAAATGTGGAACTTGTTCAAGGAACAGGTACTGCGTGTCTTTGATATGTATGTCCCTATCAGGCAGGGAAGAGATGGTCGAGTGAGGGAACCATGGTTGACAAGAGAGGTTGAATGTCTTGTTAAGAGGAAGAAGGAGACTTATGTAAGGCTGAAGAAACAAGGTTCAGACAGGGTGCTGGAGGGATACAAAATAGCCAGGAGGGAACTGAAGAAAGGGATTAGGAGAGCTAAGAGAGCGCATGAAAAATCTTTGGCAGGTAGGATCAAGGAAAGCCTTTTACACATATGTGAGAAATATGAGAATGACTAGAGCGAGGGTAGGTCCGATCAGGGACAGTAGCGGGAGATTGTGTATTGAGTCTGAAGAGATAGGAGAGGTCTTGAACAAGTATTTTTCTTCAGTATTTACAAACGAGAGGGGCCATATTGTTGGAGAGGACAGTGTGAAACAGACTGATAAGCTCGAGGAGATACTTGTCAGGAAGGAAGATGTGTTGCGCGTTTTGAAAACTTGAGGATAGACAAGTCCCCCGGGCTTGACGGGATATATCCAAGGATTCTATGGGAAGCAAGAAATGAAATTGCAGAGCCGTTGGCAATGATCTTTTCGTCCTCGCTGTCAACAGGGGTGGTACCAGAGGATTGGAGAGTGGCGAATGTCGTGCCCCTGTTCAAAAAAGGGAATAGGGATAACCCTGGGAATTACAGGCCAGTTAGTCTTACTTCGGTGGTAGGCAAAGTAATGGAAAGGGTACTGAGGGATAGGATTTCTGAGCATCTGGAAAGGCACTGCTTGATTAGGGATAGTCAGCACGGATTTGTGAGGGGTAGGTCTTGCCTTACAAGTCTTATTGTCTTCTTTGAGGAGGTGACCAAGCATGTGGATGAAGGTAAAGCAGTGCATGTTGTCTACATGGATTTTAGTAAGGCATTTGATAAGGTTCCCCATTGTAGGCTTGTGCAGAAAGTAAGGAGGCAGGGGATAGTGGGAAATTTGGCCAGTTGGATAACAAACTGGCTAACCGATAGAAGACAGAGAGTGGTGGTGGATGGCAAATATTCAGCCTGGAGCCCAGTTATCAGTGGCGTACCACAGGGATCAGTTCTGGGTCCTCTGCTGTTTGTGATTTTCATTAACGACTTGGATGAGGGAGTTGAAGGATGAGTCAGTAAATTTGCAGATGATACGAAGATTGGTGGAGTTGTGGATAGTGAGGAGAGCTGTTGTCGGCTTCAAAGAGACATAGATAGAATGCAGAGCTGGGCTGAGAAGTGGCAGATGGAGTTTAACCCTGACAAGTGTGAGGTTGTCCATTTTGGAAGGACAAATATGAATGCAGAATACAGGGGTAACGGTAGGGTTCTTGCAATGTGGAGGAGCAGAGAGATCTTGGGGTCTATGTTCATAGATCGTTGAAAGTTGCCACTCAAGTGGATAGAGCTGTGAAGAAGGCCTATGGTGTGCTAGCGTTCATTAGCAGAGGGATTGAATTTAAGAGCCGTGAGGTGATGATGCAGCTGTACAAAACCTTGGTCAGGCCACATTTGGAGTACTGTGTGCAGTTCTGGTCGCCTCATTTTAGGAAGGATGTGGAAGCTTTGGAAAAGGTGCAAAGAAGATTTACCAGGATGTTTCCTGGAATGGAGAGTTGGTCATACGAGGAAAGGTTGAGGGTGCTAGGCCTTTTCTCATTAGAACGGAGAAGGATGAGGGGCGACTTGCTAGAGGTTTATAAGATGATTAGGGGAATAGATAGAGTAGACAGTCAGAGACTTTTTCCCCGGGTGGAACACACCATTACAAGTGGACATAAATTTAAGATAAATGGTGGTAGATATAGAGGGGATGTCAGAAGTATGTTCTTTACCCAGAGAGTAGTGGGGGCATGGAATGCACTGCCTGTGGAAGTAGTTGAAGTAGTTAGGGACCTTCAAGCGGCTATTGGATAGGTACGTGGATTAGGGTAGAATAAGGGAGTGTAGGTTAACTTCTTAAGGGCAGCACGGTAGCATTGTGGATAGCACAATTGCTTCACAGCTCCAGGGTCCCAAGTTCGATTTCGATTTGGGTCGCTGTCTGTGTGGAGTCTGCACATCCTCCCCGTGACTGCGTGGGTTTCCTCCGGGTACTCCGGTTTCCTCCCACAGTCCAAAGATGAAAAAATGAAAATTGCTTATTGTCACGAGTAGGCTTCAATGAAGTTACTGTGAAAAGCCCCTAGTCGCCACATTCCGTCGCCTGTCCGGGGAGGCTGGTAAGGGAATCGAACCGTGCTGCTGGCCTGCTTGGTCTGCTTTAAAAGCCAGCGATTTAGCTGAGTGAGCTAAACCAGCCCCTCCAGATGTGCAGGTTGGGTGGATTGGCCATGAAAAATTGTCCAAAATTCTATGATTAACCTAGGACAAAAGTTCGGCGCAACATCGTGGGCCGAAGGGCCTGTTCTGTGCTGTATTTCTCTATCTCTTTGGGAGGGTATTCATGAAAAGGCTTTGGGAGATAATTCATGGGTGGGGCTTTGGAAGGGTTTTTAGGGGGATTTGCGAAGGGGGTTTTGGAGGGACCTTGAGAGGGGATTCATGGGGAGGAACTTTGGGAAGGGGAGGGGTTTGAGAGGGTATTAATTGGGGGGCTTTGGGAGCGTTTGTAGGGCGATTTTGAAGGGTATTTGTGGGGTGTTTTGGGAGGTGATTCATGGGAGTGCTTTGGGGGGGTTTCATTGGGGGCGTTTTGGGGGGGGATTCATGAGGAGGCATTTTGGCAGTGATTAATGAGGGGCTTTGGGAGGAGACGTTTAGGTGGGCTTTTAAAGGAGATTAATGTGAGTGGGCTGAACCACGTCATTGACGTGATAAAAACGTTTGGGGCCCCAAGATGCTCCTGGGAGGTAATGAGGAGTTCCACAGCTGGAAATGTTTGGGAATCCCTGGTGTTGGTATTCCTCTTCTTCGGGGCAGAGAAAACAAACGCTACTTATAATCAACACCATGAAACCTCTGCTTGTGGGATAAACAAAACTGCAAATTAGTATTGTTCACTTAACACTTTCAACAGAACATGTGTTGAAACATTTCCCATTTGAGATGACACGCTGAAAATGAAAGATATATTTCAGGGTTGGAATTGAAGGCATTCTCCAGAGCCAGTTGATCTCGAACCTGCTGTGTAGAAAACACCAAGACTGTCGGCGCAATTACCACAATGCTGGTGTTTCAATAAATTCTGGAGCCCAGTGTGAAATTTTGCATAATAATTATATTTTTGGGCATTCAGCCTGCCTGGATATTACCAAAATCTTGTGGAATTGTACTTGAGAAAGTATTTGGTGATTAGTGCTTGGGAAGGGGAAGTAAGCAAGTCAACAACAATAGAGTTTAGCAAGATATCCATGAAGATGTTTCATCTCAAGTGCACTGATTGTCAGTGTGACTGATGCTGCTAAAATGTACCAACTTGGAGTAAACTTAAATTAGTTTTGCTCAACTTTATGGGCGCGATCTTCTGGCCTCGTTACACTCGCGCTCAAACGTGATGAGGCAGCTAAATAGCGGGAGAAGCCAAAACTGAGATCCGCGCTGGACACCAAACAGTTTGTGATGCAACCAGCCCGTTCCCATGGGCAAAATCAGGATCTCACCGTAGTGTGGCGAGAAACCAACTATCACCACTTGAGCCCCATTTCCAGTCAATTAACGGGAGCCACCCCATACCCAACAGCCGCCCGTCATTCAGCGGCTTCCTCAGTAAGTGCTCACGTGGGGGGGCAACTAGTACTCCTTTTGAAAAAACATGAACCTGGCGTAAGGGCTTCTGTGGGGAGCCAAGGAGGTGAAAAACCATCTTTGCTCACAGGCAGTGTGTCCAGGAGCACTGGGCTTGCTGCCTCGGTGCTCAGCGGGGGACGTTGGACCCTCACCTGGGGGTTCCTGCCTCCACCTGATGTACATCAGCAGCTGTGCGGCGCTCACCAGGTTGTGCCCCAGAAGTCTGTCCACTAAAATATCCCACCGAGATGTGTGTATCTGTGCTGGTGGAGGGTGGGGATGACAACTGTGACACGGCTGCAGCCTCGGAGCTCTCATCCAAGGTGTTCTCCCCGGCATCAGGAGTGGGAGCTGCCCGGGATGGGCTGGCACCGTTAGCTGGTGGACCCGCAGGCGAATGGACATGTAGTCAGTGGGAGGGACAGGTCAGTCAATAAGGCAGAAGCAACTCACGTTTGACAGGTCGCCCGGGTGGAGCCCGGTGGTTCCTCACCTCCGTGGTGTCCGCCAGCCTCCGCATGGATGACCGCTCTGTCCTCGACCACACCGGTCACCTCCAGGGCCTGCTCCTCGAAGGAGGTGAGGATTCTCAAGTCCAGCACCCCTCCACCATCCTGGGCCCTTTCCCACCTATTGTGGGAGAGCTTTTCCTGAGGAGACACAGACACATCGTTAGCCACACGCTTGGTTCATTGGTCGGAGAGGGGATGTGAAGGCAGGGTTGGGGGGAAAGGGGAGGAGGACTGGGAGTCACTTTGATTGTTGGGGGGTGGATGCTGCCTTGGGGGTGGGGGCGGGGGCATTGGTGTCTACTCACTCTTGCTGCCCAGTGAAGGTCATTGACCTTCTTCCTGCACTGCTGGCCAGTCCTCCTGGTCACACTGCCTGAGCTGACTGCTGGCATCTCATCCCAGCAGCACCGGCTGCATTGTGGCTCACCCTCTGGGATCTTGGGTGAACAGGACATCCGTCCTGGCCTCCATCGCGTCCAGGATATTCCCCAGGTCAGCGTCCCTGAATCTTGGGGCCGGTCTCCTTAGCGCCATTGTTGTGAGCTGGCTGGGATTGGCCGAGCAGGCTGGGATTGGCTGGCTGGGATTGGCTGGCTGGGATTGGCTGAGCTGGCTGGGATTGGCTGGCTGGGATTGGCTGGCTGGGATTGGCCGAGCTGGTTGGGATTGGCTGGCTGGGATTGGCCGAGCTGGCTGGGATTGGCCGAGCTGGCTGGGATTGGCCGAGCTGGCTGGGATTGGCTGGTTGGGATTGGCCGAGCTGGCTGGGATTGGCCGAACTGGCTGGGATTGGCTGGCTGGGATTGGCCGAGCTGGCTGGGATTGGCTGGCTGGGATTGGATGAGCTGGCTGGGTTTGGCCGAGCTGGCTGGGATTGGCCGAGCTGGCTGGGATTGGCCGAGCTGGCTGGGATTGGCCGAGCTAGCTGGGATTGGCCGAGCTGGCTGGGATTGGCTGGCTGGGATTGGCCGAGCTGGCTGGGATTGGCCGAGCTGGCTGGGATTGGCTGGCTGGGATTGGCCGAGCTGGCTGGGATTGGCCGAGCTGGCTGGGATTGTCTGGCTGGGATTGGCGGAGCTGGCTGGGATTGGCCGAGCTGCCTGGGATTGGCTGGCTGGGATTGGCCGAGCTGGCTGGGATTGGCCGAGCTGGCTGGGTTTGGCTGGCTGGGATTGGCCGAGCTGGCTGGGATTGGCTGGCTGGGATTGGCCGAGCTGGCTGGGTTTGGCCGAGCTGGCTGGGATTGGCGGAGCTGGCTGGGATTGGCTGGCTGGGATTGGCCGAGCTGGCTGGGATTGGCCGAGCTGCCTGGGATTGGCTGGCTGGGATTGGCTGAGCTGGCTGGGATTGGCTGGCTGGGATTAGCCAAGGTGGCTGGGATTGGCCGAGCTGGCTGGGATTGGCTGGTTGGGAATGGCTGGCTGGGATTGGCCGAGCTGGCTGGGATTGGCGGAGCTGCCTGGGATTGGCTGGCTGGGATTGGCGGAGCTGGCTGGGATTGGTGGAGCTGGCTGGGATTGGCGGAGCTGGCTGGGATTGTCTGGCTGGGATTGGCCGAGCTGGCTGGGATTGGCTGGCTGGGATTGGCCGAGCTGGCTGGGATTGACCGAGCTGGCTGGGATTGGCGGAGCTGACTGGGATTGGCTGGCTGGGATTGGCCGAGCTGGCTGGGATTGGCCGAGCTGGCTGGGATTGGCTGGCTGGGATTGGCGAGCTGGCTGGGATTGACCGAGCTGGCTGGGATTGGCGGAGCTGGCTGGGATTGGCTGGCTGGGATTGGCCGAGCTGGCTGGGATTGGCCGAGCTGGCTGGGATTGGCCGAGCTGACTGGGATTGGCTGGTTGGGATTGGCTGGCTGGGATTGGCCGAGCTGCCTGGGATTGGCTGGCTGGGATTGGCCGAGCTGGCTGGGATTGGCTGGCTGGGATTGGCTGGCAGGGATTGGCCGAGCTGGCTGGGATTGGCCGAGCTGGCTGGGATTGGCTGGCTGGGATTGGCCGAGCTGGCTGGGATTGGCCGAGCTGGCTGGGATTGGCGGAGCTGGCTGGGATTGGCTGGCTGGGATTGGCCGAGCTGGCTGGGATTGGCCGAGCTGGCTGGGATTGGCGGAGCTGGCTGGGATTGTCTGGCTGGGATTGGCTGAGCTGGCTGGGATTGGCTGGCTGGGATTGGCCGAGCTGGCTGGGTTTGGCCGAGCTGGCTGGGATTGGCGGAGCTGGCTGGGATTGGCTGGCTGGGATTGGCCGAGCTGGCTGGGATTGGCCGAGCTGCCTGGGATTGGCTGGCTGGGATTGGCTGAGCTGGCTGGGATTGGCTGGCTGGGATTGGCCAAGATGGCTCGGATTGGCCGAGCTGGCTGGGATTGGCTGGTTGGGAATGGCTGGCTGGGATTGGCCGAGCTGGCTGGGATTGGCGGAGCTGCCTGGGATTGGCTGGCTGGGATTGGCGGAGCTGGCTGGGATTGGCGGAGCTGGCTGGGATTGGCGGAGCTGGCTGGGATTGGCTGGCTGGGATTGGCGGAGCTGGCTGGGATTGGCTGGCTGGGATTGGCCGAGCTGGCTGGGATTGACCGAGCTGGCTGGGATTGTCTGGCTGGGATTGGCGGAGCTGGCTGGGATTGGCTGGCTGGGATTGGCCGAGCTGGCTGGGATTGGCCGAGCTGGCTGGGATTGGCGGAGCTGGCTGGGATTGGCTGGCTGGGATTGGCCGAGCTGGCTGGGATTGGCCGAGCTGGCTGGGATTGGCGGAGCTGGCTGGGATTGTCTGGCTGGGATTGGCTGAGCTGGCTGGGATTGGCTGGCTGGGATTGGCCGAGCTGGCTGGGTTTGGCCGAGCTGGCTGGGATTGGCGGAGCTGGCTGGGATTGGCTGGCTGGGATTGGCCGAGCTGGCTGGGATTGGCCGAGCTGCCTGGGATTGGCTGGCTGGGATTGGCTGAGCTGGCTGGGATTGGCTGGCTGGGATTGGCCAAGATGGCTGGGATTGGCCGAGCTGGCTGGGATTGGCTGGTTGGGAATGGCTGGCTGGGATTGGCCGAGCTGGCTGGGATTGGCGGAGCTGCCTGGGATTGGCTGGCTGGGATTGGCGGAGCTGGCTGGGATTGGCGGAGCTGGCTGGGATTGGCGGAGCTGGCTGGGATTGGCTGGCTGGGATTGGCGGAGCTGGCTGGGATTGGCTGGCTGGGATTGGCCGAGCTGGCTGGGATTGACCGAGCTGGCTGGGATTGTCTGGCTGGGATTGGCGGAGCTGGCTGGGATTGGCTGGCTGGGATTGTCTGGCTGGGATTGGCCGAGCTGGCTGGGATTGGCTGGCTGGGATTGGCCGAGCTGGCTGGGATTGACCGAGCTGGCTGGGATTGGCGGAGCTGACTGGGATTGGCTGGCTGGGATTGGCCGAGCTGGCAGGGATTGGCCGAGCTGGCTGGGATTGGCTGGCTGGGATTGGCCGAGCTGGCTGGGATTGGCCGAGCTGGCTGGGATTGGCCGAGCTGACTGGGATTGGCTGGCTGGGATTGGCTGGCTGGGATTGGCCGAGCTGCCTGGGATTGGCTGGCTGGGATTGGCTGGCTGGGATTGGCCGAGCTGGCTGGGATTGACCGAGCTGGCTGGGATTGTCGGAGCTGACTGGGATTGGCTGGCTGGGATTGGCCGAGCTGGCTGGGATTGGCCGAGCTGGCTGGGATTGGCTGGCTGGGATTGGCCGAGCTGGCTGGGATTGGCCGAGCTGGCTGGGATTGGCCGAGCTGACTGGGATTGGCTGGCTGGGATTGGCTGGCTGGGATTGGCCGAGCTGCCTGGGATTGGCTGGCTGGGATTGGCTGGCTGGGATTGGCCGAGCTGGCTGGGATTGGCCGAGCTGGCTGGGATTGGCTGGCTGGGATTGGCCGAGCTGGCTGGGATTGGCCGAGCTGGCTGGGATTGGCTGGCTGGGATTGGCCGAGCTGGCTGGGATTGGCCGAGCTGGCTGGGATTGACCGAGCTGGCTGGGATTGGCTGAGCAAGTGCAGCTTAAGTGCTGCTCGACCTTGTTAGCGGGGGGGGGCGGGGGGGGGGGGGGGGGGGGTTGCTGGCGAGCGCAGTCCCGACGAATCAGCATTTGGGAAGGGAAGCTCAGAGGCCTCTTTAAGTGGACCAATTAACATTGGATTGCGTTGCCGGTTTCGCTGGGCCGAGTGGTGGGAAACTCGCGGCAATTCCCCCTCGCTACAGCACTTGGAAAAAATTCCGGAGAATTAAGAAATAAACCATTGATATATTGGAATCATTTTTATTTAAAATCAGTTTTTCAGAAACACAAAATTAAATATAGCAACAGTTTTAAATGGACAACAGTCACTTTGTTGAAAGAACTTGCCAAAATGTCTGAAATTTCATGATGCAAACAAAAGTCCAATGTGACTTGATTAATTCCTGATCAATAAGGGGATCAGGGGTTATGGGGAGAAGGCAGGAGAATGGGGATGAGAAAATATCAACTATGATTGAATGGTGGAGCAGACTCGATGGGCCGGATTCTGCTCCTATGTCTTATGGTCTGATGGTGACAACTCTGCAGGGATTGGAGAAAGGTTGTGTTGACCAGAGCTCACAATGGGTGTACATTTGTGAAATCCGTTTTGGACTATATCTCCAGTGGTGATATATTTATTTAAACTACGTCCCATGAGGAGTTATCATTTTGTTTAATTTTTAATTATTCTTTTTCCAGTTCCGTTGATATTTATCTGTTTAATCAGAGATTTGGGTAATCCACCAGCAATTTAGCATAAATTATGGGAGATGTGATAATGGATTTAGGCTCAGACTATCCTCTTTGGTGAATGTAATGCTCCCATCACATTATTTTGAAGAAGGGCAGAGCAATTCTCCTGCTATTGGCCAGTTTTAATCCCAACCCCAACATCAATTAAAAAACAATTCGCCATAATCTCATTGCTGTTGGTGGGATTTAAAAAATAATAATTTATGTCTGTGGGCGTCGCTGGCTGGGCCAGCACTTTTAAAAATAAATTTAGAGTACCCAATTCATTTTTTCCAATTAAGGGGCAATCCACCTACCCTGCACATCTTTGGGTTGTGGGGACGAAACCCACGCAAACACGGGGAGAATGTGCAAACTCCACACCGAGATTGACCCGGGGCCGGGATCGAACCTGGGACCTCAGTGCTGTGAGGCAGCAGTGCTAACCACTGCGCCATGGTGCTGCCCGGCTAGGTCAGCATTTATTACCCATCCCTAACTGCCCTCTATTTCAGTGGGCATGTAAGAGTCAACCACATTCTGTGGACATAGAATCACATGTAGGCCAACTGGGTAAGGATAACAGATTTTCTTTCCTAAAGGACAATCGTGAAACAGATGGGATTTTTACAACAATCATTTAATGGTTGTCATTAAACTTTCAATTCCAGATTTTTTATTGAATTTAAATTTCACCATGTGCTGTGGTGGGATTTGAACCCAAGCCCCCAGATCTTGCCCTGGGTCTCTGGATTGCAAGTCCAGTGAAAACACCATTGTGCCACTGCGCACAAATTAGTTGACTGATTTCCCTCCATTCCAACATTGGTTGTGAAGCATTTTCTGATGCCATCAGGCTGAATTGAAATTAATGCAAATCTCCTTATTGTTGTAGATACGAGTGATTTTGAAGAAAGTGTTGCTGATGAGAATGACAGAGTGAATTGCCATGTGATTGAGGTCAATTTAGATTGTGAGAGTGTAAAACTATCAAAAATTCAAATCATTGTGGATAAATATTGAAAGAAATGTTAAGCATTTGGTTTATTCATTCCCACTAATTTTGTGTCTTTGGTCAGTGTTCTCATTGTGACTCTCATTGTGTTCTGGGGATGATATGAGGAGAACTACCTTAAGTGTAAAGCCCCAGTCCGTTGGTAACTTGACCAAATCTGCACATTTAAAGAAGAATCTGAGTGGCTCTGTGAGATGGTGTCTGATAGGATCAGAGTGTGAAACCTGGGAGTAAAATCTCCCACTTAATTTTAACTGGACGCTCACTTGTCATCTGCCCAAGGGAAGGTTGGGGGTGTGGGGGGGACCCCTATACCCTTGATATCTTAGTTTAAGAACAGAAAAATATTATTTTTTTGACAGCGCTTCAAATAATTTTGCCCATATTTTCACTTAGAATCGAATTAGAAACCCTTCAATGCACCGACTTTACTGTCTCTTTGAAAGACCATGAACTGAGTCTCATTGCCATTCTCACCCATCTGTTACATTTGTCTTTTTAAAATATTGATTCATATCGGTTTTAAAGACTATTATGGATTCTGCTTCCACCATTTTTACAGGTTTTAGAACCATGTCTCAACCATACACTGGGAAAAATAAAGGTCACGATTGATTGCCACGCTGCATCTGAAAGGCAGCTCCCCACAGCCAATAGAAGCTGGGAGATCCCACTCCCAGATCTACCCAGCTCACAATGCCTCTCCAGATTTAACACGGCCATTATAGGTGGGATAACTTTTTGGCAAATCTGTATAGCGAGGCAGCTAGTCTCACTTTGATATACAGTTTCTCAAGGGACCCGAGGCATTGGCACCTATCCCCTTCACCTTGGAGAGCTCGGGCAAGCGCCATTCAGCACTGGGGCAGGATTCACCCCTACCCAGCGGGGCAGGGGTACCTCACCGGGACGGAGTGGCGTGAACCACTCCGGTGTCGGTACGCCCCAAAGGTGTGAAATCCTCCGCACCTTCAGGGGCTAGGCCCTCCCCGGAGTGGTTGTCGGCCTGACAGCCAGCAGGAAAGGGGCTTGGCACCATGCCAACCAGCGCCGAAGGGTCACCGCCGGCCAGCGCAAGTCAGCGCATGCGCGGGAGCGCCAGCGCGTGCTGACGTCATCGCCACGCATGCGCAGAGGGATTTGCTTCCGCACCGGGAATGGAAACAGCCTCCGGTGCGGAAGGATAGAGTGCCCCCACGGCACTGGACCGCCCACAGATCAGTGGGCCCCAATTGTGGGCCAAGCCACCGTGGGGGCACCTCCCAGGGCCAGAACCCCCTGCGCCCCCCCCCCAAGAACCCAAGAGCCCGTCCGTACTGCCAGATCCCACTGGTAAGGGACCTACTATAATTTACGCCGGACTGGCAACAAATGGGCAGGACTTCAGCCCATCGCGGGCCGGAGATTTCGTGCAGTCCCAGCACCCATTTAGTCACATCGGACCCCGCCATTCTCCGAGGCGGGTGGCGCGACTCACGCCGGGCCGGTTTTTGGGGGGCAGGAGAACTAGGAGGATGGCAGGGGCAGGATTCACGCTGACCCCAGCGATTCGCCCACCTGGCGGGAGGCTCGGAGCATCCCACCCATGGTGTCCACAAACCGTGACCAGACTGAACGACATTCGTGCGAGTCACCCATGGGATCGGAGACACCCAAGTGGGGCAGGGTGACACCCTGGCACTGCCAACATGCCCACGTGGCAAAGCCAGCTGGTAGGGGTACTTCTAGGGTGCCAGGTTGGCAGCGCCTGGTGTCAAGCTGTGAACAGTGGCGATCAGGTCGCGATGAGACTTTGCTCATTTTGTTAAATCACGTCCCAAATCTTGGAACATCTCCCTCCAATTTTTGTCATTTTCAGATGATATTGGTCTCCACCCCCAGTCTGAAATGGGCATGCAGCAAATTACAGCTGTTTTTTCCCCCATCGATTTATAATGAGTAAGAAACAGAATGAATCTCCCCAAAAATGTGAAGAATTTTCTAAAGTGCTTTTTGTCACTCCTGGGCATTTCAAAGCACCTCCCAGTGGGAGAGGCTGTAGTGTTGTGGTATTGTTACTGGACCAGTAATCCAGAGACAGGATCATGCTCTGGGGACCCGGGTTTAAATTCTACCAGGGCAGACGGTGAAACTTGAATTCAACAAAAATCTGGAATTCATGATGACCGTGAAACCGTTGTTGATCATTTGTAAACACCCTTTTGACCCTTGAATACCCTTTGGGGAAAGGCTCCAGATCCACAGCAATGTGGATGCCATTGCTCCCTCAGTGAAGCTCAGCCCAGCAGTAATGCCCATATCTGATGAATAAATAAAATAAAGTACCTCTTGAAGTATAGTGACTGTTGTATTGTGGGAAACACCACTGTTAATTTGTGATCAGCAAACTCTGACAACAGACAATGAGCACGATTGTCCCTGAAACCCCCCCAGCGGGAAACAGGAGTGATTCCTGCTGGCAATAAGAGCAAACCTGTGTGCCGGGCAATGGCACTGAGAATTTATTTTACCAAGATTGGGGTTTTATATCATTCCATGTAAATACCACACGGTAATTTTTTTAATAAGGATCGTGGTTTTTGTTGGAGTTGAGTGGGACGGGGCTAAATCTCTCTGATAGGTTCCACTCCTCAGAGGTTGTGCCGCTGTTTTTAAAGGGTTCCCCAATGTAAGAATGCTGCTCCAGCCCACCCGCAGGATCACTGGCAACGCACACCACAGTCACCCTCCCTTCAACTCCCCCCGACAATTCCTGCCCCCACCTACTCACCCCCCAGTTTTCCCTTCTTCACATATTCAGCCTTAAACCCTTTAAACAGTCTGTCTGTTTGTTCTCTCGAGCTTCCAGGGGCTCAGAAAAAAGAGACAACCTCTTTAAAAAATCGGTTAGAAAAACAGCTGCTTCTTAATGGACCCCATAGAACTATGTAAATAAACAGTAACCCTCCCTTTAAAACTGCCTGGATCGTTCAATCAAAAACCTTGTAAAAGGCAATAGTCTGTGAAATTGAATGTAAACAATGCAGTTGAAAGCTTTTATGCTTCTAAGCTTGCAGAGGGGCTTCAATACTTTAAAGGGCAATGAAATTGTGAAAAAAAACAACGTTACCACCACATTAAAGGGAATAATTTTACCTTCATCTCATAGATCTTTGAACCTGGCATACTAACAGACTGTTTCCATAGTATCCCTACAGTTCAGAAGGAGGCCATTTGACCCATAAAGTCTGCACCGAACCTCTGAAAGAACACCCTACCTTGGTCCACTCCCCTGCCACGTCCCCCATAACCCCACACTTTGAGCATGGCCAATCCACCTAACCTGCAAATCTTTGGACTGTGGGAGGAAACCCACGCAGACACAGGGAGAACGTGCAGACTTCGCACAGACAGTCACCCAAGGCCAGAATCAAATCTGGGTCCCTGGCGTTGTGAGGCAACAGTGCTAACCACTGTGCCGGCGTTCTGCATTTGGGAAGGCTTTCACTGTATTCTCAGACAACTTTAATTTTTCAGATGCTGACAGACCTTTTAAAGGATTTAAAGGCTACAGATGGAAGACCAGCCAAACGACCCCCACCCCAGGAGAGACCCCTGACCTGAGCCCCTCCAGCCCAGCACAAGCCCTCCCCAAAATCAGGAGAAATCCCTCTCAGCACCCTGGAGGCAGTTGTGGGGAGTGTACTCACCCCATTAACTCGCCCCTGATTGGAAGGTTCCATGTCCCCTATTTCAGGATTTGCGGCACTCTCACTGGGGGTGTGGAGCATTCCAGAGGGAATGTGAATCTGACATCCTGCCCGTAAATGAGATTAAAGTTCGGGATAATTGCTTATTTGCATGTTTCCACCGGATCTGGGCCGGAAGCTCATCGGGGCCGCCAGGAATTGGCAGACAGTGACTAGTGGGGTACCGCAGGGATCGGTGCTGGGACCCCAGCTATTCACAATATATATCAATGATTTAGATGAGGGAGCAAAATGTAATCGCTTCAAATTTGCAGATGACACCAGGTTGTGTGGGAGGGTGAGCTGTGAGGAGGATGCAGAGATGTTTCCGTGTCATTTAGACAAGTTGAGTGAGTGGGAAAATGAATGGCATATGCAGTATAATTTGAATGAATTGAGGTTATCCACTTTAGTAGCAAAAACAGGAAAGAAGTTTATTATCTGAATGGCCATAAATTAGGAGAGGGGAGCTAATTTTCTGTGAAAGCGCGGACTTGAGTAGGAATCAGCCGTGACACTCCCTGCTCTCCGACCTCAACTTTCAGCCAAAACTGCATGCAGTCTGTTTGAAAATAAAGTCTTGTTATGTTTTCTTAACGAGCATTGTTGAATCTTTCTACCACAGTCCCGAAGCGGAAAAAATATTGACTTCTACACCGGGACAGCAGGCTGATCCAGGAGGGACGATCCGCCCCTCTGGGCTCCAGGCCTGTACACTGCCTCATCCGGCTGAGGAGGCACGCATGTCCGGGATGGCCGGCAATCCCGAAAGTTGGTTGCGACCATTGGCGGTTCCTCCCATGATCGGGAACACTGCATCCTATCACTCTGCAACCCTCCCGGTGCCCACCCGTCACCCACCCATGGGTCGCGACCCAGAGTTTGATAAACGCTGACCTACATCATAAACTTTTACCTTCCACAATAACTTTTGAGGTGACACCTTATTAAATCCTTTCTGGTAATTTTTTTTTGCAAACATTTTATTAAAGCATTTATGGTTTTAAATAAATAAAAGATACAAATACAAATGTAAACATAGTTCAGTGCGTAGCACATCCCTCCATCTCCCACTATTCCCACCTGATCTAGACAAAAAATAGCCCAGCCTAACCCCCCCTTATTGATTCTGCTGACAGTTTAGTTTTCTCTGAAGAAGTTGATAAATGGCTGCCACCTCCGAATGAACCCTAACGTTGATCATCTCAGGGCGAACTTAATTTTCTCAAGCCTGAGAAACCCACACCCCTAATTTTGGGGGCTCAGAGTCCCTCCACACTAATAACATCCGTCTCCAGGCTACCAAGGAGATGAAGGCCGAAACATCAGCCTCTCTCTCTCACCCCCTGGACTCCCGGGTCTTCTGACACTCCAAAAATCGCCATCTGTGGACTCGGCGCCACCCTCGTTTTTAGCACCGTGGACATTACATCTGCAAATCCCTGCCAGAATCCCCTAAGCTTCGGACAAGCCCAAAACATGTGGACATGGTCTGTGGGCCTTCCCGCGCATCCCACACTCTTCTCCTCCACCCCAACAAATCTGCTCATCCTGGCCACTGCCATGTGTGCCCAGTGAACCACCTTGAATTGTATCAGGCTGAGCCTGGCACATGATGAGGACTTGTTGACTCTGCTCAGAGCATCCTCCCATAGCCTCTCCCTCCCCTCCCAGCTCATCCTCCCATTTGCGTTTTATCTCCCCTATCTGGGGTTCTGCCCACTCCATAAGTTCTTTATAGATTTCCAATACCTTCCCCTCCCCCACCCCGTTCTGGAAACTACCTTGTCCTGTATCCCCGGTGGCAGAAGGAACGGAATGGTAAAAATCGGCCTTTGTACAAAATCCTTTATCTGCAGATACAGAAACCCATTCCCCCCGGCAATTCAAACTCCAAAAAGGGAAAGCTCCCATCAATAAGCAGGTCCCCAGCCTCTCAATCCTGGCTCCCTGCCACTTCTGAAACCCCCCCATTCATCCTCCTCACTAAATGCCCCCACCAGCAGCTGGCCCAACATCCCAGAAAACGTCTTGTAAAATTCCACTGGGTAGCCGTCCGGTCCCGGGGCTTTACCCGACTGCATTTCCTCCAATCCCTCTACTACTTCTACAATCCCAATCGGGACTCCCAACCCCTCCACCAACCCATCCTCCACCTTCGGAAACTTCATCCCCTCCACCCCAGCTGGGGGCTCATACAGTCGACTGTAAAACTCCTTGAACACCCCATTCACCCCGCTGGGTCCGTGTTCCCCCCTCTGTTTTTCACTCTTCCTATCTCTTTGGCTGCCTCCCTTTTCCTTAGCTGGTGTGCCAGCATCCTACTGGACTTCTCACCATACTCATATACTGCCCCCCCCTCACCTTCCTCAACTGCTCCACCACCTTCCTTGTGGATATCAGACCAACCTCCATCTGCAGCTTCTGCCGCTCCTTCAACAGTCCTGCCTCTGGGGCTTCAGAATATTTTCTGTCCACCTGAAGTATCTCCCTAACCAGCTTATCCATCTCTGCCTGCTCCACCTTCTCCCTATGAGCCCGTACCGAAATCAGCTCCCCCCTAACCACCGCCTTCAGTGCTTCCCATACTGTTGCTGCTGAAACTTCTCCTGTCATTTATCTCCAAATAATTCTGGATGTCTCCCTCACCCGCCCACACCCTACCTCATCCATTAACAGTCCTACATCCAATCTCCATTGTGGACACTGACCCCCCTCCTTGCTCACCCATAAATTCACCCAGTGTGGGGCATGGTCTGACACAACAATTGCCGAGTATTCAGTATCCACCACCCCTGCCAGCAAAGCATTGTTCAAAATGAAAAATCAATCCGGGAGTACACTTTGTGTACATGGAAGAAAAACAAAAATTCCTTCACTCTTGGCCGTCCGAACATCCATGGATCCATGCCCCCATCTGTTCCACAAACCCCTTTAGCTCCTTTGCTGCAGCTGGCACCCTCCCTATCCTTGAACTTGACCGATCCAGCCTCGGATCACTGACCATATTAAAGACCCCCCTATGATTAACCTATGCGAGTTCAGGTCCGGAATCGTCCCTAACACCCGCCTCATAAACTCCGTGTCATCCCAATTTGGTGCGTAAATATTCACTAATACCACCGGCATCACCTCCTGCTTCCCACTCACCATGACATACCTATCCCCCCTGAGTCCGCCACTATATTCCCTACCTCAAATGACACCCGCCTATTGATCACGATCACAACCCCTCTAGTTTTAGAGTCGAGCCCCGAATGAAATATCTGCCCGACCCACCCCTTCCTCAGCCAAGTCTGATCCACGACCCTCTGGTGTGTCACCTGTAGCATTGCCATGTCCGCCTTCAACTTCTTCAAATGCGCAAACCGCGAGCCCTCTTGACTGGCCCATTCAACCCTCTTATGCTCCATGTGATCAGCCTGGTTGAGGGGCACCCACACCTCGGCCCCGTCCCCTGCCGATCAACCATCATCCCCCTTCTGGAAATCTAAGTACAGTACATCCACCACTTCCCCTTGATCCACAGCACATGTGACTCCTTCAAAGAACTCCAATGAATTGGTTAAACATGATACTCCTTTCACAAAATCACATTGACTCTGTATGATTGCCTTGGATTTTTCCAGCTGCCTGGTTATAACATCTTCAATAATGGCTGCTAATAATTTCCCTATGATAAATGTGAGACTAAATAGCCTGTAGTTTCTTGTTTTCTTTGTCTCTCGATTTTTGAATTTACTATTTTCCAATCTAATGGAACGAATGTTTGCCAAATCTAGGGAATTTTAGAAAACAAACCAATGTATTAGATTTATCATTAACATACGGTGAAGCCCATCTGGACATGGGATTTGGTCAATATCACTTCCCTAGTGATTGTAATTTTCCTGATTTCCTCGCTCCCTTCCATTTCCTGCTTTACAGCTATATCTGGGATGTTACTTATATCCTCTGGAATGAAGACCAGTGCAAATTTCCTGTTTAGCTCATCCGCCATTGCCCTACTTTTCATTAACAATTCAACAGACTTACTTTCTGTAGGACCAATGCTCATCTCTTAATTCTTTTCTCACTGAAATATCCATGGAAACTCTTATTATCCATCTTTATATTATCAGCTTGCTTTCACTTGTACTCTAATTTTTCCTTATTTTTCAATCTTTTTCTCATTTCATGCTGTTATTTAGGTTCTTTCCAATCTTATGACCTTGCACCTATCTTTGCACAATTATATGCATTTTCGTTAAGTGTGATACTGTCTTCAACTTTTATTCGTTAATCACAGATGGGGGGGGGGGGGGGCTCCCTTTTCTTTATCATTGGGATATGTCTATTCTATGTATTCTGAAATATTGCTTGAAATGTTTGCCACTGAACCTCTATTGTGATGAATGGAAGAAATTGTAATATTTTATATTTATTGCAGTAGTGTTATTAAAGCCTGGGTTAAGATGCACACAGACAGTATGACTGCTAGAGTGATGATTAAGGTGTCATAAATGTGAGGTAATAATTGATTTGCAGGGTGAAGTGTTCTGCTAATAGATCTTGAGAACCATCTACTTGTTTACACATAGCTAGCTAAGGGAATATTATTTAGGTTTGAAGGACCCCTGGGGTGTAGATAATTTATGAAGGGTATTGTGTTTGGTTCTGACTAAACAAAAAACAAAGAGAACATAGAACAATATAGCACAGGAACAGACCCTTCTACCCTCAAAGCCTGTACCGGTCATGATATCACCCTTGGCCAAAACCCCTATACCCATCCTATCCATGTATTTGTCAAGATGCCTTTTGAACATGGTTAATGTATCTGCTTCCACAACCTTCCCTGGCAACGCGTTCCAGGCACTCACCACCCTCTGTGTAAAAAACCTGCCTCGCACATCTCCTCTAAACTTTGCCCCATGGACCTTAAACCTATGCCCCCTGGTGACTGACCCCTCCACCCTGGGAAAGAGTGCCTGCCCATCTACCCTATCCATGCTTTTCATAATCTAGTAGACCTCTATCAGGTCAGCCCTCAATCTCCGTCTTTCTAATGAAAACAGTTTGAGTCTATTCAGCCTCTCCACATAGCTGACATCCTCCAGACCAGACAACATCCTGGTAAACCTCCTCTGCACCCTCTCCAAAGCCTCCACATCCTTCTGGTGGTGTGGCGACCAGAATTGTGTGCAATATTCCAAGTGCAGCCTTACCAAGGTTCTATACAGCTGCACCATGACTTGCCAGTTTTTATACTCGATGCCCCATCCAATGAAGGCAAGCATTCCGTCTGCTTTCTTGACTACCTTGTCCACTTGTGTTGCCACCTTCAAAGATCTGTGAAGAGTTTTGGCATTTACCCTCTATGTTGGACCTACCAAAATGCATTACCTCACATTTGTCCGGATTAAACTCCATTTACCATTTCTCTGCCCAAGTCTCTAACCTATCTATGTCCTACTGTGTCCTCTCGCAATCCTCAACACTATCTGCCACTCCCCCAACCTTGGTCTCATCCACAAACTTACTAATCGGATCAACTACATTTTCCTCCAAATTGTTTCTGTGTACTACAAACGACAAAGGCCCCAGCACCGATCCCTGTGGAACACCACTTGTCACAACATTTCATTCAGGAAAACTCCATTTTACTGCTACCCTTTTCCTTCTGTTACCGAGCCAGTTCTGTATCTGTTTTGCCACCTCATCGCTGATCCCATGTGACTTCACCTTTTATACAAGTCCATGAAAACAACATCCACTGCCCTCCCCTCATCAATCATCTTTGTCATCTCCTCAAAAAACTCGATCAAGTTAGTGAGGCACGATCTCCCCTTCACAAAACCATGCTGCCTATTACTAATGGGTATAAATCCTGTCCCTGAGAATTCTCTCCAACAATTTACCTACTACCGATGTGAGGCTCACCGGCCTATAGTTTCTTGGATTATCCCTGCTCCCTTTCTTAAACTTCGGTACCACATTAACAATTCTCCAGTCCTTTGGGACCTCACCTGTAGCCAATGAGGATACAAAGATGTCAGTCAAGGCCCCAGCAATTTCCTCCCTTGCTTCCCTCAGTATTCTGGGGTAAATCCCATCCGGCCCAGGACACTTATCAACCTTAATGTATTTTAAAACACTCAATACCGCCTTCTTTTTGATGTCAACATGACGTGAGGTAGTTAATACCACAGATTCACCTCCCTGGGTGAAGAGATTTCTCCTCCCCTCAGTCCTAAAAGGTTTACCTCTTATTCTCAAACTATGACCCCTAGTTCTGGACACCCCCACCATCGGGAACATTCTTTCTGAATCTACCCTGTCTAATCCTGTTAGAATTTTATAAGTTTCCATGAAATCCCCTCTTCCTCTAAACCTCAATGAATATAATTCTAACCAATTTAGTCTCTCCTCATATGACAGTCCCGCCATCTCAGGAATCAGCCTGGTAAACCTTTGGTGCACTCCCTGCATAGCAAGAACATCCTTCCTCAGATAAGGACACCAAAACTGCACACAATAGTTGAGGTGTGGCCTCACCAATGCCCTATACAATTGCAGTAAAACATCTCTATTCCTATACTCAAATCCTCTCGCTATGAAGGCCAACATACCATTTGCCTTCTTTACTGCCTGCTGTACCTGCGCGCTTACTTTCTGTGACTGATACACGAGGACACCAAGGTCTCGCTGAGTATCCACCTCGCTCAATTTACACCCATTCAAATAATAATCTGCCTTCCTATTTTTGCTACTGAAGTGGATAACCTCACATTAATCCACATTATACTGCATCTGCCATTCATTTGCCCACTCACTCAACCTGTCCCAATCCCGCTGAAGCATCTCTGCATCCTCCTCACAGCTCACCCTTCCACCCAACTTTGTATCATCTACAAATTTGGAAAAAAAAACATTTACCCAACTTTTTGCTTCCTGTCAGCTGACCAGCTTTCTATCCATCTCAAGACACTACCCACAATCTCATGCACTTTAACTTTTCATATTAATCTGCTATGTGAAACCTTGTTGAAAGCTTTCTGAAAGTCTAAATAAACCACATCCACCATTTCACCCTGGTCAACTCTACAAGTTACACCTTCAAAGAATTCTAGTAGATTTATGAAGCATAATTTTCTTTTCGTAAATCCATGCTGACTTTATCTGATTACACCACTGCTTTCCAAATGCTGTGCTATGAAATCCTTGATAATTAACTCGAGCAACTTCCCTAATACTGACATTAGGCTGACTGGTCTATAGTTCCCTGTTTTCTCAATACTTCCCTTTTTGAACAGTGGGGTTACATTTGCTGTCCTCCAATCTGTCGGAACCATTCAAGAGTCTAAAGAATTTTGGAAAATGACCGCCAATGGATCTTCTATTTCTAGGGCCACTTCCTTAAGTACTCTGGGATGAAGATTATCCGGCCCTGGAAATTTGTTCGCCTTCAATCTCATTAATTTACCCCAAACCATTTCTTTACTAATTCTAATTTCCTTCAGCTCCTCACTAAAACCTGTGTTTCTCAGAACTTCCCGTACATTATTCATGTCTTCCTTTATGAAGACGGAAGCAAAGAATGAATTTAGTTCCTCAGCCATTTTTTTGTTCCCAGTTATGAATTTCCCCGTTTCTGACTGTAAGGGGCCTACATTAGTTTTTATCAATCTCTTTCTCTTCACATACTTATAGAAGTTTTTACAGTCAGTTTTTATGTTCTGTCTTTGCTGAATTTTAAATTGTTCCAAACCCTCAGGTCTATTGCTTTTTCTTGCTAATTTGTATGCCTCTTCTTTGAGTCTAATACAATCTCTACTTTACCTTGTCAGGCATGGTTTGGCCACTCCCTTTCTACTCTTGCGCCAAATAGGAATTAAGCATTGTATCCCCGCCCTCTGCCACCGCCTGAAAGTGGAGTCTAAGCTTTCCGGAGCAAAGCTGTGATTGCCACAGATTGGCACCCACAGCGACATCTCCTCCATTTTAAAATGCTGTTGGCATTGATTCCATACCCTTAGCGCTGATACCGCCATCAGGCTTATGCAGTACCTGGCCAGCTAGAACAGAAGAGGTGACAATGACAGTGTCCTTAAACGCGTTCCTCTGCACAAGGCATCCTCCATCTGCCCCCACACCGAGATCTCCCCCACCGCACACTGCCCACCTCCTGCCCGTCTTAACGTTCGCCGCCCAGTAATAATTCAGCAGGTTAGGCTGCGCCAACCCCCAGTTTTGTCTGTCTCTCTCCAAAAACGCTCTCCTGAATCAGGGTACCTTACCTGCCCACATGAACTCCAAGATCATCCTATTGACCTTACCGAAAAAAGATTTGTGGACAAAAACCAGGGGATTTTTGAAGAGGAACAGAAATTTAGGCAGCACCGCCATTTTGACTGTCTTGACCCTTCCAGCCAATGACGGTGACAGAACATCCCATCGTCAGTATTCACTCAAGAAAAAGATAATATTGTGGAGGAGAATGCTGAGACCCAGGCTATTAGAATAGATGGCATTGAGGTGCGTAGGGAAGAAGTGTTGGCAATTCTGGACAAGGTGAAAATAGATAAGTCCCCGGGGCCAGATGGGATTTATCCTAGGATTCTCTGGGAAGCCAGGGAAGAGATTGCTGAGCCTTTGGCTTTGATTTTTAGGTCATCATTGGCTACAGGAATAGTGCCAGAGGACTGGAGGATAGCAAATGTGGTCCCTTTGTTCAAGAAGGGGAGTAGAGATAACCCTGGTAACTATAGGTCGGTGAGCCTAACGTCTGTGGTGGGTAAAGTCTTGGAGAGGATTATAAAAGATACAATTTATAATCATCTAGATAGGAATAATATGATTAGGGATAGTCAGCATGGTTTTGTGAAGGGTAGGTCATGCCTCACAAACCTTATCGAGTTCTTTGAGAAGGTGACTGAACAGGTAGACGAGGGTAGAGCAGTTGATGTGGTGTATATGGATTTCAGTAAAGCGTTTGATAAGGTTCCCCACGGTCGGCTATTGCAGAAAATACGGAGGCTGGGGATTGAGGGTGATTTAGAGATGTGGATCAGAAATTGGCTAGTTGAAAGAAGACAGAGAGTGGTAGTTGATGGGAAATGTTCAGAATGGAGTTCAGTTACGAGTGGCGTACCACAAGGATCTGTTCTGGGGCCGTTGCTGTTTGTCATTTTTATAAATGACCTAGAGGAGGGCGCAGAAGGATGGGTGAGTAAATTTGCAGACGACACTAAAGTCGGTGGAGTTGTAGACAGTGCGGAAGGATGTTGCAGGTTACAGAGGGACATAGATAAGCTGCAGAGCTGGGCTGAGAGGTGGCAAATGGAGTTTAATGTGGAGAAGTGTGAGGTGATTCACTTTGGAAAGAATAACAGGAATGCGGAATATTTGGCTAATGATAAAATTCTTGGTAGTGTGGATGAGCAGAGGGATCTCGGTGTCCATGTACATAGATCCCTGAAAGTTGCCTCCCAGGTTGATAGGGTTGTGAAGAAGGCCTATGGTGTGATGGCCTTTATTGGTAGAGGGATTGAGTTCTGGAGCCATGAGATCATGTTGCAGTTGTACAAAACTCTTGTACGGCCGCATTTGGAGTATTGCGTACAGTTCTGGTCGCCTCATTATAGGAAGGACGTGGAAGCTTTGGAACGGGTGCAGAGGAGATTTACCAGGATGTTGCCTGGTATGGAGGGAAAATCTTATGAGGAAAGGCTGATGGACTTGAGGTTGTTTTCGTTAGAGAGAAGAAGGTTAAGAGGTGACTTAATAGAGGCATACAAAATGATCAGAGGGTTAGATAGGGTGGACAGCGAGAGCCTTCTCCCGCGGATGGCGGTGGCTAGCACGAAGGGACATAGCCTTAAATTGAGGGGTAATAAATATAGGACAGAGGTCAGAGGTGGGTTTTTTACGCAAAGAGTGGTGAGGCCGTGGAATGCCCTACCTGCAACAGTAGTGAACTCGCCAACATTGAGGGCATTTAAAAATTTATTGGATAAGCATATGGATGATAAGGGCATAGTGTAGGTTAGATGGCCTTTAGATTTTTTCCATGTCGGTGCAACATCGAGGGCCGAAGGGCCTGTACTGCGCTGTATCGTTCTATGTTCTATGTTCTATCTCTTAAAATCCTCCTTCACTCCCTCCATCAGATTCACAAATTCAGTTTGTGCAACTGGGCACCAACTGTACGGCATTCGCATTCCCAGGTATCAAAAACGCGACCCATCCAGCCGAAACGGCAACTTCTCCAAACCCTTCACCTGTGCACTGACCGGGCATTCTTTGCTGTTCCCCATGTTGAGTGCATACCCGAGAACGATCCAAACTGCCCCAATATCCCCAGAATTCTATCGAAGCTTTCTGCCAGGTTTGTAATATACAGCAAAAGATCATCTGCAAATCGGGAGACGCAATGTTCCATCCCCCCCTCACGATGCTCCACCACCCCTCAAGGATCTAAGTGCTATTGCCAGAGGCTGGATTGCCAAGGTAAAAAGCAATGGACACAGAGGGCACCTCTATCCCGTTCCTCGATACAGATCGAAATACGCCGAGCTCACATTATTCGTTCACACACTCATCATGGGGTCCCACACAGCTATCTAACCCAATCTAAAAACCCCTTCCCAAGCCCAACCGTCCCAACACTTCAAACAGATACGCCCATTCAACCAGGTCAAACGCTTTCTCCACATCCAAAGTCACTGGCACCTCTGTTTCCTGGCCCTCCAGAGGCATCATGATCACATTCAACAAGGGCGACACTGTGGCGCAGTGGGTTAGCCCTGCTACCTCACACAGCGCCGAGGTCCTAGGTTCGATCTCGGCCCCGGGTCACTGTCCATGTGGAGTTAGCACATCCTCCCCATGTTTGTGTGGGTTTCACCTCCATAACCTAAAGATGTGCAGGGTAGGTGGATTGAACACGCTAAATTGTCCCTTCATTGGAAAACAATAATTGGGTACACTAAATTTAGAAGAAAAAAAAGATCACTGTCATAATATCCACTCATGTATATAATGAGATGCAGACAGGCAGTGATTGACACACAGGATGACCAATGAACACACAACACAGAACAACCAATCACCAGACAGGACACCACCACTATAAAGCCCACAGGGCATTAAGACTCTCTCAGGACCCAGCTACTGAGACAGTCAGAGTGCACAAGCTAGTGAGCACTATCACCATCTGGTAGCTAGTAAGTCTGGTCAAGCCAGTAAGACGTCATCAGTTAGATTAGTAGAGTGTCAACTCACAGCTGAATATGTACAGCAATAAAACAGTGTTGGATCATCTCCTGTGTCAGACGTTTGTTTCTAACTTCCCTGCATGCAGTTGCAGTCAACATCGAACCAACCTGCCTAACACATCAATCACATTCAACATTTGACAACAGCTGCCGCCCTTTCACGAACCCAGTTTGATACTCCCCGATCACACCCCGCACACAATCCTCTCTACGCGTTGCCAGCAGCTTCGCCAACAGCTGCACTTCCAGATTCAGCAGTGATATTGGGCGTTACAATACACATTCCTCTGGTTCCTTTTCCTTTTTGAAAATAAGCAAAATTGAAGCCTGAGGTAACGTGGGCGGAAGCTCCGATTTCTTGACCAACTCATTATACATCTCTACGAATCAGAGTCCCAATCCCATGCCAAACTTCTTATAAAACTGTCGGGAACCCCTCCGTACCCAGGGCCTAACAGACTGTATCGACCCGATGCACCCCATTACTTAGCCTAGCCCGATCGTCCTCAGTCCGTTTGGTAGGACTGAGACACTCCCTGCCAAAGGAGACTCACTTGCTCTCTCTGTTCCTTTGTTTTCCACCTACGTAACACCCCACAAAACGGGGGAAAAGGACCAAAACATCCTCGGGCAGGAGCCGCCTAAGGTGTGACCACCCACTCCATGGCCATGTGACCACCCACTCCATGGCCATGTGACCACCCACTCCATGGCCATGTGACACTCACTCCATGGCCATGTGACCACCCACTCCATGGCCATGTGACCACCCACTCCATGGCCATGTGACCACCCACTCCATGGCCATGTGACACTCACTCCATGGCCATGTGACCACCCACTCCATGGCCATGTGACCACCCACTCCATGGCCATGTGACCACCCACTCCATGGCCATGTGACACTCACTCCATGGCCATGTGACCACCCACTCCATGGCCATGTGACCACCCGCTCCATGGCCATGTGACCACCCACTCCATGGCCATGTGACCACCCACTCCATGGCCATGTGACCACCCACTCCATGGCCATGTGACCACCCACTCTATGGCCATGTGACCACCCACTCCATGGCCATGTGACCACCCACTCTATGGCCATGTGACCACCCACTCCATGGCCATGTGACCACCCACTCCATGGCCATGTGACCACCCACTCTATGGCCATGTGACCACCCACTCCATGGCCATGTGACCACCCACTCCATGGCCATGTGACCACCCACTCCATGGCCATGTGACCACCCACTCCATGGCCATGTGACCACCCACTCCATGGCCATGTGACCACCCACTCCATGGCCATGTGACCACCCACTCCATGGCCATGTGACCACCCACTCCATGGCCACCTCCGGACGTCATCACTTTATTTTTAGGTTGGGATTATAATATGTTTTGAATTTAGGTTTTAATTTCTCCGGATCACATTATGAGGTCCCTTAGCCCTGTCCACACAATATATCCTCCATCAAAATGTAACTTTGGCTCAGTTATTGAACAGTATTTACTCTATCAGGTTCCAACATTCAAGCTGTGAATGCAAATGTCGAGAAACCGATTCTTCAGTCGGTGAGCCTCAGTCTAGAGAAGGTGCACAAACTAATTCAATTCATTTTCCTAATTCTATTTGTAATTGACCTTTTACGATGACCATCCGATGGTTATACTCAGTATCGCCTGGAATACCCCCTGTTAATTCAACTTCAATATTTATTTCTATTTATTCTCTGGGTAAATTTGGATATGTGTCTTAGAATTCAGAATTACATCAGGATGAACTTGGACACTTGCTACAATATATAATTTCAGGTTTCATCCTGAGCAACATGACCAGATCCTGAGCAGACTCTTGGCACCGGTGACTTTCCTCCTGTTCAGGCTGAGATTGGAGAATTGCTGTGCTGTGCAGTAGGACATTTCCTTCTGACAGCCTGTGCTTAAATAAGAGTTAAGTCAGGAATTGCTGCTCGAGCTTCGTGCGTTGTGGTTCAGGAACCTCGTGGTTTCCAACATGACCCTGTGACAGAGAAATTCCATAGAGGAGAAGCTCTGAGAAAGGGAGGGAGAGGAGGAGGGTTTTCCTCACCTTGCCAAAGGTGTTTCAGGAGCACTGCTCCTCCTTAAACTTGACCCAGGAGCAGTTTCTGAGATGACTCAGGTTCAAAAAGGTGGTGGTCACTGAATTTTAATCTCTTATCCAACCTGAGCTGGAACCTCACAACAGCGAGAGCACTTTGCCAATGACTGTCAAGATCACTGTGGTCTTAAATTATCATTCTAGTTGGGACCAGGAGAAAATTCCAAGATATCCCAGTATATCTTTGACAAAGAGTCACCCTGACTCGAAACGTTCGCTCCCTCCTCTCTCCACAGAGGCTGTCAGACCTGCTGAGATTGTCCAGCATTTTCTGTTTTTGTTTCAGATCCCAGCATCTGCAGTCATTTGTTTTTCCCCAGTAGGTCATCGATTGGAGCACCAGGAGGTGCCAGAGGCTATCTCCTCCAGATGAGGGCCCTGTGTTATTTTCCCCTCAGCAGGGATGAAATAGAAAGGACCCGGTGGTTGAGCACAATCCACTGGATCCCCTGGATCCACTGGCAATGGTAACAGCTCCAGGAACCACATGGGTAGCTGCCGCAATGCAGTTATCCTGCAGTTTCCACCAAATTAATTGGCTGTAGTTTTCCAGCCCGGCTTTGATGGGACCTGTTGTGGGGAGTGCGGCAGAGGAGCCATTTCGATGGGACCAGGCGATCCTGCCGGCAGGCAAGGATGGAAAATCCCAGCCGTTGTTGCTGGAACATCGAGAAGAACCTTGAGTATCATGGCGACTCCCTCTATCCGTGGCCGCTGTCTCCAGGCCACCAGCTGACCATGTGAGGAAAGGTCTGGACAATGAAAGCCTCGGAGTAAAAGGAAACATTATGGCGCACAAAATCAGCTGATCAAAAAATTATTCTGCTGCCTTGACCACTCAGAATATCACTGAGTAAACAGCGGAACAGGTTTCAAAGTTGATAAAAGCTTGCTGCCTTCTCCAGAAAATCAAAGTTATGAGGGCGTAGCCATTGGCCGGGATTCTCCGAAATCCCGGGCAAGTGTTGACACCGGCGTGGTGTACAGAGATGTCAACAGGCTTCCTGGCCCAGTTATTCTCCGGATTTCAGGGGGCTAGAATGGCAGCGGAGTGCTGCGCGCTGCTCTGGCGCCGAAAGCCGGCCCTGCACGGCCGGTCCTTGTCTGTGCATGCTCACCACTGCTGTCTCTATACCCACGCATGTGCGTGGTTGCCGTCTCCGTGCCGGCGCGGAGCAACATGACGACGACCGAACAGCGGGCCCGAGAGGAGGTAGGCCCCCTCCAGATCGCAGCCGCCTGCCGATCGTAAGCCTCCGGTTGTGGGCCTGGTACACGTGGAGGCGCCCCCCCCACCCCGAGTCAGTTCCCCCCGCTCCCCCCAACCAAGGCATTCACCACGGCCCCGGGTCCGAGCTCCCGCCGGGTGGTACCCAGGTTGGAACCAAGCTGGCATGACTCGGTGTAACTCGGCGGGAGTTTGGCCCATCGCCCGAGGAGAATCGCCGCGGGGGCCTATTTCAACGGCCCCTAACCAGCGATGCGGCAACCGCGCGGGTGCGATTGGCGCCGATTCTCCAGTCACCGGAGAATCGGCGGCCCAGCATCAGAGCGGCGTGGCGTGATTCTCGTGCCCCCTCCCCCCCCGACCCCGCCGATTCTCCGACTTGACGTGGGCTCGGAGAATCCCGGCCATTGTCTTTAGGAATCAATGGCCACCGACAATGCTTTTACTATTTGTTGCAAAGTCTTCCAGCATGTTTGTGATTTGTGATGACAAAAACAAAATGATCTGCTGGAATCTTGATAAGCAGCTGTGTTGTGATGTTGCAATGTTGCCTCTCATGTTGTGTTGTGAGGATCACCAGCTGTGTTGCAGAGCATGGTGTTGTCCATAGAATCCTGGAATCCCTACAGTGCAGAATGAGGCCATTTGGCCTGTTGGGTCTGCACCGAACCTCTGAACAAGCAGCATACCTAGGCCCACCCACCCTCCCGATCCCCACAACCCCACCTAACCTGTACACCAAGGGGCAATTTAGCATGGCCAATCCAGCTGATCTGTACATCTTTGGACTGTGGGAGGAAAATGGAGCACCCAGAAAAACCCTCGCAGGCAAGGTAGAACGTGTAGACCGCGCACAGTCACCCAAGGCCAGAATTGAACCCGGGACCCTGACTCTGTGAGGCAGTAGCGCTAACCACTGTGCCACCATGCTGCCCCTTGTGTCACCGTGTACTGTATGGTCCTGTCGTGTTTCGCTGTAGTGCTGTCATTGTGTTGCACAGTATTATTTTCACGGTGTTGTCTCCCTCCCATCTTAAACAGAGGTATTACATTGGCCATTTTCCAGTCCTCTGGGGCCCTCTCTCCCTCCAATGATTCCTGATCACCACCAATGCCTCCACAATCTCCTCCGCTATCTCCATCTTCAGACCTTCAGCTTGCCCAGCACCTTCTCCTTCGTGATGGCCACCACACTCACCTCTGCCGCTGATTCTCTTGAAGTTTAGGTATGTCACTGGTGTCTTCCACCGTGAAGACTGATGCAAAGTAACGATTCAGTTCCTTGCCATTTCCTTGTTTCCTATTACTACTTCTCCAGCCTCATTTTCCAGTGGTCAAATGTCTATTTTTGCCTCTCTCTTACCCTTTATATATCGAAAAAACTCTTGCAATCTTCTTTTATATTACTAGCTATCTTACACTCATATTTCATCTTCTCTCCCCTTATTGCTTTTTTAGTTGTCCTCTGCTCGCTTTTAAAGGCTTCCCAATCCTCTGGCTTCCCACTAATCCTCGCCACTTTGTCTGCTTTTTCTTTTGCTTTTATGCTGTCCTTGACTTCCCTTGTCAGCCATGGATGCCTTATCCTCCCCTCAGCATGTTTCCTCCTCCTTGGGATGAATTTCTGTTGTGCCTCCCAAATATCCCCCAAAACTCCTGCCATTGCTGTTCTTCTGTCTTCCCTGCTGAGCTCCCCTTCCAATCAACTCTGGCCAGCTCCTCCCTCATGTCTTTGTAGTTACCCTTATTTAATTGTAATACTGTTACATCTGATTGCAGCTTCTCCCTCTCAAACTGCAGGGTAAATTCTATCATATTGTGGTTACTGCTCCCTAAGGGATCCTTCACCTTAAGTTCCCTAATCAAGTCTGCCTCATTACACATCACCAAACCCAGAATTGCCTGTTCCCTAGTCGGCTCTGTCACCAGCTGCTCCAAAAAAACATCTCTTAGACATTCCACAAATTCATTTTCTTGGGATCCACTACCAACCTGATTTTCCCAGTCCACCTGCATATTGAAGTCCCCAATGATTATTGTAATATTGCCTTTTTTACATTCCTTTTCTATCTCCTGATTTATTTTCTGCCCCACATCTTTACTACTGCTAGGGGGCCTGTACATAACTCCCATCAGGGTCTTTTTTACTTTGCGATTCCTCAACTCTACCCACACAGATTCTATGCCTTCCGACCCTATATCGCTTCTTGCTATCGACTTAACTTCATTCCTTACTAACAATGCAACCCCGCCCCCTTTGTCCATCTGCCTGTCCTTTCGCTAGGACACATGTCCGTGTATATTTAGATCCCAGCCCTGATCCCCTTGCAGCCACGTCTCTGTGAAACCCACAGCATCGCGCCGGCCAATTTCAAAGTGCGCTCATTTACCTTGCTCTATACGCAGCGCTCGTTTAGATACAATACTCTCAGTCCTGCATTGACCGCTCCCCTTCTCATTGTTGTTCCCGTATCTGCTGTTCCTGAAGTTAGATTCCTGGCACTTTCCATACTCTCTTCTCATACTTATTCTGGAAACTTTACTAAACTCTCCTGAACTCTCCCTTCATTTACCTAGTTTAAAGTCCTCATCATTAACCTGCACTCCTGAATTCTCCTTTAACTTAAATTTTCTAATTTTCCATACAATTGAATCCTCCCCCCGTATTTAGTTTAAAGTCCTATCTATAGCCCCAGTTATGCGATTCACCAGGTTTCTGGTCCCAGCTTGATTCAGGTGAAGACCGTCCCATCGGAACAGCTCCCTCCTTCCCCAGTACTGGTATCAATGTCCCATCAATTCAAAACCATTTCCACCTCACCAATCTTTGAGCCACGCATTGACCTCTTTAATCTTATTGACTCTCAGGGCGGCACTGTGTGGCAGTGCTGCCTCATGGCGCCGAGGTCCCAGGTTCGATCTCGGCTCCGGGTCACTGTCCATGTGGAGTTAGCACATTCTCCCCGTGTTTGTGTGGGTTTCGCCTCCATAACCTAAAGATGTGTACGGTGGGTGAATTGACTACACTAAATTGCCCCTTAATAGGAAAAATGGGGACTGGCAGAAAAGTGGAGTTGGGTCCACAGTCAGGTCGAGCATGATGTTATCGAATGCCAGGTTGAGGGGATGAATGGCTATCTGTTGCTCCTACTTCTTACCATCTTATGAGTTTGGTTGGTGAATTTATGAACCTTTTCTGCTTTTTTGTGTAGTGTTTGTACTGTAGCTTTTTCCAAGTAACATTTGGTGATTGTTGAGCTGGTTCTGTTCATTTGTATAGTGTGCTCGACAACAGGGCTAACCCACTGTGCCATCATGCTGCCCTCGTGTGCTGGACATTGTTGAAAAGAAACAGCCAACACAAATATGTACGTGCATGTGTTGCTTTTCCTCCTTTGCCCCCTGTTTTATTTCTTTTTTATATGTTGTTCATCTTTTGTCCCTCCAGATGAAAAGCCTATCCATGCCAGGCAGGATTCCCCCATCCCGCGGCAGAGTGTCCATGCCGCGGTAAACGCCGTCACGTTTTACGACGGCATTAACAGGCCGCTGGCAGGAGTAATTCTGGCCCTGACAGGGGGCCAACACGGCACTGGAGCGGTTCACTCCGCTCCAGCTGCCGATCCCGGCGCGACCTGGGCGCCGCGGGACCCGCGCATGCGTAGTGGCATCAACGCCAACCTGTGCATGCGCTGTGACTTCTTTCAACGTGCTGGCCCTGACACAACATGGCGCAGGATTACAGGGGCCGGAGCGTAGTAAAAGAGGCCTAGGGACAGAGAGACCGGCCCGCCAATCAGTCGGCCCCGATCACAGGCCAGGCTGCATCGGAGGCCCCCGCCCCCGGGGTCGGAGCGCCCCCTCCCCCACCCACAGGCCACCACGCGACCCTTCACACAGAGTTCCTGCCGGCTGAAAGCAGGTGTGGACGGCGCCAGCGGGACTCAGTGTTTCCACGATGGCCGCTCAGCCCATCCCGGGCTGAGAATCGGCCGACCGCCATGCCAAACATGCCACAGATTCTCTGCTCTGCGGAGAATCGCATGCTGGCATCGGGGGACGTGGCCCGGTGGTGGCGATTCTCCGCCAACGGGATGCTCTGTTTTGCCGGCAGCCCGGGGGATTCCCAACGGCATGGGGCTGCCCCACAATGGAAAACCCCATTGACCAGACGGAAAAACGGAGCATCCCGCCGGCGTGCTGAACCAGGAATCTGGCGTGGGCGGGCGGAGAATCCAGCTGTTGTGTCCATAGCACAGTGGTTAGCACTGTTGCATTACCGCTCCAGGGCCCCAGGTTCCATTTCTGCTTGGGTTACTGTCTGTGCGGAGTCTGCACGTTCTCCCCGTGTCTGCGTGGGTTTCCTCCGGGTGCTCCAGTTTCCTCCCACAGTCCAAAGATTTCCTATTAGGTGGGTTGGACATTCTGAATTCTCCCTCTGTGTACCTGAACAAGCGCCGGAGTTTGGCGGCGAGGGGGTTTTCACAGTAACTTCATTGCAGTGTTAATGTAAGCCTACTTGTGATAAAGATTTGTAACAAGAAAAAACTGTCTCAATTGGGCTCCACAGATGCTCATTTGCTCAGGGTTTCCTGAATGTTCTATTTTAGTTTTAGATTTCCAGAAGCTTCTCTTTTTGCTTTTTGCAGCTTGATATCAATGCAGGCAGAGCATTAACTCAGTCTGTGGAGCTGAAAAATAATTTGTGGTCCTTTCTTTATATAACAAAAAAAATCTAATTGATAAAGAACATCTTTAGTGATGTTAAAGATACTTCACAGAGCAAAACAAAACTGGATACCAAGCCAGATAAAGCAATGTTAGGGTGGGTGACCAACAACTTGGTCAGTAAGACAAGCTTTAAGGTGCATCTTGAAGGAGGGACGAGGGATAGTAAGATGGACAGATTGAGTGGGAGTATTCCAGAGTTTAGGGTTTGGCATCAGAATGCAAGTCACCAATTATGAGGCAATTAGGAACAAGGATTCCCAAGAGGCCAGGAATGGTGAAGTGAAGATATATCAGAGGTTGTGAGGTTGTAGGAGGTGTCAAAGATAGGTTTGGGGACTTGGAGGGATTTCAAACAAAGGAGAATTTTTAGATCCATTAACTACTTGATTGGAAGCCTGTGCAGAGGAATGGTGTGTGAACAGGCAGTGGACAGTAGAGTTTTGAATAGAGACAATTGGAATAGTTGCATTTACAATGCATGTAAGAGGGTTTCAGCAATAGATCATAGATTTTACAGTGCAGGAGGAGGCCATTCTGCCCACCGTGTCTGTACCTGCCCTTGGAAAGAGCACCCTACTTAAGTCCACACCTCCACCCTATCCCCATAACCCTGTAACCCCACGCAGACACTGGGAGAACGTGCAAACTCCACACAGCAGCCACCTGAGCCGGAATTGAACCCGGGACCCTGGAGCTGTGAGGCAGCAGTGCTAACCACAGTGCCGTGTGCCGCTCCGATGTGCTGATGCAGTGGTGGAGTAAGAACAAAGGAGGCGGTGTTATTGGTGGAGAGTAAATCTGATTGGAAGTTCAGTTTGGGTTCAGGAAAAATGTCGAGGTTGTGAGTGGTCTGGTTTAGCCACAGATGGCATCTAAAGAAAAGGATATAGTTGGTATTAAAGGCATGGAGACTGAAACCAACTGTCTGGGGACATTATAACAGCTGAATACGTGGGACTAGATTCTCCACCTCGCTGTGCCACATTTCTGCCTTGACCCGCCAGCAGGATTCTCCGTTACGCCAGCCGGTCAATGGGGTTTCCCATTGTGGAACAGCCCCACGGGAACCTCCCCGGGCGCCGGCAAAACGGGGCATCCCGCCGGTGCAGAAACCTGCCCCATGATATTTGTAGTGTGTTTTTATTGGAGCATAATTCCTGGAAAATGCAGGTATAGTTTTAATATTTTCTTCTGAGCTTAAAAATTGAACATTTTTATTTAGAGAGTTGAGTTGTGTTTGTGATAATTGTTCTTGGTACATTGCATTGCTTCAGCTCTACTCCTGTCCCAATAATCCATGGAAATTCTCATTTTAACCAAGGAGAGATTTTGAAACAAAATACTTAATTGCAAGTCAATTTAATAACATTTTTTTAAAAATCATGGTTATTTTTATAATGGCTTTAAAATAGAAAATCTTTGAATTTGTGCCTCACCTGATAGATTGCTGCCTTTGTGTTTGGTGAAACATGGCACATTATTACTATTATTATTAAATGTTTTCATACTTCAATAGAAGCAATGGAGCTCCATGAAAGATTGTAAACATAAAAAAAACATGAGAGCACTTTGAAGAGAAAGAAAATCAGCAGGACTGGGGTGTATTTGTCAACTTGTCATGATTTGCTATCTGAAGCTAGGCTGTGTACTGGTCAGTGAGTCTGTCCTCACCGTAGAATTGGCTATAAAATGGTAGCTAGCTATTAGTATAATTTTTCAGTAAAATCTGTACAAACTTACAGTGGAAATTTGCATAATTGCTGAATGTTATGACCCCCATAAGGAACCGTAACTCACAAGAACCATATTTACTGAGTAAGCTGCAGATGCCTGAATTATTGAACAAGATTTCACTTTTAGTCACTTTTATATTAGCACTAGTCAGAATCAATGTAAATTAAACATAAACCATTGTAACGGATACAACAAGGATAGATCTCACAAACATTCGGTGCGGCAGGGTAGCACAGTGGTTAGCACTGTTGCTTCACAGTTCCAGGGTCCCAGGTTCGATTGCCTGCTGGGTCACTGTCTGTGTGGAGTCTGCACATCCTCCCCGTGTGTGCGTGGGTTTCCTCCGGGTGCTCCGGTTTCCTCCCACAGTCAAAAGATGTGCAGGTTCGGCGGATTGGCCATGCTAAATTGCCCTTCGTCGCTCAAAAAAATGTTATGTGGGGTTACTGGGTTACGGGGATAGGGTGGAAGCGTGGACTTAAGTGGGGTGCTCTTTCTAAGGGCCGGTGCCGACTCGATGGGCCGAATAGCCTCCTTCTGCACTGTAAATTCTATGATTCTATGATGCAAAGCCGTCCGTTCTGTCTGTATGAATCAGTTTCAGCCACACAGTTCTTCCAAGCTTGGATGTTCCTCAGGCACAATTCCATTCCGTTTCTTCAAGGACTTGGCCAACTCTCTACAGGCAGAGAAAAACATTTTGAAATAAAATATTTCATTGGAAGTCAATCTAAAACATTCTACACATTCAGTCTTCTATTCAATTGTGCGCTTCTTTCCGGAACCTCCTCAACTCTCATCTCCTATTGGTGCTGGCAGTGGGAATTGACCAGAATTGTATTCACCGTCTCTGAATATGGCAGATTCTGGCCGTTCAATCACTTGGAAGAAAAATAAACATTGACAGCGAATCCTAAATATGCTTTCTGACCTCTCAGAAAGCTAGCTTTCTGACTCAGCTTGCTGATCACCTTTTGCCAAATTTTCTCGATTCTCTTCTATTTGTCTGCAGCGCAGAGCTTCCTTGCTGTTGATCTCACTTTTGATTGGATTTGATTTATTGTCAGTGTCAGGGTATCAGGGTGCAGTGAAACATATTTGTCTGTATACAGTCCAGACAGATGGTTCCATACATGAAAGAAAACCCAGAGGACATATGATAAATACACACTGTAAAAACATAGAGACAGGCATTGTGTGAAGCGTACGGAGTGCAGTACTACCCAATAGAGAAGATGTGTGAAGAGATCAGATCAGTCCATTAACGGGTCATTCATGAGTCCAGTAACAGTGGGTAAGAAGCTGTTTTTGAATCTGTTTCTGCGTGTTCTTGGACTTTTTGTATCTCCTGCCCAATGGAAGATGTTGGAAGGGCGAATAACCCGGGTTTGAGGGGTCTCTGATTATGCTGCCCGCTTACCCAAGGCAGCAGGAAGTGATGACAGAGTCAATGGATGGGAGGCAGGTTTGTATGATGGACTGGGCTGTGTTCACGACTCTCTGTAGTTTCTTATTGTCTTGGGCCGAGCAGTTGCCATACCAGGCTGAGATGCAGCCAGATAGGATGCTTTCTATGGTGCATCTGTAAAAGTTGATAAAGGTCAATGTGGACATGCTGAATTTCCTTAATTTCCTGAGGAAGTATAGGCACTGTTGTGCTTTCTTGGTGGTAGCGTCGACGTGGGTGGACCATAACAGAGTGTTGGTGATGTGCACATCTCAGAATTTGAAACTGTCAATCATCTCCACCTCGGCACCATTGATGCTGATAGGGGTGTGTACGATATTTCACTTCGTGAAGTCAATGACCAGCTCCTCAGTTTTGCTGACATTGAATGAGAGATTGTTGTCGTTACACCATGCCACTTGGTTCTCTATCTCTCTCCTGTATTCTGACTCATTGTTGTTTGAGACCCGACCCACTAAGCTGTGTCATCAGCATAGTTGGAGTTGGAGCCAAATTTTGCCACGCAATCGTGTGTGTACAGGGAGTATAGTAGGGGGCTGAGTACGCAGCCTTGCGGGACCCCGGTATTGAGGGGTATCGTGGAGGAGGTGTTGTTGTTTATCCTTACTGATTGTGGTCTATAGGTCAGGAAGTCGAGGATCCCGTTGCAGAGGAAGGACCTAAGTCCTAGGTTTTGTAGTCAATGAATAGGAGTCTGATGTAGGAGTCCTTGTTGTCGAGCTGCTCCAGGGATGAGTGTAGGGCCAGGGAGATGGCGTCTGCTGTGGACCAGTTGTGGCGGTATGCGAATTGCAGTGGATCAAGGCGTTCTGGGAGCATGGAATTGATGTGCCTCATAACCAACCTCTCGAAGCACTTCATAATGATCGATGTCAAGGCCACCAGACAGTAGTCATTGAGGCACGTTGCCAGGTTCTTCTTTGGCACCCGTAAAATCTAGAAGCAGGTGGGGACCGCAGAGCGGAGTAGGGACAGGTTAAAGATGTTCGCGAACACATCTGCCAGCAGGTCCACGCAGGATCTGAGTGCACGACCAGGGTTCCCATCCGCACCTGTCGCCTTCCGATGGTTCACTTTCGGGAAGGCGGATCTGACTTCGGAAGCTGTGATGGTGGGTATGGGTTTGTTTAGAGCTGCTTGGCAGTCAATAGCGGATTGATGGTTTCCTGCGGATTCATGTGTGCGCTGCTGCCGGAGATACTGCTCAGCTTTGTTTTGTAGCCCGTTTTGTTGTTTAGGCCTTGCCACAAACGACAAGAGTCTGTAACGCTAGTCTGTGACTCTAGCTTGGTCTGATATTCTCTCTTACATCTCGGATGGCTTTGCGGAGGTTGTACCTGGATATTTTGTATAGGTCAGGGTCGCAGACCTTGCCTTTAGTAGGGAGTCAATCTCCCGATTAAGCCATGGTTTCCGGTTGGGACCGTACGTGCTACTTTCTTTGGCACACAGTCTTATACACATTTGCTGATGAAGTCTGTGACGGTGGTGGCATACTCGTTTGAGTTGGTCGCTGAGTTCTTAAATATGGACCAGTCCACTGTCTCTAAGCAGTCATGTAAGAACTCTTCTGTTTCCTCGGACCAGCACTGCACAACTTTCTTTGCTGGATTCTCCCACTTAAGTTTCTGCTTGTATGCCGGGAGAAGAAGCATTGTCTCATGGTCTGATCTTCCGAAGTGCGGTTGGGGGATGGATCGGTAGGCACCCTTACTGTTTATGTAGCAGTAGTCGAAGGTGTTGTCGCCCTTGGTGGGACAGGACATGTGTTGGTGGAAGTTTGGCAGTACATTCTTGGGGTTGGCCTTGTTGGCCATTGCCGACACTATGAAGAAGTGCACAAACAGTTAAGCCTGGAGTATCACCAGGGAAAAGGTTGAGGGAGATGATGTTTGAGGGAGGTGGTGCCTCAATAGGCTTAAGGAGGTTCCCCTCCCACATGTCTGACAGCAGCTCACAGCTACCGGGTTTCCAGCATAGTGGGTGCGTAGAGTAAAATACTGATGGGCAGGGGTGGGGTCATTAAATAGCCCCTGAAGGGCCTCAACATGGCTAAAGGCAGGCAGGCCATCTGACACCTCATCCAGCTCTCATGGAATTTCAGACAGATTAGGGACAGGCAGGTAGGCAGCAGCAAGGTCACCCACTTGGTTTTATCAACATCCTCCACCTTCAAACTATCCGAAGTTTGTGAACCACATAAGAAGATATTAACGAAAGGGAAAATGCTGGAAAATCAGACTTGCTGAGATTTTCCAGCATTTTCCCTTTCGTTTCAGATTCCAGCATCCACAGTAATTTGCTTTTATTAAGAAGATAGTAAGCCAGATGACAAAAAGTTTGATCAAGGGTGTAGGTTTTGAGGAGCACCTTGAAGGAGGAGAACGTGATCGAGAAGTTTCGAGAAGTCCATATGGTCAATAGCTTTCTCCTTAGTATTTCATGGACATGGGCATCGCTGTGTCGGCCAACATTCATTGCTCAACCCCAACTGCCTATTAGCTGAGTGGCTTTGTGGCCATTTCAGAGGGTATTTAAGTATTTAAGAACCCACCACATTCACAAGAGACCTTTCAGCCCATCGAATCTGCACCACCGCATGAAAAACACCTGACCTGCCTACCTAATCCCATTTACCAGCACTTGGCCCATAGCCTTGAATGTTCTGACGTGCCAAGTGCTCATCCAGGTACTTTTTAAAGGATGTGAGGCAATCCGCCTCTACCACCCTCCCAGGCAGCGCATTTCAGACCGTCACCATCCTCTGCATCCACTCCAGTGAAATCACATCCTTCCTATAATGTGGCGACCAGAATTGCATACCGTACTCCAGCTGTGATCTCACCAAAGTTCTATATAACTCCAACCATGACCTCCCTGCTTTTGTAATCTATCCCCTGATGGATAAAGGCGAGCCTCCCATATGCCTTTTTCACCACCCTATTAACCTGCCCTTCTGCCTTCAGAGATCTATGGACACACATTCCAAGGTCCCTTTGTTCCCAGTGGACACAGGACTTCCCAGTGTGGTGCCATTCATTGAATATTTCCTTGTTAAATTGCTCCTTCCAAAGTGTAACACCTAACACTTTTCAGGATTAAATTCCATCTGCCATTTTTCTGCCCATTTGACCATCCCGTCTGTAACTTCCTGAAACCCAAGACTCTCAGTCTCAATTTTAACCATCCAGCCTATCATTGTGGCATCCGCAAACTTACTGATCTCACCCCCACATAGTCACCTAAGTCATTTATATAAATGACGAATAATCGGGGACCCAGCACAGATCCCTGTGATACACCACTGGACACTGGCTTCTAGTCACTAAAGCAGCCGTCTGTCATCACCCTCTGTTTCCTACAGCTCAGCCAGCTTTCAATCCACCTTAACAAGTTACCCTGTATCCCATGTGTATTTGCCTTCTTTATAAGTCTCCCATGTGGGACCTTGTCAAATGCTTTCCTGAAACCCATGAAAACTACATCAACTGCACTACCCTCATCTACGCACTTAGTCAATCAAATTTGTTCGGCATGACCTCCCTCTGACAAAGCCATGCTGACTCTCCCTGATCAAACATTGCCTCTCCAAGTGAAGATAGATTCTCGCCTTCAGAATTTCCTCCATTAGTTTATCCACCACTGATGTAAGACTCACTGGTCTGTAGTTCCCTGACTTATCCCTGCAGCGTTCCTCAAATATTGGGACGACATTTGTGGTTCTCCAGTCCTCTGGCACCTCTCCCGTGGTCAGTAAAGAATTAAAAATTTGAGTCAGATCCCCTGCAATCTCTTCCCTTGTCTCCCACAGCAACCTGGGACACAATTCATCCGGACCTGGATATTTATCCACTTTTAAGCTCGCAATACCTCCAATACCTTTCCCTCATGACAACTTGCTCAATAACCTCACAGTCTCTTTTCCCGAGTTCCATATCTGCCTCCTCATTCTCGTCGGTGAAATATTCATTTAACACCTTCTCAATGTCCTCTGGCTCCACCCACAGATTCACACTTGGTCCCTAAAGGGCCTACTTTTTCCCTAGTTATCCTCTTCCCATTGATATACTCACAGAATGTCTTGGGATTTTCCCTACTTTCACCAGATAAAATTTCGAATGTCCCCTCTTTGCTCTCTTAATTGCTTCCTGAAGCCTCATTCTGTGAATCTGGTGTCACATGTAGGCCAGACTAGGTAAGGATAACAGATTCCCTTCCCTAAAAGACATTCATGAACCAGAAAGGCTTTTAAAGATGGCCAGTGGATCACAGGGAAGGTGATGGCATTGTGGTTTTATCATTGGACTAGTAAGCCAGAGACCCAGGCTAATGCTTTGGGGTCCCAGGTTCAAATCCCACCACAGCAGATGGCAAAATATGATTTTAATAAAAATCTGGAATTAAAGTCTAGTGATGACCATGAAACCATTGTCGATTGTGGCAAAAAACCCATATGGTTTATGAATGTCCTTTGGGAAAGGAAATATGTCGTCCTTACCTGATCTAGTCTATATGTGACTCCAGACCCACAGCAATGTGGTTGTCTCTTAATTGACCCCTCAAGGGCAATTAGGGATGGGCAATAAATGGTGGTCCAGCCAGTGCTGCCCATGTCGAATGAATTAAAAAAAAACCCACACTGTTTCAAAACAACTAGCTATGAGTGGCAGCTCTTGGACCACATCTAAGACAGTTAAGTGTAGTCTGCAGAGAAAAAGAAGCATTGTATGTGAAAGCTGTCAATTACAACCAGGCATGGTCTCTGTAATGGGGGACTTCATGGTGGGGTCTCTCTTCTGTGGAGTCTCTGGTGGTGGTGGAGCAGTCGAGTGACCCTCATACTGTGGTGGGGGGTGTGTGACCCATAAAGCCCCACGGTGTTGGGTGGTGGAATTACATCGGGGAGGGGTCCAGCTGCTGAACCTCACTATCGAGCCACCTGCTCAAAATGGACTCTCCATAGCGGGATTTGCGAGGAAATCCCTCACAATCTCCTTCCTGCATAAATTTGCAGGACAAACAATAGGGAATAGCCTCCGGATTTTTGCTCCCAGCATGAGTGCAAATCAAAATGGCAATTCATCAATGGCAATTCATCAATGGCAATTCATCAATGCCAATTCATCAATGCCAATTCATCAATGCCAATTCATCAATGCCAATTCATCAATGGCAATTCATCAATGCCAATTCATCGACGGCAGAAGAACATTTGGTGGAATTCTTTGTTTGAGAGTCTGAGTGATGACACCAGGACTGAATTGTAGGTGTTCTGCATTCCTGTTGGGGGCGCCAGCTGCGGAGCAATTCAGGACACGCTAATGGGCCAGCATTGTGGCCACGTGAAACCTGCGCAATTCTCATCAGCGCCAGCGGATTCGCTGGCTCAGAATTGGCACTGAGAGCTTGACAAGATGGAGCTGATTTTAAACACTCTCCACAAACTCTTATTCCAGCCAAGAAGGTGCCCCGCGACCAGCCCATGACTGCAGTGAAGTTACTGTGAAAATCCCCGAGTTGCCACATTCCGGTGCCTGTTCGGGTCACTGAGGGAGAATTCAGAATGTCCAATTCACCTAACAGGACGTCTTCTGGGACTTGTGGGAGGAAACCAGAGCACCTGGAGGAAACCCACACAGACAAGGGAAGAACGTGCAGACTCCACACAGACAGTGACCTAAGCGGGAATCTAACCCTGGCGCTGTGAAGCAACGGTGTTAACCACTGTGCAGTCATGCCGGCCACGATGTTTTGGCCTCATCTACCCCAGCAGCGAATTCCACAAGAATTTCACAAGATTACGGAGCAGCACAGTAGCACAGTGGTTAACACAGTTGCTTCACAGCGCCAGGGTCCCAGGTTCGATTCCCGGCTGGGTCACTGTCTGCGGAGTCTGCACGTTCTCCCCGTGTGTGCGTGGGTTTCCTCCGGGTGCTCGGTTTCCTCCCACAGTCCAAAGATGTGCAGGTTAGGTGGATTGGCCATGCTGAATCGCCCCATGGTGTCCAAAACGGTTAGGTGGGGTTACTGGGTTATGGGGATAGGGTGGTGGCATGGGCTTAAGTAGGGTGCTCGTTCCAAGGGCTGGTGCAGACCCAATGGGCCGAATGAACTCCTTCCGCACTGTAAATTGCATGATTTCTATGATTCACCAATCTCCAGGTGGAGAAATCTCTCCTCACCTCTGTTCTAAAAGGTTTCCCCCATATCCTGAAACAACGACACCTAGTCCTGGACTCCCCATCATCGCTGGACGGCTGATTTGTGGATGCAGAGCGATGTCAGCAGCATGGGTTCAATTCCTGTATCAGCTGAGGTTATTCATGAAGGACCCGCCTTCTCAACCATGCCCCTCGCCTGAGGTGTGGGGACCCTCAGGTTAAATCACCACCAGTCAGCTCCCCCCCTCAGAAGGAAAAGCAGCCTCTGGCCATCTGGGACTATGGTGACTTTACACTCTTTTACAATTTGTTTTTTGCTGTATTTTTGACTGTTGATTTGGAAACTGAGAGACTCACTTGCCTTTTTGAAATGTTGCTACAGACTGAGCCATACTGAGGGAAATGGTTCACTGAGCCTTGATTTCATCTCCCACTTAAAGAGTGGTATCGCCAATAATGTTGCACTCCCTCAGTACTGTACTGGAATACATTATTGTATAGATATTCGGAGCCGACTGAATGAATTAAGCAATATCTTTAATTCTGCAAGCCCTATACTGTACAAGTGTGAATGCAAATGAAACGCACAGCAGCTTCTGAAGAGTTGCACAACTTGTTTTGTATATTCTTTGTGAGGATGTCACCTTGCGTAATGCCAAAGCACTCATTAATTAACCTCAATCAAGAAAGGTGCAATGTAAATGTTCCAAAAGAATTTACTGGAGAACAGTGTGAATCAGGTTAATAGGCTCGAACAGGTTGATATTAAGAAGGAGGATGTGCTGGAAATATTGGAAAACGTCAGGGTAGATAAGTCCCCTGGGCCTGACGGGATATACCCAAAGTTACTATGGGAAGCGAGAGAGGTGATTGCTGAGCCGTTGCCGATGATCTTTGCATCCTCACTCTCCACTGGAGTAGTACCAGATGATTGGAGGGAGGTGGATGTTGTTCCCCTGTTCAAAAAGGGAATAGGGAAATCCCTGGGAATTACAGACCCATCAGTCTTACGTCTGTGGTGAGCAAAATATTGGAAAGGATTCTGAGAGATAAGAGTTATGATTATTTCGAAAAACATAGTTTGATTAAAGATAGTCAGCATGGCTTTGTGAGGGGCAGGTCATGCCTCACAAGTCTCATTGAATTCTTTGAGGATGTGACGAGACACATTGATGAAGGTCGGGCAGTGGATGTGTATATGGATTTCAGTAAGGCATTTGATAAGGTTCCACATGGTAGGCTCATTCAGAAAGTTAGAGGGCATGGGATACAGGGAAATTTGGCTGTCTGAATACAGAATTGGCTGGCCGAAAGAAGACAGCGAGTGGTAGTGGCTGGAAAGTATTCCGCCTGGAGGTCGGTGACCAGTGGTGTCCTGCAAGGATCTGCTCTGGGACCTCTGCTCTTTGTGGTTTTTATGAATGACTTGGATGAGGAAGTGGAAGGGTGGGTTAGTAAGTTTGCTGATGACACAAAGGTTGGTGGAGTTGTAGATAGTGTTGAGGGCTGTTGCAGGTTACAACAGGACATTGACAGGATGCAGAGCTGGGTTGAGAAGTGGCAGATGGAGTTCATCCTTGATAAATGTGAAGTGATTCATTTTGGACAGTCGGATTTCAATGCTGAATACAGGGTTAAAGGCAGGATTCTTGGAAGTGTGGATGAACAGAGAGATCTTGAGGTCCATTACATAGATCCCTCAAAATTGCCATCCAGGGTTGTTAAGGTGTATGGTGTGTTGGCTTTCATTAACAGGGGGATTCAGTTGAAGAGTCGCGAGGTTTTGCTGCAACTTTATAAAACCCTAGTTAGACCACACTTGGGATATTGTGCCCAGTTCTGGTCGCCTCATTATAGGAAGGATGTGGATGCTTTGGAGAGGGTACAGAGGAGATTTACCAGGATGCTGCCTGGGCTGGAGGGCATGTCGTATGAAGAAAGGTTGAGGGAGCTAGGGCTTTTCTCACTGGAGTGAAGAAGGAAGAGAGGTGACTTGATAGAGGTGTACAAGGTGATTAGAGGCATGGATAGAGTGGATAGCCAGAGACTTTTCCCCAGGGTGGAAATGGCTGTCACAAGGGGACATAATTTTAAGGTGATTGGAGGAATGTATGGGGGAGATGTCAGAGGTAGATTCTTTACACAGAGAGTGGTAGGTGTATGGAATGCACTGCCAGTGGGGGTGGTGGAGTCAGAGTCATTAGGGACATTTAAGCGACTCTTGGACAGGCACATGGACAGCAGTAAATTGAAGGGGTGTAGATTAGGTTGATCTTCGATTAGGATCAGTGGTCGGCACAACATCGTGGGCCGAAGGGCCTGTACTGTGCTGTTCTATGCGCTATGTTCTAACTATTTTAACTTTCAACTTTTATTTAACCTTGGTAAAAGATGGTTCATATTGTCTTGTTTTAATTGATTCTCAGTCATGGCCCCTCCCTCTGCGGCAGAGAGATTTTTTAAAAACTGAGAGATTGCACTTTCCTGCTAGTAAATTTGCAGAATTCTGATTCTCCAATGCACCAGGTAAGGGGTGAGATTCTCTGTTCCCCAAAGGCGATTTCATTATTGGCGACCGGGCGAAGAATTCTTTTTTATGACTGAATCGGAGGTGGCGCCTGTTTGATGCAGGTTTCGCATGCTCCACCCCCTCCAAAACCGGGTCATTGCGACGCGCACTGCACGCCGTTGGGACAGCCCCAGCGCATCACATGAAGGCCCTCCCTGATGCTCCGGCCCCAACAGGCCGAGTTCCCGACCACGCCGTTCACTTCTGATCTCAGCCATGCGGTAACCCGGCATGGCAGCTGCGGACTGGGTCTCGGCCCACCACAGTCGGGCGGGAACCGTTCTCCTGGCTGGGGGGGATTCGGCGAGGGCTGCGGAGACTGGTGGGGGGTGTCTGGGGGACACTATTTGGCAGGTTGGGTCCACGTGCGGCCAATGCCATGTTGTACAGTGTGACTGTTGTAGGTTGTCACCGTGCGCATGCGCGGCCACGGACCCAGCCATTCTCTGGCCGTTTATTTCATGGAGGTCCGGCTGCTCGCACCTCACCGGGCGCAGCATTGGTGAGAGGCTCCACAGATCCTCCGCATTTAGCCTCAGAATCAGAGAATCTACCCAAGGACTTTCAATTACTTCTAGGACCTTGGTAAAAGCAGCTATTCTCCTGAAGAAGTTGTGGAAAATGTCATTAATGGTTGTGGGAACTGCACCAAGATGTTCCCATTGAGCTGTTTGGCTGAGTTTATCTCCGAATTCTTCTGTCACCAGCTTGGATTGTCTTGCAGCTATCTTAACCCTTACCCGAGAAATGTTCCATCACAGATCATACTCTATTGCAGAATCAGGGAATGTTGCAGTTTATAAGAACAAAGAACAAAGAAAATTACAGCACAGGAACAGGCCCTTCGGCCCTCCCAGCCTGCGCCGATCCAGATCCTTTATCTAAACCTGTCTCCTATTTTCCAAGATCTACTTCCCTCTGTTCCCGCCCATTCATATACCTGTCCAGATGCATCTTAAATTATGCTGTCATGCCCGCCTCTACCACCTCCGCTGGTAAAGCGTTCAAGGCACCCACCACCCTCTGCGTAAAAAACTTTCCACGCGCATCCCCCTTAAACTTTCCCCCTCTCACCTTGAAATCGTGACCCCTTGTAACTGACACCCCCACTCTTGGAAAAAGCTTGTTGCTATCCACCCTGTCCATACCTCTCATAATTTTGTATACCTCAATCAGGTCCCCCCTCAACCTCTGTCTTTCCAACGAAAACAATCCTAATCTACTCAAATTTCTTCATAGCTAGCACCCTCCATACCAGGCAACATCCTGGTGAACCTCCTCTGCACCCTCTCCAAAGCATCCACATCCTTCTGGTAATGTGGCGACCAGAACTGCACGCAGTATTCCAAATGTGGCCTAACCAAAGTCCTATACAACTGTAATGTGACCTGCCAACTCTTGTACTCAATACCCCGTCCGATGAAGGCAAGCATGCTGTATGCCTTCTTGACCACTCTATCAACCTGCGTTGCCACCTTCAGGGTACAATGGACCTGAACTCCCAGATCTCTCTGTACATCAATTTTCCCCAGGACACTTCCATTGACCATATAGTCCGCTCTTGAATTTGATCTTCCAAAATGCATCACCTCGCATTTGCCTGGATTGAACTCCATCTGCCATTTCTCTGCCTAACTCTCCAATCTATCTATATTTTGTTGTATTCTCTGACAGTCCTCCTCGCTATCTGCAACTCCACCAATCTTAGTATCATCTGAAAACTTGCTAATCCGACCACCTATACCTTCCTCCAGGTCATTTATGTAGATCACAAACAACAGTGGTCCGAGCACGGATCCCTGTGGAACACCACTAGTCACCCTTCTCCATTCTGAGACATTCCCTTCCACCACTACTCTCTGTCTCCTGTTGCCCAGCCAGTTCTTTATCCATCTAGCTAGTACACCCTGAACCCCATACGACTTCACTTTTGCCATCAACCTGCCATGGGAAACCTTATCATGTATATGACATCTACAGCCGTTCCCTCATCAATTAACTTTGTCACTTCCTCAAAGAATTCTATTAGATTTGTAAGACATGACCTTCCCTGCACAAAACCATGCTGCCTATCACTGATAAGTCTATTTCCTTCCAGATGTGAATAGATCCTATCCCTCAGTATCTTCTCCAACAGTTTGCCTACCACTGACGTCAAGCTCACAGGTCTGTAATTCCCTGGATTTTCCCTGCTATCCTTCTTAAACAAAGGGACAACATTAGCAATTCTCCAGTCCTCCGAGACCTCACCCGTGCTCAAGGATGCTGCAAAGATATCTATTAAGGTCCCAGCTATTTCGACCCTTGCTTCCCTCAGTAACCTGGGATAGATCCCATCCGGTCCTGTGGACTTGTCCACTTTAATGTCTTTTAGAATACCCAAAACTTCCCCTTTCCGTATGACAACTTGACCTAGAGTATTTAAACATCCATCCCTAGCCTCAACATTCGTCTTGTCCCTCTCCTTTGTGAATACTGATGCAAAGTACTCATTAAGAATCTCACCCATTTCCTCTGACTCCACGCATAAATTCCCTCTCTTGTCTTTGAGTGGGCCAATCCTTTCCCTAGTTACCCTCTTGCTCCTTACATACGAATAAAAGGCTTTGGGATTTTCCTTAACCCTGTTAGCCAAAGATATTTCATGACCCCTTTTAGCCCTTTTTATTGCGCGTTTGAGATTCGTCCTACTTTCCTGATATTCCTCCAAAGCTTCATCAGTTTTGAGTCGCCTCGATCTTACATATGCTTCCTTTTTCATCTTAGCTAGTCTCACAATTCCACCCGTCATCCATGGTTCCCTAATCTTGCCATTTCTATCTCTCATTTTCACAGGAACATGTCTGTCCTGCACTCTAATCAACCTTTCCTTAAAAGACTCCCACATTTCAAATGTGGATTTACCCTTAAACAGCTGCTCCCAATCCACATTCCCGAGCTCCTGCCGAATTTTGTTATACTCGGCCTTTCCCCAATTTAACACTTTTCCTTCAGGACCACTCTCGTCTTTGTCCATGAGTATTCTAAAACTTACGGAATTGTGATCGTTATTCCCAAAGTAATCACCGACTGAAACTTCAACCACCTGGCCGGGATCATTCCCCAATACCAGGTCCAGTATGGCCCCTTCCCGAGTTGGACTATTTACATACTGCTCTAAAAAACTCTCCTAGATGCTCCTTACAAACTCTGCTCCATCTACGCCTCCAACACTACACGAATCCCATTCAATGTTGGGGAAGTTAAAATCTCCCAGCACAACCACCCTATTGCTCCTACATTTTTCTATAATCTGTCTGCATATTTGTACCTCTACTTCATGCTCACTTTTGGGAGGCCTGTAGTAAAGTCCCAACAATGTTACTGCACCCTTCCTATTTCTTAGCTCCACCCATATTGCCTCAGTGCTCGAATCCTCTATCGTGCCCTCCTTAATCACAGCTGTGATATCATCTCTGACCAGTAATGCAACTCCTCCACCCCTTCTACCTCCCTCTCTATCCCTCCTGAAGCATCTATACCCTGGGATATTCAGTTGCCAGTCCTGCCCTTCCCTCAACCAAGTCTCAGTAATACCAATAACATCATATTCCCAGGTACTGATCCAAGCCCTAAGTTCATCTGCCTTACCTGCTCAACTTCTCGCATTAAAACAAATTAAAACAAATGCACGACAGACCACCTGTCCCTTTGTGTTCATCATCTCTTCCCTGTCGACTCTTCCCCTTAGTCACATGGAGTTTATTATCTCGTACCTTACCGGCTTTAGTTGCTGCTTTTGTACTGACCTATAGATCATGGGCGGGATTCTCTAGCGGCCGACGTAGAAATCGGGAAAGGCGATTATGCCGGGAATCGTTTTTGACGCTGAAATTGTGGCGGGCGTCGGTTTCAGCAGTGTCAATGTGTTCCACTCCACAAGTACAGTAAATGTTGTTGACATGTCATTAGTGGGCCTCACGCAGTATTCTCCACCTGCACCAGAGCTAATTCCTGATGGCGAGGTTCACTTGTGCATTTAAAAATAGGTAAACAGATGCCATGGCCAATGAGGGAGAAGGAGGGGGTAGAACATGGAGAGGCACAACTGGCCTGCCGGGCGGGACACTACACTGGCTGGGCTGGCTGGGGGGGTGGGGGGGTGGGGGGGGGGGGGGGGGGGGTGACCCTGTCAGGGCCAAGGGTGATGAGATTGTCCAGGGAGCGGACTGTGGGGCTGGGGTGACCCCCCAAGGCACCAGGGTATCCAAGCAAGGACTGCCATTACTGCGGCCTGCAAGGCCGCCACCTTGCTACACACCCCACTGACTGCCCACCTTGACATGGTTTTGCAGAGTGACACCAGCCATATGGGTGCTCCCATTCCCCCCCGCTCCACAACCCCCACCCTGCACCACACAACCTCTGCCATAGCTCCCCCCACAACCGGCCAGTGGGGCAATGCCCACAATAGCCTCTACAAGGGGGCACCAGACCCCCACCTGCTCTACCGGGTCAGCTGTGTGGTCCGAACCAGATAGTGTCCCAGGAGTCTCTTCACTAAAGTGCCCAACCGAGGTGAATGTCTCTGGGATGGTGGAGGGTGGGTGTCTGGGATGGTGGAAGGTGGGTCTCTGGGATGGTGGAGGGTGGGTCTCTGGGATGGTGGAGGGTGGGTCTCTGGGATGGTGGAGGGTGGGCGTCTGGGATGGTGGAGGATGTGGGTCTCTGGGATGGTGGAGGGTGGGCGTCTGGGATGGTGGAGGATGTGGGTCACTGGGATGGTGGAAGGTGGGTCTGTGGGATGGTGGAGGGTGGGTCTGTGGGATGGTGGAGGGTGGGTCTGTGGGATGGTGGAGGGTGGGTCTGTGGGATGGTGGAGGGTGGGTCTGTGGGACGGTGGAGGGTGGGTCTGTGGGACAGTGGAGGGTGGGTCTCTGGGATGGTGGAGGGTGGGTCTGTGGGATGGTGGAGGGTGGGTCACTGGGATGGTGGAAGGTGGGTCTCTGGGATGGTGGAGGGTGGGTCTCTGGGATGGTGGAGGGTGGGTCTCTGGGATGGTGGAGGGTGGGTCTCTGGGATGGTGGAGGGTGGGCGTCTGGGATGGTGGAGGATGTGGGTCTCTGGGATGGTGGAGGGTGGGCGTCTGGGATGGTGGAGGATGTGGGTCACTGGGATGGTGGAAGGTGGGTCTGTGGGATGGTGGAGGGTGGGTCTGTGGGATGGTGGAGGGTGGGTCTGTGGGATGGTGGAGGGTGGGTCTGTGGGATGGTGGAGGGTGGGTCTGTGGGACGGTGGAGGGTGGGTCTGTGGGACAGTGGAGGGTGGGTCTCTGGGATGGTGGAGGGTGGGTCTGTGGGATGGTGGAGGGTGGGTCACTGGGATGGTGGAGGATGTGGGTCACTGGGATGGTGGAGGGTGGGTGTCTGGGATGGTGGAGGGTGGGTCTGTGGGACGGTGGAGGGTGGGTCACTGGGATGGTGGAGGGTGGGTCTCTGGGATGGTGGAGGATGTGGGTCACTGGGATGGTGGAGGGTGGGTCTGTGGGATGGTGGAGGGTGGGTGTCTGGGATGGTGGAGGGTGGGTGTCTGGGATGGTGGAGGGTGGGTCTGTGGGATGGTGGAGGGTGGGTCTGTGGGACGGTGGAGGGTGGGTCTGTGGGACGGTGGAGGGTGGGTCTGTGGGATGGTGGAGGGTGGGTGTCTGGGATGGTGGAGGGTGGGTCTGTGGGATGGTGGAGGGTGGGTGTCTGGGATGGTGGAGGGTGGGTGTCTGGGATGGTGGAGGGTGGGTCACTGGGATGGTGGAGGATGTGGGTCACTGGGATGGTGGAGGGTGGGTCTGTGGGATGGTGGAGGGTGGGTCTCTGGGATGGTGGAGGGTGGGTCTGTGGGATGGTGGAGGATGTGGGTCACCGGGATGGTGGAGGGTGGGTCTGTGGGACGGTGGAGGGTGGGTGTCTGGGATGGTGGAGGGTGGGTCTGTGGGATGGTGGAGGGTATTGGGGACGGGGAAGTCAGTGTCTTCCCTGGACTCGAGGGTATAACGGGATGTGGGTCAAGGGCTCCCGTCCATGCCGGGATCACTGTCATCTCTGCTGGCATCGGGGGTTCGGGCTGTGGCTGTAGTCGGGCGCGGGGACACCAGAAGCCCCACCCCTTTACAGCAGCTCCTGTAAGACACAAAACAAGACGCATGATTGCTTCGCGGGCTGGGGGAGGGTGGTGGTATACAGGAGGAGGGGGTGTGGGGGGAGGGGTTTGGTGGTGGAGCGGGGTTCTGGGGGCAGTAGCGGGGTGGTGGTGGATGTGGAGATGGTGAGTGTGTGGGGGGCGACATACGCGCGGGGTCCCATTTCCTACCCAGATCCGTCCTCTGTCCTGTCGACTGCCCTTTCTTCAGCCGCTCCGATCATGCCCAGAACCCTCCGCTCTGCTGCGGTGGGGGTTCTGCAGATCTGGCGGTGCCCCCCCCGCACATTGGCAAGGGCTCACTCTGGTGCTGATTTGTACTGGTCTGCACAAGTGGAGACCAGGCCGATGGCCACTCTAGGGATCTCAGAGGTCATTAGAGTCTCCAGGGTGGGCAGGGAAAGGGACGGTCAGCACCCTGGCATTCCCCGTGGCACCTGGGGGACCCTGGCTGTATCAACCTGGCATTTGGTTATCATTGCCAGGGTTCCAGGGGAACTGCCAGGCCTCCGGCCCGGTACTGCCAAGGGTTGGGGTCTGAATGGGACCATGCCCATGAAAGGGGAAGTGAATGGGATGTTTGAATGGTGGGGTGGTGAAGGGGGGTATGAAGGGGCTTCATAATGGTTGGCTAAGTAAAGGGATGGGGACCTCAAAGGGGATTTCGGGGGCATAATAAGGGGGTGCCCTCAACGACCTCATAGCCTGTGTGCTCACTTTTGGGAAAGGGGGTAATTCCCCTGTCTGTGGGGAATGGCATTGTCTGTGGGTGGGGGGAATGGTGGACCCTCACCCTCAAGTTCACTTAGAGATTGGGGCACCTTTTCAAAAATTTACCCCAATCTCTGAGGAGTTGGTTTTGTGGAAATTTAGATTAGCTTTAGATTTATTGCCACGTGTACCGAGGTGCAGTGAAAAGTATGTTCTGTACAGTTCAGACAGATCGTTCCATACATGGAAAAACATAGGACATACATAAACACACAATGTGAATAAATACATAGACGCAAATATCGGGTGAAGCATACGGAGTGTAGTACTACCCAGTAGCGAAGATGTGTGAAGAGATCAATTCTGTCCATAAGAGGATTGTTCCGGAATCTGGTAACAGCGGGTAATAAGCTGTTATTGAATCTGTTTGTGCGTGTGCTCAGACTTCTGTATCTCCTGCCCGATGGAAGAAGTTGGAAGAGTGAGTGATGTTAAGTAATGGGTTAAGATACATTGCAATTAGTTGTCTCATTTATGTTAAGTGTTCAATGATTGACACTGATATGTGAAGGGGCTTCAGGTGGACTCTGGAGTTGGTGATGATCTGTAGAGTTCTGTGCAGAGTGAGTTTGAACCATTAAAGGTGTGTTGGTGGAAAAGGAGCTGAACTCTTGCCTCTTCATACCACAGCATCTAGTACATGTTAACAATGGTAACAGAGGATGGTTGCTGTGTAAATGTGAAGGCTTGAAAGATACAATTTTTCCAGATCAAACCAAGGAGTGAAAAAAAGGGAAACATGGCTGAACCCAGGACAAAGATGGCTGGTTATGATTATCCTCCCCTAGTTTCTGAAAGGGAATCATACGACCAATGGAGAAGTGCAGTAGTTATGTGGACTAAGGTGACTGCTTTAGGAAAGAGAAAACAAGGTATGGCATTGGCTCTTTCTTTACCATATGGCAGTAAAATCCGAATCAAAGTGCTTTCTGAGCTGGAATTGGAAGAGTTAGACTCAGAAGAATGTCTGGCGACTTTATTACTTTATATGGACAAGATTTATAAGAACGATGACTTGTTAAGTGCGTATGAAGCATGGTTGGATTTTGATAAGTTCCGGAAAATGGAGGATTTATCTATGGAAGACTATATAATGGAATTTGGCAGACTATATAAAAGGCTGCAGAAACACAGGCTGGAATTTCCACTGTCTGTATCGGCCTTTAAATTACTTGATTGTGCGAGAGTGAGCAACATGGATAGGCTCCTGGTTTTGACAGGAGTTCAGTTTACGGATAACAATACCTTATGCGAACAGATGACAACAGCTTTATAAAAACTTTTGGGGAAACATTCGATTCCAATGGCTCTGATGACCCAAATAGGTCAGCCTGCTATAAGGCAGAATATGGAAGATAAACTACTAACAGGATGGCGAAATCGTATGGCTACAAACAGGCCTCAAGACTATAAAAGACCGAGACAAGGAAATTATGAAGACAGAAACCCAGTTAGAACCTACAATAGGAGGATGAACCCCAGAAATGCACGAGGCATGATAAATCGATGTTTTCGATGTGACTCTCAATACCATTATGCTTTCAACTGTCCAACTCGTTATGATAGAGTATTTGAAGCGACACATGACACGGAAGAGTCAGAAGAGGAAAAAGATAGTGACCAGAAAGAAGGCATTGTCCTATTAACAAACTGCTTTACGCCGGTAATGAGGGTGTTGGTTGCAGAATCTTTTAACTGTGCTGTATTGGACAGTGGCTGCACATCTACTGTGTGTGGGATTGACTGGTTAAAATGTTACCTGGACGCATTGGATGTTGAAAATCGTAACAAGGTTAAGGAATTTAAAAGTTCCACAAGTTTCAGGTTTGGGGATGATAATACTCTGAAGTCGCTGAAAAGAGTGGTGATCCCTTGTAATATTGCTGTAGTGAATCATTTCATTAGCACGGATGTTGTGTCAAGTGAGATACCTTTGCTTCTGAGCAGACCGTCGATGAAGAAAGCACACATGAAGCTGGATATGGAACAGGATAAGGCAACAGTTTTTGGAAAGACGGTGGACTTACAATTTACACAGTCGGGACACTATTGTATTCCATTATTGACAAATAATGTTTCAAGTAGAGTGGTTAAGGATGTATTAGCGCCAGTTCATAATGCGACTTTAGCTGGTAAAAAGCTTATTGTAGTAAAACTGCATAGGCAATTTGCTCATCCGTCTCCTCAGAGGCTGAAAAATTTATTAAAGGATGCAGGGGTAAGGGATGATGACAATTCTAAGCTGATAGAACAGGTTAGTGATCGCTGTGAAGTTTGCAGGAAGTACAGAAGGACACCAGCACGACCGATAGTAACCTTACCTTTGGCCAGGGATTTTAATGACATTGTGGCCATGGACCTTAAGATCTGGGATAAAGCAAATAATATATTTATTTTGCATTTTGTAGATTTAGCTACCAGATTTAGTCAATCAACGATTGTACGAAGTAAAGAAAAGAGAGTAATTTTGGACAAAATTGTGAATAAATGGATCGGGACAGGAATGGGTCCACCAGCAAAATTCTTTACGGACAATGGGGGAGAATTTGCTAATGATGAGTTTAGGGATATGTGTGAAAACATGAATATCAGAGTTATGAACACGGCTGCCGAAAGCCCATTTAGTAATGGTGTCTGTGAAAGAAATCATGCTGTTATTGATGACATGCTTCGGAAAATTTTGGGAGATCAACCAAACCGCACGCTAAATTCAGCTTTAGCATGGCCGGTACATGCAAAGAATTCATTGCAGATGGTTGGGGGTTATAGTCCTTAGCAATTAGTGTTTGGTAGAAATCCTAAAATTCCCTCCATTTTGGATGACCAGCCTCCAGCTTGGGAAGGGATTACAATTAGCTCAGGTTTTGCTGAACATTTAAACGCGTTACATAGCAGTAGAAAAGCTTTTTTGGAAGCAGAAGTCTCTGAAAGAATTCGCAGAGCTTTAAGACATAATGTACGGCCATCAGATGCCGTTTTTCAACAAGGAGAAATGGTATACTATAAGAGAGACAATTCTAATGAATGGAAAGGCTCAGGGAAGATCATAGGCATAGATGGCAAAACATTTATTTTGCAACATGGTAATTAAACTGTTAGAGTACATTCATCAAGGATAATGGGTACCGATTACAAATTTTCAAATTTAGACAGAGCAGACAGACAAGACGAGGAACCAGAATCATCTGGTACGCATGTGTTACAGAACTATGAGGACCAGTTAACTGATATAGACAGGGTTTCTGTAGAGGAACACGACACCTCTGATAAATTAGATCAGGCCATTTTTCCGAAAGGGCAACTGCCAATGGTTGGTACAAAAGTGACATACTTGCCTGAAGGGTCTAGTCAATGGAAGGATGCAACTGTTATTAGTAGAGCAGGGAAGGCCACTGGAAAGTATAAACATTGGTTGAATGTACAGCATTCAGGGGAGGAAGTAAAGACAATGGATTGGGAAAACGAAGTTCAAAAATGGAGGGCACAGAAACACAGTGCCAGTTCAGATAGTACATCGGATAGTGAACAGATTCACAGGAAAAGGTCGAGAACTATTGAAAGGACATCCCGCTACAGAAGAGAAAGATCAAGCAGTAGCAGTACAGAACGAGATACCAGGCAGGAAAGGGGACATAGTTTATCAAGATCTCGGAACAGGAATAAGACTACGAATGCAAATAGAAGTAGAAGCCCACATGCACGTGAGATTTTGGTGGCTTCAAATAAATTAGATGAAAAAGTTATCAAAGATGCTAAACAGCAAGAATTGCATAGTTGGAGTGAATTTGGGGTATACACAGAAGTACCGGATAGGGGACAAAAAGCTCTATCCCACAGATGGATTTGTACAGAAAAGGTTCTTCCAGATGGAACTTATAAGGCAAAGGCCAGGCTTGTGGCAAGGGGATTTGAAGAAAACTTAGACGATCAGGACTTAAGGGTAGATTCATCTACAGCAGGAAAGGTTATTTTAAAGATCTTCTTGGCTGTATTAGCCACAAAGGCATGGGAATGCAAATCTATAGATATAAAAGCTGCCTTTTTGCAGGGGCATCAGCTCCAGAGAGACATTTTTCTCCATCCTCCTAAAGAAGCAGCTAACACAGAAGGGGTACTGTGGAAGTTGAACAAATGTGTATATGGATTAAATGATGCATCTAGAGTCTGGTACTTTTCGGTGAGGTCAGTCTTGTTAAAGTTAGGCTGTTGCCAGTTGAAAGCAGATCCTGCAATGTTTTACTGGCACTATAAAGGAAATCTTGCTGGCATCTTCATGATGGATGTCGATGATTTTTTGTGGGGTGGGACTAGTGATTTTGAAGCTATTGTAATCTCTGGTTTGAGGAAAGAATTCAGGGTTGGAAGTCAGGCTTCCGGTGCATTTAAATATATTGGTTTGGAAATCGGACAGACTCAGTTAGGGGCAACTTTACGTCAGCAATCTTACTTGGAAAGCATCAGTCCAATAGCAATTAGTCATGGCCGGGTTTCACAAAAAGACGCAATGGTTTTGAAGATAGAAAAAGAGCAACTGCGAAGTTTAATTGGGCAACTGAACTGGTTAGGAAGACAGACTAGACCGGACGTGAGTTTTGATGTTTTAGAGTTGAGTACAAAGGTGAATGATCCCAAAGTGGAAGACATAATAAGAGCAAATGAAGTGTTGGCCAAACTAAAAATGCAGGAGTGTGTTTTGAAGTTCCCTGTTTTAGGTGATCCTAGGCATTTGAAACTCATAGTTTATAGTGATGCGTCCTATGCAAATTTCTGTGATGGAGTTTCAAGCGCAGGAGGTTTTATAATTTTTCTTTTGGGGAACAATGGTAAATGTTGCCTTCTTGTGTGGGAAACAAAGAAAATAAGGAGAGTGGTCAAAAGCACTTTGGCTGCTGAGACATTAAGCTTAGTGGAAGCGGTGGATATGGCCTTTAATATAAGTCAGATATTGACAGAAATTTTGGGATTAGAGGATTTAAGTAATATACCTATTGACTGTCACATTGACAATAAATCTCTGTGGGAAAATGTGCACTCTACAAAAAGTGTCAATGAAAAGAGGTTACGGATAGACATCGCAAGTTTAAAGCAGATGTTGGACAGAGGGGAAATAACAAAAATTAAATGGGTTGACAGTAGCTATCAATTGTTAGACTTTCACGAAAAGAGGGGCTAGTTCACAGAAACTTTTAGATATCGTGAATGAAGGGCTCCTGTTTCTGTGAATGTTTTTTTTTTCTTCTACTTTAAAAAAGGGGGGGGGGGAATCAGGTGTATGTTTTAGTTTCTTGAAATTTTAGTTTCTTGAAATTTTGTTTTTACCTAATTGTTTTTTTCTCCAAGGAAGGGGAGACTGTTAAGTAATGGGTTAAGAGACATTGCAATTAGTTGTCTCATTTATGTTAAATGTTCAATGATTGTCTCATTTATGTTAAGTGTTCAATGATTGACACTGATTTGTAAAGGGGCTTCAGGTGGACTCTGGAGCTTGTGATGATCTGTAGAGTTCTGTGCAGAGTGAGTTTGAACCATTAAAGGTGTGTTGGTGGAAAAGGAGCTGAACTCTTGCCTCTTCATACCACAGCATCTAGTACATTTTACAAGTGAGCCGGGTGGGAGGGATCTTTGATTATGCTGTCCGCTTTCCCCAGGCAGCGGGCGGTGTAGATAGAGTCAATGGATGGGAGGTAGGTTTATGTGATGGACTGGGTGGTGTTCACGACTCTCTGAAGTTTCTTGCGGTCTTGGGCCGAGCAGTTGCCATACCAGGCTGTGATGCAGCGCGATAAGATGCTTTCTATGGTGTATCTGTAAAAGTTGGTAAGAGTTAATGTGGACACGCCGAATTTCCTTAGTTTCATGAGGAAATATAGGCGCTGTTGTGTTTTTTTGGATGTGGCTTTGACGTGGGTGGAGTAGGACAGATTGTTGGTGATGTGCACACTTAGGAATTTGAAGATTTCAACCATCTCCATTTTGGCACCGCTGATACAGACAGGGGCGTGTACGGTATTTCCTGAAGTCAAGTGTGGACTAGATTGGGGGGGAACCTCCCATGGCCCCAAAAAATGAGAAGTGTGGGGAAGTGAAAGGGGGGTATGAATGATTCTCTGGTTCCCCAGCCGCGTATTTCTGGAGATACGCCATTCGCTGGCGGTGGGATTCTATCCTCCCTTCGCGTGTCAATGGGGTTTCCCATAGAAGCCCCCACACGGCACTGAGAAACCCGCGGGCGGGGGTGCTGCCAGTGGGAAGTTAATAACATGGCTGAGGAATTCCAGCCCTGGTCTGGAACTCAGTCAAAAAAATGGTGGGAAACTCCCGCCAAAATCACCCAAAATTACACTTGGCAGAATTGGGCCCTTGGTCGTTTTTTGAGGTAATGATTATCTCAGCCAATCATCGCTGTTGATTGGTCCAGAACTGTCTTTTAGATGCTGATTAATATTTTTAAAAAAGCAATTTTTACCTATTTAATATAATTATTTAGTTGTTATCAGATCTGAGAATAATGGTTAGCATTTATTTAAATTAGTTACATAAAATGAAAATATCCACGTTTGTCCATATTTCCTGTATTTCTGTAACCTCTGATCTGGTCTGATTCAGTTTAATTTTCAATCCTTCCACCTTGATATTTTGGATAATGCAGCTACTCTGACATTCGGAACTATTTCCCCACCTCCCAGTGCCCAGGCCTATTGTTTTCCGGAGCTAGTTTCTGGGAGTGAGGACTAGCCTCAGGTACGAAGATGCCATCAAGACGAAACTATCACCTGGAGCAATGCACGAAAGAGGCAAAGCGACAACAGCTGAGCTAAAGAGTCAAACAGCCTCGAGTCAACATTATTGAGCCAGAGCGGAAGGAGAGTTGTTCCTGCTTTTTACAGACACTACAATTTAAAGCTTTCTGTTCATGCACATTGTCCAGAGCCTTTGGTAATCTACCTCAGAATGGTCCATATGTTTAACCAATTAGATGCTGATTGCAGCCTCTGTGATGTAGGCGGGCAACATATATATAAATAGATAGCTGGGTGCTGCTTTCTGCAAAGATTCTGTGTACAGCTGTGGGCAGGATGTGGGCGCTGACACAATTCCTTTCAACAGTTAGTCATATGAGCTGAACCAGAGCTGCAGGAAGGTGGTTGCATTGCCTTAACTCTGGGTGGCTTCAGTGGAACCCAGTTAACAGAAGCAGTGTCATTTCTTCATCGTCACTGTTTGTAGACAGTTTGTATTTCCTTCAACATCCCAAGTAGATTGTGGTGTTTTCCAAACGTAATTACACTAAGGGTGAGCTGTTCGCTTTCAAGACCTGGTACGTTTGTTTATCTCTAACTGTTGTTAGCTTTTGCTTACTGATGTCATAAGTCAAATTGTTATGGAAAAGTACAGATTTTTGACAATGTTCTGAGTAGCGTATCGTGTTAGTAGATTTCAAAGATTTCTCAAAGAATTTAAGGGAAGAGAAAAAAACAAAAACTTGCGATGCACTGATCACAGAGAGTATGTGCTCAGTATCTTAACAGTCGCTAGTATAACTCTTCCTTAGAAGGCAGTGGAGGCAGGGTCACTGTATATGTTTATGGTGGAAGTAGTTAGATTCTTGTTCGCCAAGGGAATCAAAAGGGGTAGATAGGAATGCGAATTCGAAACACAAATGGATCAGCCAGGATGTTATTGAATAGCAGAGCAGATTCGATGGGCCGAAAGGCCTGCTGACTTCTACTGCTATTCTGTATGTTTGTATAACACTAAACCTACGTCGAGTTAGATATTGTCCTTAGATGTTGTTTATAGTAAATGATGCTGAATTGCAATTGGGCAGCTGCTGCATTTACTGCATCAAATTATTTTGTCTTTAACATTGTCTTTTTTAAGATAGTTTTACAGTTCTTCCAATTGTGTAAGGTAATAGTGACAGGCATTTTTATATTCACGTTTTGACCTATTTAAAGTATTTGCCAATATATCATTTTTATAAAGACTCATTTGTAAGCATCATAACTTTCTGATACAGGTTGGTAGCCATTAGTTTTGCAAGATAACATTTTGTTATTTGGTGCTTGTTGGTCAAACATCTTCAGCCAGATTACTAAAATCTCAAATATAGTAAAAGCAGAAACAGCTCGGAATACTCAGCATGTCAGGCAGCATCTGTGGAGAGAGAAACAGAGTTAATGGCCGGGACATTTCACTCCTATTTGTGGTGGACATGTTTGACAGTGTTACATAACAAACCCAGAAGGAGATCTGATGCATATTTCCCAGTGATATAAATTCAGATGCAATTGTTCTCTCCCCTATCAGTGGCCGGCTGCAATCCCCACTGTGAAACATTATTGGAATAAATTTTCAAATCATTATCAGGCCCATACGCCAAAATCACACCCCATGTCAAATTTAACTCCCACGGCAGTATAATGTGCAATAAGCCTCAGAAAGTAAAACTGTGAGGGGAGCCTGGGAGGTGAATGCTCTCTAGTTGGGGCAGTGCTCGCTCAGTGGCTCCACGTTGTGAGTGGAAGGATTAGATTGGATTGGATTTGTTTATTGTCACGTGTACCGAGGTACAGTGAAAAGTATTTTTCTGCAAGCAGCTCAACAGATCATTCAGGACATGGGAAGAAAAGGGAATTAAACAAAATACAAGAAAATACATAATAGGGCAACACAAGAGCGAGGTTGCAGACAATTCTGCCGTGTGATACCAGGGTTTAATTAAGGGTTGAAGGGAGGGAAGGGAACCCTGGGGCAGTATGCTTCCTCGGTTTGGCAGTGATGACTTCCCAGCAGCTTCCTCTTCCTCACTGTGCGCAGAGGCCACCTTTAAATATGACGGTCAGATTATTGAAGCAATGAGGTGATGGTGGGAGGGGTGAATCAGAGTACACTCCCCCCACTCCACCCTAGCGATCTGACCTGAAACCTGTACTTCTGCATTTTTTTAAACAAAGTGCCGCCTCAGACGGTCAAATTCCATTTACTCCGCCCGGAATCAGATTTTCCTGATTTCTGGGATGTTCCTGCCCAAGGTTCCATGTTGATGACCTTATTGCTAAAATCTGAAGTACTTCTACATTTAGGTATGTTCAGTGTAAATGGTTGCATTATTTTAGCTGGATTACGTGAAATGAAATTGGGGAAGTTTGAATTGTGAGGAAGAAAGTAGATAAATGATGCTGAATATCGCTAATCCAAGCTCAGGTATTGCAGACAGACACCTGGGCGGGATCCTCCATTGCCCGAAGCCAAAATCGTATCTACAGGGCACAGTTTGATGATAGGGTCCAGGGATTCGATGGGACCGTGTGATGGAATGTCCAGATCGCATGCAAGGATTACCCAGGTGGATGGTGGAAGGTACTACCATGGGCAGGAGTCAGAAATTGTCAAATTATGTTGAGCATGGAGCTCATCGCCGAGCGTGCTGTCATCATGTTCCATTCCACGGACCAGATCCGCTGTTACTGCCAACCCAGGGGGTCACCCCAGTAACTCTGCCTGTTCCCCCATCACCCCTGCACATCCCCCCCCCCCCCCCCCCCCCCCCCCGCCCAGGCACTGACAGGCCCACCCAGCCCAGCTGGGTGTTCTGTTCTGCCCGGAACCCACAGTGACTCCTCTCTGTGCCCGTATTCCCTCTCTCTCCCTCAGCAGCCAGCACACCAGTTTCTTGATTTTTAAAAGCACAACTGAACCGCGCCATCGGGAAGCCGGCCCATCGGAGGCGAAGAATCACTGAGGTCCCGGGAGATACCGGGTTGGGCCTGCTCATGATATGCAAGCGGTGTTTACTGTGTGTGCGTTCCGGAATGCATTGACACCGCTGTCGAGGTGACGGAGAATTGTGATTTGGCGTCAAGTGCCCACCACGATTTTGGCGTCAGAACTGATTCTCCGGCCAATCGCGGTTCCCGATTTTGGTCAGCCAATGGAGAATATTTTGAAAATGTGCTGAATTAAAATACACACTTCCTCTCAGATCTTTTTACACTTCCCATGCATTTGATAAAGACAGACGGATGTGGCACAGTGGTTAACTCTGCTGCCTCACAATGCCAGGGAACCGGGTTCGATTCCCCGTTGGGTCGCTGTCTGTGCGGAGTTTTCACTTTCTCCCCGTGTCTGCGTGGGTTTCCTCCAGGTGCTCCAGTTTCCTCCCACAGTCCAAATATGTGCAGATTGGGTGGATTGGCCACACTAAGTTGCCCCTTAGTGTCGATAAACATTCAATCCCTCCACCACCGACGAACAGTGTCAGCTGTGTGGACCATCTACAAGATGCACTACAGGAACTCACCAAGGTTCTTTAGACAGCTCCTTCCAAACCCACGACTGCTACCATCTAGAAGGACAAGAGCAGCAGATCCCTGGGAACCCCACCACCTGGAGGTTCCCCTCCAAGCCACTCACCACCCTGACTTGGAAATATATTGGCCGTTTCTTCGCTGTTGCTGGGTAACATCGTGGAGCTCCCTCCTTAACAGCGCTGTGGGTGTACCTACACACCAGCGACTGCAGCGGTTCAAGAAGGCAACTAGGGATGGATAATAAATGCTGACCTAACCAACAACGCCCACATCTTGTAAATTAATTTATGGGTTATGGGGATGGGGCAGAGGAGTGGGCCTAGTTGGGGATGGGGCAGGGGAGTGGGCCTAGTTGGGGATGGGGCAGGGGAGTGGGCCTAGTTGGGGATGGGGCAGGGGAGTGGGCCTAGTTGGGGATGGGGCAGAGGAGTGGGCCTAGTTGGGGATGGGGCAGGGGAGTGGGCCTAGTTGGGGATGGGGCAGGGGAATGGGCCTAGTTGGGGATGGGGCAGGGGAGTGGGCCTAGTTGGGGATGGGGCAGGGGAGTGGGCCTAGTTGGGGATGGGGCAGAGAAGTGGGCCTAGTTGGGGATGGGGCAGGGGAGTGGGCCTAGTTGGGGATGGGGCAGAGGAGTGGGCCTAGTTGGGGATGGGGCAGGGGAGCGGGCCTAGGTAGGGTGCTCTTTCAGAGGGTTGGTGCAGACTCAATGGGCCAAATGGCCTTCCTGCTCTGTAGGGATTCTATGATTCAACGTTGAAGACCTTCCAAAAATTTATTTTGTGTTCAACACAAAATCCATAACTTCACTGATATTAAAACAGTGCAAATTCATCAAGTAAACTGTTTCTGTTTGTGTTTCTGGTGTGACTGAGCTGAACGTAACAGCTTTGTTGTTCTGTATAACATGTATCTCTATTTCACAATCCTGGTTGCAGCAAGGAATAATGGACTATTCCAACATCAGCTAGTGATTGTTTTCCAATTTCCTGAAGAATTTTTCATCTAACCTGTAATGTTTATTTTGGTGAATAGACTTCCCCAAAGCTTTTGTCTGTTTAGTTCTTTGAGCTTTTAAAGTTAAAAGAAGAAAATGGGGATTCCCTCATTTTTACAGCACATTGTCTCAGGTAGCTGAACAGCAAAATGAAGAAAGTCCCATCTTCATTCCTAAAACATTCTTTAATTCATTCACCTGATTTAGATGTTGCTGTCAAGGTCTGCATGTTGCCTGTTTTTAACAACTAGGTATTCCTGGGACATTAAGAGGGGAGTTACACATTGCCGTGGGTCTGAAGTCACATGTAGACCAGGCTGAGTTTGGACAGCAGGTTTCCTTCCCTAAGCGACATGAATGAATCAAATGGGTTTTTGTATCAATCTGCTGGTTATATGGTCATAATTTCTGAGACCAGAGGCTGAATTCTCTGTCCCACCGCACCAATTTTCGGGGGCTGGATTCCCCGCTGGCAGGATTCTCTGATTTGCCAGCAGCCTCGGAGTTTCCCGACGGCGTGGGGCTGGCCCACAATGGGAAACCCCATTAACCGGCCGGCGTAACAGAGCATCCATCCCGCCGACAGGATGAACCAGAAATGTGGCACAGCGGGGCGGAGAATCCAGCCCCTGGTTCAGAATGCTGATGGAATGCTCTGTTTCACTGGCTGGTCAATGGGGTTTCCCATTGTGGAGCAGGCCCATTCCATCGGGAAATTCCCGGGCTGCCAGCAAAACAGAGCATCCCGCCAGCGGAGAATCCAGTCGTAGATTTTTATTCCAGATTTAATTAATTCATTGATTTGAAATTCTCCAGCTGACATGATGGGATTTGAAGTTTCGTTAATCTTGGATTCCAACCCCTGATCTCTGTGACCATGGCCCGGTTGTTTGTATTTGTGGATGCAACGTGATGAAAAATATCTGCCAACATTAGAATTATATTTCAGTCAGGACTTAATGTTGGGAAAGCATGGCAGGGAGTAAACTGGTGGGAAAATGGAGTTAGAATCATTGGCCCTGATATTTACGGAGAGGTGCATTTTTTGCATTTTCACCTTCAGTGCATTTTCACCTTCAGTGCATTTTCACTTACCCTTCCCTAATATCTGCTGCCTCAGACAAAAGTGTTTAAAGCAGTAGCTTCCTCTTTTTCAGAGCAGAAAGTACTTAGCTGCTTTTAATATAGTGAGTACATGTCAATCACAGCAAGAGTGTGTTTAACATCAAAGCAAGGAATGGAGATGCATTCAAGCCTGAAGAGAAAGATAGATCAACAATCCACCAAGCACCTGGCTCTGGAGTAATAAAACTGTCAATCGCTGGTTAATGCTTTTTGTTGCTGTGAAAAATGGAATGGAAGATTTGCATTTCAAAGGCTGTCTAGGAATTTGAAGCCCATTGAAGTGTACTTGGCTTTGCAGGATGCCTCTGACACTTTTAACAGCTGCTGCTTTAAAGAATTAGGTGTCAGGTAGCAAATGTTAGGGAAGGATGAGTGAAAACAGAATTATCATTTACTCCACTGACTGGACAGCTCTTCAGTTTTTTTTTGGGGGGTGTGGTGACTAATGGGCGTCTCTGTTAGGGGGTCTCTGATGGGGGTCTGATGGGTCAGGCTGGGGTTGGTCTTGGAGGGTGTCAGGCAGGTGGGGCAGGATTTGTGTTATGGAGAGGAAGGGGGTCTTTCGATGGGACACCTCAGTTATGCATTGACCCCCTTAGATCATCATGGGGTCCACCACCTTAGCGCCCTGCTTGGCAAAATGTGCACCAAATCCGGCCGGGAGGATTACCCCCTATGACGGTTGGTGCATAATGGAAGAGGGGGGAGGGCGGTGGGTGGATATTTGGCCATTTTAGCCGATTAATCAGATTCAAATGGGTGAAGATGACTGATTTGCATCTCACTGCCGCTATCACCTTTGGCCGGGAACTGGAGCATCGAAATGGGATTGGTAGCCATCAATCCGTTTTCCCTCCATTCTCCACCCGATCGGGAAACTCGCTACTGGTGGCGGACATTGCAAAATCAAGCCGAGAGAATTCCCAAAACAGTGAGACTGGGAATTGGTGAACTTCAAAGGGACCTGGATGTTCTTGTTCATCAATCACTGAAAGCTAACATGCAGAAACAGCAATTAAGAAAACAAATCGCATATTGGTCTTTATTGCAAGAGGATATGAATATAGGAGTAAAGATGTTTTACTGAAATTATATCGAGCATTGACGGGCCATTGGGAGTATTGATGGGTCACCGGGAGTGTTGATGGGCCACAGGGAGTATTGATGGGCCACCGGGAGTATTGATGGGTCACCGGGAGTGTTGATGGGCACCGGGAGTATTGATGGGCACCGGGAGTATTGATGGGCCACCGGGAGTATTGATGGGCCACAGGGAGTATTGATGGGTCACCGGGAGTATTGATGGGCACCGGGAGTATTAATGGGCACCGGGAGTATTGATGGGCCACCAGGGGTATTGATGGGTCACCGGGAGTATTGATGGGCACCGGGAGTATTGATGGGCACCGGGAGTATTGATGGGCCACCGGGAGTATTGATGGGCCAACGGGAGTATTGATGGGCCACCGGGAGTATTGATGGGCCACCGGGAGTATTGATGGGCCACCGGGAGTATTGATGGGTCACCGGGAGTATTGATGGGCCACAGGGAGTATTGATGGGCCACCGGGAGTATTGATGGGCCACCGGGAGTATTGATGGGCCACCGGGAGTATTGATGGGTCACCGGGAGTATTGATGGGCCACCGGGAGTATTGATGGGCCACTGGGAGTATTGATGGGCCACCGGGAGTATTGATGGGCCACCGGGAGTATTGATGAAAAATGAGGAGTGATCACATTTGAACAGACAAAATGATTGCAGGTCTCGACAGGGCAGATGCAGGGAGGATGTTTCCCCTGGCTGGGGGTTTAGAACAATGGGCACAGAAGGCTTATGTGATAGTTGCCTCGAGGCATAAAATATAAGAGCAGGGAGGTTATAATGGAGCTGTATAAAACACTGCTTAGGCAACAGCTAGAGTACTGTGTACAGTTCTGTCACACTACAGGAAGGATGTGACTGAACTCGAGAGGGTGCAGAGGAAATGCAACAGGATGTTTCCTGGACTGGAGTGTTTTAGTTGTGAAGAGAGGCTGGTTAGGCTCCCGTTGTTTTTGCTGGAGCAGAGGAGGCTGAGGGGAGACCTTCTTGTGTATTTATAGTATTTTCAGTGATTGCTGACCAGCAGCTGAACAGGGGAACGTTGAGAAGATGTTTGCATGACATCATCGGCAGTTTGTGCGGATAACTGGGTGATGTAACTCCACAGCCTACAGAGTTAACAGGTGAAATTCTCCATTTGGGAGGCTGGTTTCTCTGTTTCAGTGGCTAAGTGCTGACCCAGCGGAGCGTGTGTGGTCTTTTATGACCAAAGAACCGGCACTGACCCCTCACTGATTCCGGGACTGGTGAGGGGCTATCACCTGCGGTGGATGAAACTCCTGCCTCCCGCAGTGAAAACGGCTGGAGACTGGCCGGGTCCGGGCCGTGCAGGTGGATGGCTGACAGCCTGCATTGGTCGTACCGTACAACATAGCGCCGGTCGTGCGCAGATCCGGACCCTCCCCCCATCCACGACCCCACAATCCTTGCCCTGGCCACCCCCTGGCCGCGCCCCACTAGTCCCCTCGGCCCTTGCGGAAACACCCCCCCACCCCCAGCCAGTGGCAGGAGGATCTTGGCCGAGTGTGGCGGCACTGGCCACAGTCCGCAGCCGCCACGCCGGGTTCCCGCACACCTGAAACCACACGCATCCTGCACGTCGTGAACTCAGCCTATCGGGGCGGAACATCATGGTAGGGCCAGCCAATGACGCACCAATGCCTTTGCAACGGTGCGTGGTGCGCTGACGCCATTTCCGAGGGGGCGGAGCATGGCTGACCGGTATCAAACCGGCGGCGGCCCCATTTTGGGCGTTAGAGCCCATTCTGCACCCAATAGGCGAACACGATTTTGGCGTTGGGCAACGGAGAATCCTGCAAAATGTTCTCCCGCTGGAGGAGAATTAGAACCAATTTAATATCCCCCTGGAGCGCAAATCGGGAAGTAATTCAGAATCCCTTACCACGCAAACATAACTAAAGTGTGTGATTGGAATGCACTTACCTCTCTTTGATGTGGTTGATGTTTGTAAACATTGGAGTTTCAGCACTTAGAGTCACTCATCCATGAAGGGAGATGAATCAATCAAGCTGGTTTGTAGAATCTGTCAATTACAGCCCACTGCTTGAAAGTTATGAATGGCTTGCAGGTAATGAATCTGAGGGGTCTAGACACAAGGCTCAGCTGTTATGCTTCAAGGAATGGACATGTCGAGCTTCAGGGTAAGTTTTACAGCTGTAATTTATTTTCACTCCCTGTGTGTTCTGCTCACTAGCTTCCAAACAGGGGGTTCTTTTCTGGGGGGGGTGTCCCTTTAGTCAGGGGGACCTTATGGGGGCTGCGTGTGGGGGGTCCCTATGATGGTCTCTGTGGGTGTTCATTTACTCAAGGGCTCTCTCTGGGGGGGTCTCTTTAGTCAGCGGGTCTTTGTGGGGGTCCCTGTGCGAGTCCCTTCAGTTAGGGGGCCTCTTTGAGGGGTCTAAGAGGGGGATCCTTCAGCTAGGGGTCCCAGAAAGGAGTCTCCTTATTAAAGGGGTTCCTGGGAGGGGCTGTAATAGGAGGGCTGGTAGAGTAGAGGTGGGCAGGTAGTGCATGGTGGGGGGGGGGGGGGGGTGGCCTCGGATGGACTTTGGGGACAACTCCCTCAAGAGTTGCGTCCTTAGCCGACCTCCACCACGCCAGAGCCACGCTGGTAATTATTGAAAGTGACCCGTGCCCATGGCCGGGTGACTGGAGAATCATCGGAGATTAGGCTGCCGGCCCCACCAAATGGATGTAAATGAATCATTAAGACACATTTTCATTCATTTACACGTCCCGCTGGCACCTTGAGCCGGGGGTCGGAGCATCGCCTACGGGCGCCGATCCTGATTTCGCCCCGTCCCAATGGGGAAAGGGCTTTGGGCAACGCGGGATGGAGAATCCAGCCCAGTATTTCCTGAATAAAGCTCATGGACTGAATTCTCCGCCGGGGAGAATGCGTGGCTCGAGAGGTGGTGCAAGAGGGAGGGATTCAAATTCCTGGGGCATTGGGACCGGTTCTGGGGGAGGTGGGACCAATAAAAACCGGACGGTCTGCACCTGGGCAGGACTGGAACCGATGTCTGAGGGGGGGGGGGGTGTTTGCCAGAGCTGTTGGGGAGGGTTTAAACTAATGTGGCAGGGGGATGGGAACCGATGCAGGAAGTTGGAAGGTAGTAAAACAGGGACAGAAGCAAAAGGAAATAAGGGGGAAAGTGCAAGACAGAGAAGACATAGTCAAAAATCAAAAAGGGCGACAGTACAAGGTACAGTGACTGAGGGGAGCTCAGTGAATAGGCCCAGTAATACTAAAAGGAGTAAAACTGGAGATGTTAAGATTCAAAACAGAGGTAAAAAAACCAACATAAGTGTACTTTACCTGAATGCTCGTATTATTCGGAATAAAGTAAATGAGTTGATGGCGCAAATCATCGTGAATGGCTATGATTTAGTGGCCATTACTGAAACATGGTTAAAGGATGGTCACGACTGGGAGTTAAATATCCGAGGGTATCAAACTATTCGGAAGGACAGAGTGGATGGTAAGGGAGGTGGTGCAGCTCTGTTATTTAAGGATGACATCCGGGCAATAGTTAGGGATGATATCGGTGCTATGGAGGATAAGGTTCAATCCATTTGGGTGGAAATCAGGAATAGTAAGGCGAAAAAGTCACTGATAGGAGTAGTCTATCGGCCACCAAATAGTAACGTTATGGTGGGGCAGGCAATAAGCAAAGAGTTAACTGATGCATGTAGAAATGGTACAGCAGTTATCATGGGGGATTTTAATCTACATGTCGATTGGTTTAACCAGGTCGGTCAAAGCAACCTTGAGGAGGAGTTTATAGAATGTATCCGCGATAGTTTCCTAGAACAGTATGTAATGGAACCTACGAGGGAATTAGCGGTCCTAGATCTTGTCTTGTGTAATGAAACAGGATTGATTCATGATCTCATAGTTAGGGATCCTCTCGGAAGGAGCGATCACAATATGGTGGAATTTAAAAAACAGATGGAGGGTGAGAAGGTAAAATCAAATACTAGTGTTTTGTGTTTAAACAAAAGATATTACAATGGGATGAGAGAAGAACTAGCTAAGGTAGACTGGGAGCAAAGACTTTATGGTGGAACAGTTGAGGAACAGTGGAGAACCTTCCAAGCGATTTTTCACAGTGCTCAGCAAAGATTTATACCCACAAAAAGGAAGGACGGTAGAAAGAGGGAAAATCGACCGTGGATATCTCAGGAAATAAGGGAGAGTATCAAATTGAAGGAAAAAGCATATAAAGTGGCAAAGATTGGTGGGAGACTAGAGGACTGGGAAATATTTAAGGGGCAACAGAAAGCTACTAAAAAAGCTATAAAGAAGAGTAAGATAGAGTATGAATATATAAAGCAAAAAAGAGTGGCTAAGGTAAATATTGGTCCTTTAGAGGATGAGAAGGGAGTTTTAATAATGGGAGATGAGGAAATGGCTGAGGAACTGAACAGGTTTTTTGGGTCGGTCTTCACAGTGGAAGAAACAAAGAACATGCCAGTGACTGATAGAAATGAGGTTATGACAGGTGATGACCTAGAACATAGAACATAGAACAGTACAGCACAGAACAGGCCCTTCAGCCCTCAATGTTGTGCCGAACAATGATCACCCTACTCAAACCGACGTAACCCGTAGACCCATAACCCAACAATCCCCCCATTAACCTTACACTACGGGCAATTTAGCATGGCCAATCCACCTAACCCGCACATCTTTGGACTGTGGGAGGAAACCGGAGCACCCGGAGGAAACCCACGCACACACGGGGAGGACGTGCAGACTCCACACAGACAGTGACCCAGCCGGGAATCGAACCTGGGACCCTGGAGCTGTGAAGCATTGATGCTAACCACCATGCTACCGTGAGGCCTTTAATCCTTGAGAGGATTGTTATCACTAAGGAGGTAGTGATGGGCAAGCTAATGGGGCTAAAGGTAGACAAGTCTCCTGGCCCTGATGGAATGCATCCCAGAGTGCTAAAAGAGATGGCTAGGGAAATTGCAGATGCACTAGTGATGATTTACCAAAATTCACTAGACTCTGGGGTGGTCCCGGTGGATTGGAAATTAGCAAACGTGACGCCACTGTTTAAAAAAGGAGGTAGGCAGAGAGCAGGAAATTATAGGCCAGTGAGCTTAACGTCGGCAGTAGGGAAGATGCTGGAATCTATCATCAAGGAAGAAATTGCGAGGCATCTGGATAGAAATTGTCCCATTGGGCAGACGCAGCATGGGTTCATAAAGGGCAGGTCGTGCCTAACTAACTTAGTGGAATTTTTTGAGGACATTACCAGTGCAGTAGATAACGGGGAGCCAATGGATGTGGTATATCTGGATTTCCAGAAAGTCTTTGACAAGGTGCCACACAAAAGGCTGCTGCATAAGATAAAGATGCATGGCATTAAGGGTAAAGTAGTAGCATGGATAGAGGATTGGTTAATTAATAGAAAGCAAAGCATGGGGATTAATGGGTGCTTCTCTGGTTGACGATCAATAGCTAGTGGTGTCCCTCAGGGATCCGTGTTGGGCCCACAATTGTTCACAATCTACATAGATGATTTAGAGTTGGGGACCAAGGGCAATGTGTCCAAGTTTGCAGATGACACTAAGATGAGTGGTAAAGCGAAAAGTGCAGAGGATACTGGAAGTCTGCAGAGGGATTTGGATAGGTTAAGTGAATGGGCTAGGGTCTGGCAAATGGAATACAATGTTGACAAATGTGAGGTTATCCATTTTGGCAGGAATAACGACAAGCGGGATTATTATTTAAACAATAAAATATTAAAGCATGCTGCTGTGCAGGGAGACCTGGGTGTGCTAGTGCATGAGTCACAGAAAGTTGATTTACAGGTGCAACAGGTGATTAAGAAGGCAAATGGAATTTTGTCCTTCATTGCTAGAGGGATGGAGTTTAAGACTAGGGAGGTTATGCTGCAATTGTATAAGGTGTTAGTGAGGCCACACCTGGAGTATTGTGTTCACTTTTGGTCTCCTTACTTGAGAAAGGACGTACTGGCACTGGAGGGTGTGCAGAGGAGATTCACTAGGTTAATCCCAGAGCTGAAGGGGTTGGATTACGAGGAGAGGTTGAGTAGACTGGGACTGTACTCGTTGGAATTGAGAAGCATGAGGGGGGATCTTGTAGAAACATTTAAAATTATGAAGGGAATAGATAGGATAGATGCGGGCAGGTTGTTTCCACTGGCGGGTGAAAGCAGAACTAGGGGGCATAGCCTCAAAATAAGGGGAAGTAGATTTAGGACTGAGTTTAGGAGAAACTTCTTCACCCAAAGGGTTGTGAATCTATGGAATTCCTTGCCCAGTGAAGCAGTTGAGACTCCTTCATTAAATGTTTTTAAGGTAAAGATAGATAGTTTTTTGAAGAAAAAGGGATTAAGGGTTATGGTGTTCGGGCGGGAAAGTGGAGCTGAGTCCACAAAAGGTCAGCCATGATCTAATTGAATGGCGGAGCAGGCTCGAGGGGCCAGATGGCCTACTCCTGCTCCTAGTTCTTATGTTCTTATTAAGACAGGTTTCCCCATCGTACATGGGTCAATGAGCAGGGGGCATAGATTAAAGTTCAGGGGCAAAAGACTCAGAGGGGATGTGAGGAAAACATTTTCACCCAGAGGAGGTGGCAATCTGGAACTCGCTGTCTGAGAGGGCGGGAGAGTCAGCAACATAGAACATAGAACAGAACAGCACAGTACAGGCCCTTCGGCCCACAATGTTGTGCCGACCATTTATCCTAATCTAAGATCCTAATCTAACCTTCACCCCTTCAATTTACTGCTGTCCATGTGCCTGTACAAGAGTCGCTTAAATGTCCCTAATGACTCTGTCTCCACCACCTCTGCTGGCAGTGCATTCCACACACCCACCACTCTGTGTAAAGAACCTATCTCTGACATCTCCCCTATTTCTTCCTCCAGTCACCTTAAAATTATGTTCCATCGTGACAGCCATTTCCACCCTGGGGAAATGTCTCTGGCTATCCACTCTATCCATGCCTCTCATCACCTTGTGCAGCTCCATCAGTTCCCTCTCTTCCTTCTTCACTCCAGTGAGAAAAGCCCTAGCTCCCTCAATGTTTCTTCATAATCATGCCCTCCAATCCAGGCAGCATCCTGGTAAATCTCCTCTCCAAAGCATCCACATCCTTCCTATAATGAGGCCACCAGATATTGACACAATGGCCGGGACTCTCCGAAAATGGGGTTATGTCCCACGCCTGCGGAAATTGGCCGGGAATCACTCCAGCCTTTTTTCAAAAAGTCTGGAATGATTCTCTGGTTTTAAGAGGGATAGCAGGGCCCCGGCATGTGGCTCGCAGCTGTTGCTGCCAATACGGGATCCTGCACATCCGGCCGTTTTCGTGCTGGCCCCCCCCCCCCCCCCCCATGGGGAGCCAGACAGCGGGCCAGCGCGGAAGAAGATGGGCCCCCCTGGATCACGTGCACCCGCCAATTGGTAGCCCCTGATTGTGGACCTGGCCGTCATGCAGGCCCCCCCCCCCCCCCCGGAGTCTGATCCCCCCCGCCCCCTCCACCAGGACGGCTAGCGCGGCCGCGAGTCCGAGCTCCCGCCAGGTGGAACGAGGCTGGATCTGTGCCGACGGGAATTCGGCTGGTCGATCGCGGAGAATCACCGTGGGAGCCTCTTTCAACAGCCCCCGACCGGCGCCACGTCGCGTGGATGGCGGCGATTCTCCGGTCTGCGGAGAATCACGTCCCGCCGGCGGAGGTCTGAGCCCTCATTCACCGCCCCCGCACCGAGCTGTGAGAAACCAATATTCCAAGTGTGGTCTAACCAAGGTTTGATAAAGCTGCAGCAAAACCTCACGGCCCTTAAACTCAATCCCCCTGTTAGTGAAAGCCAACACACCATACACCTTCTTAACAACCCTATTGATGGAACCATCAATTCTACGGACACGTGCTTGTAGGATTAGAATAGCAGTTTTAATATACTTACAACAGAGCCAGCCTGTTAGCCGTTGAACTTTCGGTGAACTGGCTGGCTGACTCTGTAGCACGGATCTTTATACAGCAGCTCCAGGGGGAGGAATTCTGGGCGGAGCCAAGGAGGGAGCCCAGTACAAACTCTCGAGTACTCCCAGAGCTACTCCCTCTGGTGGTCAGGTAGTGCAACTGCACTTACAATATTGATACATATATATACTTGGAACAGAGTGACATTGGTAACTATAATACCGTATGAATCTCATTCACTACACCTGTCAACCTGGGTGGCAACTTTGAGGGATCTATGTACGTGGACCCCAAGATCCCTCTGTTCCTCCACACTTCCAAGAATCCTGCCTTTAACCCTGTATTCAGCATTCACATTCGACATTCCAAAATGAATCACTTCCCGTTTATCTAGGTTGAACTCCATCTGCCACTTTGGGCAGCACGGTAGCATAGTGATTAGCACAATTGCTTCACAGCTCCAGGGTCCTAGGTTCGATTCCTGCCTTGGGTCACTGTCTGTGCAGAGTCTATACGTTCTCCCCTTGTCTGCATGGGTTTCCTCCGGGTGCTCCGGTTTCCTCCCACAGTCCAAAGATGTGTGGGTTAGGTGGAATGGCCATGCTAAATTGCCCTTAGTGTCCAAAATTGCCCTTTGTGTTGGGTGGGGTTACTGGGTTATGGGGATAGGGTGGGGGGTGTGGGCTTGGGTAGGGTGCTCTTTCCAAGAGCCAGTGCAAACTTGATGGGCCGATTGGCCTCCTTCTGCACTGTAAATTCTATGATTCTCAGCCCAGTCCTGCATCCTGTCAATGGCCTGTTGCAAACTGCAACGGCCCTCGACACTATCTACAACTCCCCCAATCTTCGTGCCATCGACAAACTTACTAACCCACCCTTCCACTTCCTCATCCAAGTCATTTATAAAAACCACAAAGAGCAGAGGCCCCAGAACAGACCCCTGCAGGTCACCACTGGTCACCGACCTCCAGGCGAAATTCTTTCCATCCACTACCACTCGCTGTCTTCTTTCGGCCAGCCAATTCTGTATCCAGGCAGCCAAATTTCCCTATATCTCATGCCACCTGACTTTCTGAATGAGCCTACCATGGGAACCTTATCAAATGCTTCACTAAAATCCAAATACACCACATCCACTGCCCGACCTTCATCAATGTGTCTCGTCACATTCTGAAATAATTCAATGAGGCTTGTGAGGCATGACCTGCCCCTCACAAAGCCATGCTGACTGTCTTTAATCAAATTTTGTTTTTCTAAATAATCATAAATCCTATCTCTCAGAATCCTATAGTATTCTGCTTACTAGATGTAAGACTGACTGGTCTGTAATTCCCAGCGATTTCCCTATTCCCTCAAAATATTGAAGAAATATTTAGATTACGGGTCTCGTGCTGGAAAATGGGATTAGGGGAGATAGGTGCTGGATGGCCGACACAGACACGATGGGCGAAGGGTCTCTTTCTGTGCTGTGAAACTCACTCTATGACTATGATAATGACCGTCTCAGAATAAGGAGTAGATCATTTAGGATTGAGATAAGGAAGAATGTCTTCACTTAGAGGCTGGTGAATCTTTGGAATTCTTTGTCCCAGAAGGCAGTGGGACTCAGTGGCTGGGATTCTCCAATCCCGCGGCCAAGTTCCGATGCCGGTGTGAAAAGCGGCGCAAGCGCCTCTGGCGTCAACGGGCCTCAAGTGTCAGGTATTCACCCCTTCCGAGGGGGCTAGTCGGGCGCCGGAGTGGTGACTACTGCTCCGGCGCCCCAAATCCAGCGCGCCACGGTCAGCGTGAGTCCGCCAGCGCGAGTCCGCCACGGTCAGTGCGAGTCCGCCACGGTCAGCGTGAGTCTGCCACGGTCAGCGTGGGTCCGCCAGCGCGAGTCCGCCACGGTCAGCGCGAGTCTGCCACGGTCAGCGCGAGTCCGCCACGGTCAGCGCGAGTCCGCCAGCGCGAGTCCGCCACGGTCAGCGCGAGTCTGCCACGGTCAGCGCGAGTCCGCCACGGTCAGTGCGAGTCCGCCACGGTCAGTGCGAGTCCGCCACGGTCAGCGTGAGTCCGCCACGGTCAGCGTGAGTCCGCCACGGTCAGCGCGAGTCTGCCACGGTCAGTGCGAGTCCGCCACGGTCAGCGTGAGTCCGCCAGCGCGAGTCCGCCATGGTCAGCGCGAGTCCGCCACGGTCAGCGCGAGTCCGCCACGGCCAGCGCGAGTCCGCCATGGTCAGCGCGAGTCCACCACGGTCAGCGTGAGTCCGCCACGGTCAGCGTGAGTCCGCCACGGTCAGCGCGAGTCCGCCATGGTCAGCGCGAGTCCGCCACGGTCAGCGCGAGTCCGCCACGGTCAGCGCGAGTCCGCCAGCGCGAGTCCGCCACGGTCAGCGCGAGTCCGCCAGCGCGAGTCTGCCACGGCCAGCGCGAGTCCGCCACGGTCAGCGCGAGTCTGCCAGCGCGAGTCCATGCATGTACATGGGTTCCCGTCTCCGCGGCAGTCCCCGGGCAATATAACGGAGTCCTACAGGGGCCCGGCGCGGAGGAACATAGGCCCACATGGAACCAGCCCACCCATCGATCCGTAAGCCCCTATCGCAGGCCAGGCCACCGTGGGGGTCCTCCCCCGGAGTCGGGACATCCCCCACCTGGACGGCCCTCGTGGCCAGATCTCAGAGGTCCCGCTGGGTAGGACCATACATAATGTACGCCGGCGGGACTGGGCCCATCGAGGTGCAGCGAATCGGCCGGTGGGGGGGGGGGGGGGGGGGGGTCACTTTCAACAGCCCCCAACTGGCGTGGCAGCGTCGGAGCGGCATGGTGCGATTCTCGCGCCCCACCGGTGATTCTCCAACCCGGCGCAGGGGCGGAGAATCCCGGGCAGTATGTTCAAGACTGAGATTGATAAATATCTACAAATTAAAATCATTAAGGGATTCGGGATAATGCAGGAAAATGAGCTCTGAGCTGATTGGATGACAGAGCACAGGCTCAAAGGGCTGATGTCCTATTATGTTCTTATGTAGAAGCTGGAAAGAATGGCTGTGGGAATCCTGTTAAATCCAACAGCGCTTAACATCATTAATATGCTTATTTTACATTTCTGCCAGGCAGCCGAACAAATGGAAAGCTGGTCGGCAAGAAATCCTAGATTTTGGAAAGCAGCCAGCAGTCCTTGGAGACAGAAGACAGATTCGGGGGGAAGAGAAAAGGTTGCAATCAGGAGGGGTTGAGACACTGAAAAGGACATAGGCCACAATCTGTGGCAGGAGTTTTTTTGAGAATCCAGAGGGAGCATTTCTGTAGTTCCTGGCTGACATAGAGTGCTGATAGAGGCAGCTAATGTGTGTTGAGCTGATACCTCTGAATCTCTTTCACTCCTGATCCTGGGACCTGCTCGGTGCAGCTACAATTTACACTGAGATCCAGATTTAATCTCAGGCCCACCTCTCCACAGAGGGACATTCTCCGTAGCGGAGGACTCGGGTGGTGGGGGTGGCTCCCTCCGGGGGTGGGGGGGGGGGGGGGGGCTGGTTCAAAAGCACTTGGTGTCTGATTGAGGGATTTAGCATCAGAGAGGGGGAGACACTGTACACCAACCCACTGCTCATTGTGCCGATTCACCCTCGTGAATCCCGCCCCCGCCGTCCACCGAATTCTCTGGAGATTCGACGGGGGCGGGAATCGCGCCGGTCGACAGCCACTCACGGCGCCCCCCCCCCCCCCCGGCGATTCTCCGGCCCGCGATGGGCGGAAGTCCCGCTGGTGTTTTGACAGTCCTGCTGGCATAGATCAGACTAGGCCCCTTACCGGCGGGACCTGGTGGCGCGGGCAGGCTTCGGGGTCCTGGGGGGCGGCGCGGGCGATCTGGCTCCAGGGGGTACCCCCACGGTGGCCTGGCCCGCGATTGGGGCCCATTGATCTGCGGGCGGGCCTGTGCCGTGGGGGCACTCTTTTCCTACGTGTCGGCTGTGTCAGCCTCCGTGATGTCCGACGCGTAGGTGAACACCCCCCCACCGCGGATGCGCGGGGATGACATCAGCAGCCGATGATGCTCCCGCGCATGCGTGACTCTCGCCGGCTGGCGGAGTCCCTTCGGCCCCGGCTGGCGTGGCGCCAAAGGCCTTCCACACCGGCCGGCGGAGCACAAACCACTCCCGCGCCGGCTTAGCCCCTGAAGGTGCGGAGGATTCCGCACCTTTGGGGTGGGCCGATGCTGAAGTGGTTCGCGCCACTCCATCCTGCCGGGACCCCCCCCACCGGGTACAGGAGAATCCCGCCCTCTATTTCCACAGCAAGCAGGTCCCATGGGTTTTTCTTTGGGTATATTGAGTGGGAGATCACATCCCCTTCTCCAAACTACTCTATTTTACCTTCTATTAAAGGAGGCAGTTTAAAATATAACCAATTTACTAAGTCCATCATTCAAAACAGCTTGTGCAGTGGATTGAGGTCATGTTCCAAGTTCTTCCATTGTTAAACTCCAGCGAATCTCTCCCACCCCTCGTGGTTAGTTTGGTGGGGGAGGTCATTGAGCAAGTAATCAGCTGAATAGAAACTTATCGCAGTGGCCTATAGATCAGGGAAACAGATATTAGTAAAATATTACAAACTGGCAAAGTCATAAAATGTAATTTTTTGCAAATTTTTGAAATATTTAATGGCTAATAAAATGTAAAGTGGATATTTTGAGGGTGTGAGAGGTTTTCAGCACTGCAATTGTCTATATTTTATCTAGAGTTCTGCCCACCATGCGTCCATGTGACCCACGGTTAAGAGTTGGCTTTAGGTAAAGTCCAGCTGGAAGGCAAGGTGTAATTTGGACTGAGTTACACAGATATAACCAAGTTCCCACCTAAAGTCATGCATTTCTGTTCTTATTTTTGGATAATTACTTCTTTTATATTGTTATGTTTAATTGAGGAGAAAGAAGAGTTGGCCAAAGAGTAGGATTTTCTTCACAATATAGATTGAGGAGGTGGAATTTCAGTAGGTGGGTGTAATCACCACTTAACATGCTCCCATCCCCGCATTCCATCATTAATGTCAATAAAGTGATTGAGAGCGATTTGGCTTGAAAATATGACAAAATGATCAGAGGAGGAAGTAAAACTTTGTGGAAATGAAATGCACGTAGACTTTGTAGACTCCCCTTGTTCAAGAAGGGGAGTAGAGACAACTCCTGTAACTATAGACCAGTGAGCCTTACTTCTGTTGTGGGAAAAGTCTTGGAAAGGTTTATAAGAGATAGGATGTATAATCATCTATAAAGGAATAATTTGATTAGGGATAGTCAACACGGTTTTGTGAAGGGTAGGTCATGCCTCACAAACCTTATTGAGTTCTTTGAGAAGGTGACCAAATAGGTGGATGAGGGTAAAGCAGTTGATTTGATGTATATGGATTTCAGTAAAGCGTTTGATAAGGTTCCCCATGGTAGGCTATTGTAGAAAATACAGAGGCATGGGATTCAGGGTGATTTAGCAGTTTGGATCAGCAATTGGCTAGCTGTAAGAAGACAGAGGGTGGTGGTTGATGGGAAATGTTCAGCCTGGAGTTCAGTTACTAGTGGTGTACCACAAGGATCTGTTTTGGAGCCACTGCTATTTGTTATTTTTATAAATGACCTGGAGTAGGGTGTAGAAGGATGGGTGAGTAAATTTGCAGATGACACTAAAGTCGGTGGAGTTGTGTACAGTGCGTAAGGATGTTGCAGGTTACAGAGGGACATAGATAAGCTGCAGAGCTGGGCTGAGAAGTGGAAAATGGAGTTTAATGCAGAAAAGTATGAGGTGATTCATTTTGGAAGGAGAAACAGGAATACAGAGTACTGGGCTAATGGTAGGATTCTTGCTAGTGTGGATGAGCAGAGAGATCTCGGTGTCCATGTAACATAGATCCCTGAAAGTTGCCACCCAGGTTGATAGGGTTGTTAAGAAGGCATACGGTGTGTTAGCTTTTATTGGAAGAGGGATTGAGTTTCGGAGCCATGAGGTCATGTTGTAGCTGTACAAAACCAAATGTGGCCGCATTTGGAGTATTGCGTGCAGTTCTGGTCACCGCATTATAGGAAGGATGTGGAAGCATTGGAAAGGGTACAGAGGAGATTTCCCAGGATGTTGACTGGTATGGAGGGAAGATCTTATGAGAAAAGGCTGAGGGATTTGAGGCTGTTTTCATTAGAGAGAAGAAGGTTAAGAGGTGACTTAATTGAGGCATGATCAGAGGGTTAGATAGGGTAGACAGTGAGAGCCTTTTTCCTCGGATGGTGATGGCTAGCACGAGGGGAGATAGCTTTAAATTGAGGGGAGATAGATACAGGACAGATGTCAGAGGTAGGTTCTTTACATAGAATGCCCTGCCTGCAACAGTAGTGGACTCGCCAACACTAAGGGCATTCAAATGGTCATTGGATAGACATATGGATGTTAATTGAATAGTGTAGATGGGCTTTAGAGGTGTTTCACAGGTCGGTGTAACATCGAGGGCCGAAGGGCCTGTACTGCGCTATAATGTTCTATGTTCTATGTTCTTACATCACTTCATATTTTATTCAGTGTCATTTGTACACGTAAACCTAATCCGATGAAAGCTTTTGAAATTTGCTTTCTATCTTTTTATTCAATTAATTTAGAAAGTAAATCAGGGCAAACTGCTTGAAACTAAATAAAAATATTATGGGTGAGGGAATTTCTGCACAACCCGCCATGCGTGTAGTAGCAGCAGAGGTGCGCCCTCCCCCCCCCCCCCCCAACACCCCCCACACCCCCACACCCCCATTGACCAATTGCAGAATCTTCTTGACCCGCCATTGTCAATGGGTTCCCCATTAAATGCACCCGTTTCTGCTGGGAATCCTGCAACGGGGGCGGGGGGATGGGGGGTGGTGGGGGGGGGGGGGGGGGGTGGCACCAGCGGTGGCTCTGGCAGATCCCACTGGCATGAATGGCCACAACATTCTGGCCCATGTTTCTGCTGCTGAGTAAATAGTAAATACAGAAATACAGACTGAGACAGCATAATACTCATTCAGCAGAGTCACTGGTCAAGGAATAACCATCATGACCAGCTCAGCTTTGTGGGAGATAATGAAGGCATCAGAATGCAGAGCAGATTGTTCAGAACATTTTATTCATGTTTTTGTGAAATGTCCTTTTTTTGGGGTGGGGGGGGAGGGGGGGGGGGGGTGGGGGGGGGGGGGGGGGGTGGCGGGGGGGTAATTCCCTTATCTTGGATATTAAAATTTCAGTTACATAGGAAAAGATGATGGATTTAATTTTTGAAAACTTTATTCATGGGGTGTGGGTGTCACTGGCTGGGCCAATATTTATTGAACTGAGTGGCTTGCTCGGCCATTTCAGACCCAACCACGTTGCTGTGGATCTGGAGTCACCTGTAAGCCAGAACAGGTAAGGCCACAAAGAACATTTTTAAATGGTGAATAATTAAAAAATCCTTGGTGGTCCAATTTGATTGTGTAATTACATAATCTGAAAAGTTAATGCCAGGAAGTAAGGTTTTGTAGATCAGATGAAAATAAGGTTTGAAGATCTGAAGGCTTTGTGTTTTCAAGAGTTGTGCTTCGATTTTGAGTCTGGTGTCTGGAGAACTTTCTGGATTCAGGGAGGGATTCTGAAATTCACGTTCTATTAGTAAATGCCTGCACCATCCGCAGGACATCTGAATAACACTAGACAGAGAAACTAAAACCTGTCCAAAAGAGGCAGACATCTGTTTCCCCACCTTCTCTCCTCGCAACCACCCCCCCCCCCCCCCCCCCAGTCATCAACATTGGGCAAATACAATAGTTAGCACTGTTGCTTCACAGCGCCAGGGTCCCAGGTTTGATTCCAGCCTTGGGTCACTGTCTGTGCGGAGCCTGCACGTTTTTACCGTGTCTGTGTGGGTTTCCTCCGGGTGCTCCGGTTTCCTCCCACAGTCCAAAGATGTGCAGGTTAGGTGGACTGGCCATGATAAGTTGCCCCTAGGTGGGGTTACAGGGATAGGGTGGGGGATTGGGCCTTTCTGCAGGTTGGTACAGACTCGATAGGTCGAATGCCCTCCTGCCCTGTAGGCATTCTATGATTCTATGATTCTATCAGTTAAAGGGACGCCAGAGTCTCCTTTGTAAGGGGCCACTTTGAGAATTGAAAAGAAAGTAAAAATACTGCTAGATTTTCTCGTGACCAGACCACCTGACCTTGGAAAACTCCTGTTGTCCTGACAAGACATCCATCCACTCACCTTGCACTGGATATTAGGGAAGGGTAAGGATGTAGAAGCTCATGACTTACAGAATCCTTATCCCTGATCACACCTTCCTAATGGTGAGGGCTATGTTGGGTATAGGTGGAGGCCATTGCAAATTCCTGTGCTCAAAACAATGGCTTTCCATATCCTGCCCATCCAATTGCTATGGGGATTCAAAGCAGCCTGTTGTCTTCAGGGGAGCATTGTCAGAGAATGGGGGAAGATGCAGACCAGAAAATGTTGGCATTATTCTAATCCCATTTTAAACCCTGTGTTTTTTCCTTTATATTTCCATCATTAATTTATATTGGAAACTGGCGGGATTAACTTGTCCTCTTGGATTCTACTTATAATCAAGATCATTGCAATTTAAAGTTTATTGATATGAAACTGACTGTCAAGTTAGTTTTACTGTATTTTTTTTTTTGCAGAGTGTATAAAATGGGAAACACTCTGTTCAGGAAGAAGAAGAATTTTAAAATTCCGAGTGACAAAGAGGCGGATAAACTGGCTGAAGGAACAGCAGCAGATGATGGAGAAACAAATAAGGAAAAGGAAGGAGAGGCTAAAAGCACTGAAGAGGGCACAGAAGGAAACACCACATCGGTCAAAGATAGTTCGGCTGCCAACAGCACGATTGAGGCTAAGGAAGAGGATAAAGAAACAGTGAAAAAAGAGGAAACTCAAAAGGCTGAGGCTGAAAATCCGCCAGCTTCAGAGTCTCAGTCCATGGAACCGACTGCAGAAAAGCCGTCAGAACCACCCAAGGCTGCTCCTGTTCCGGGCTGTGCAGACAGTGAGCTTCCAGCAGTGCCTGAGTCCAGTACTGAAGTGACGTCCACTCAGTCTTCTGAAACAGCAACATCTGTTCCTGAAAGCAAAACAGAAGAGAAATGCTCTAGTGAGATTGAAGTGGAGGCCAAACAGACTGAGGTCTCACCTACTCTTGTGGCCCAAGAGGAAAGTAAAAAAGCAGAGTCCCAGAATTTGGACTCTGCCACAAGCACCACTGATGCCGTTTCTTCCAAGGAGACACCAGCAGCCGAAGCACCTAACTCTACTCCAGCTGCCCCTGTAGCCTCAGACAGTGCTGCTCCAGCAGATGTCACAGCTGCAGAGGATTCTTCAGCCATTACTGATCAAACATTAGCTGTGCAAGAATAATGGATGTCCCATTCGACAACTATTCACAACCTGCATTGAATTCCTACTGTACTAACAAACTTGTTTCAACTTCTTTTACCAGAAAACTCCCAAACAGATGTCCCCCATGCTGAGAAATTCCATCAGGAAATTTAAAGCTTCATTTTGAAAAATTACTGGACTTAAATATTGATGTCTGAAAGTTTAGTGAATGGAAAGAAAACCTGCTCACCCAGCTGTAAGTGATGTACCTTCACTGATTCAAACAACACAAAGAATAATGGTTGTGATTCTTCTAAGTGATAGTTAGTGGGACTGTGCCAAACCAATCAGATATTCAGACAGCATCTTTTTTGTTTTCCAATTTTACATAGTGAGGTACTGCCAGCTGTCAGATAAAAATCACCATGTTCTCTTCCTCATGACACATCAGAAACACTTCAAACTAACATACACTTCTCATTGTATGTAACCTAGATTTCTCTTGATCAGTTAATGCATGTCCGTTGTTGGTGCACCTGTAGTTCTGTTTAACAATAAGTGACAAAGAGTCTGCATTCATTGCAATTCCAGCTTCTCTTCCATAATCCATCTCCACAACAAGTGTTGATAATGATGAGAATTGTAAAATGGATGCATTGAAATTATACGTGATTGTATTAATGGTGCAACAGTAATAAAAATCATGAAAAAAGAACCAGAGGTTTGAAATCATTTTGTCAGTCTCATATCTTTTTCAGTCCCCTGTTGCAGTTTTATAGTTTGGCTTTACTGAAAGAAAAAATAGCACGTCTCACCGTGAGAACAGAACAACAGCACAGTGGTTAGCACTGCTGCCTCACAACTCCAAGGGTCCCGGGTTGGCATGGTGGTACAGTGGTTAGCACTGCTACCTCATAGTGCTAGGGACCCGGTTCGACACGGTGGCACAGTGGTTAGTGCTGCTGCCTCACAGCTCCAGGGTCCCAGGTTCGATTCCCAGCTGGGTCACTGTCTGCGGAGTCTGCACGTTCTCCCCGTGTCTGCGTGGGTTTCCTCCGGGTGCTCCGGTTTCCTCCCACAGTCCAAAGATGTGTAGGTTAGGTGGATTGGCCATGATAAATTAGTGTCCAGAATTGTGCAGGTTAAGTGGGGTTACGGGGGGAAGGACAAGGAGTGGGCTCGGATAGGGTGCTCTTCCAGAGGGTCGGTGCAGATGTGATGGGCTGAATCGCTCCTTCTGCACTGTAGGGATTTTATGGATCTAATACAATTCAGTATTTCAGAGACTAACATTATCTCTTTACCTGTGTGTTGAAGCTTCTGAAATTATCTGTCAGTTTATTGAGAAATGCCACAACATTATGTGCATGATGCTTTTCACCATTTACTCTATTTATAACTTTACAAAATGAACTAAACGTAGAAAATCATCTGTGATTTAATGCACTGTAGCTATCTTATCATAATTGCATTTTCCTCCTCTCTTGCCACAGTGTATATCAGGTAATCACCCTCCATCCATTTCAAATTTAACTAAACCAAGCTGAATTTCCAAGTTCAGATAATGTTCTGAGGCTGTTTGTTACTGGCTGCGGATTGGCAGAGAAACATTCATTACTGCTGTTGGAATGAGAACAAATTCCAGTGTCAGCAGCAACAACAAATGTTCGCCACCCCTGCTGTTCCTTATCTCTGGCCGAAAATAAATGTACCTTCTCCCTTTCAGGCCCTTTGATTGGAAGGGGTTGGTGGCAGTTTGTCTGTGAGACACAGATCACAAATCCATCTCCAGACTCCCCAGCAAAACAATTCCATGGTCAGAAATGCATCACTCCAATCATATAATAATAATAATAATAATCGCTTATTGTCACGAGTCGGCTTCAAATGAAAAGCCCCTAGTCACCACATTCTGGAGCCTGTTCGGGGAGGCCGGTACGGGAATTGAACCCGTGCTGCTGGCCTTGTTCTGCATTACAAACCAGCTGTTTAGCCCACTGTGCTTCATAGATGTTAAATTCAAAAATCTGTGCACATTGAGGGTTGCCACAAGCAATGGAAAGTGACAGGTCTGACATTGCTCTGGGTAACATTGCAAATAATAATCTGCCTTTCCATTTTTGCTACAGAAGTGGATAACCTCACATTTATCCCCATTACACTGCATCTGCCATGCATGTACCCACTCACTCAGCCTGTCCAAATCCCACTGAAGCATCTCTGCATCCTCCTCACAGCTCACCCTCCCACCCAACTTTGTATCATCTGCAAATTTTGAGACAATATATTTAATTCCATCATCCAAATTAATAAAAATGTGAACAGTCAGGGTCCTAGCACAGGTCCCTGTGGTACCCCACGAGTCACTGCATGCCAATTGAAAGAAGGCCCATTTATTCCAACTCTTTGATTCCTGTCTGCTAACCAGCTTTCTATCCATCTCAAGACATTACCCGTAAACCCATGCTCTTTAATCTTGCATAGTAATCTGCTATGTGAGGCCTTGTCGAAAGCCTTCTGAAAGTCTAAATAAACCACATCCACTGGTTCTCCCTGGTCAACTCTACGAGTTACATCTTCAAAGAATACCAGTGGATTTATCAAGCATGATTGTGGAAAGCAACCACCAATGGATCGACTATTTCTCAAGTCACTTCTGTTCTGGGATGAAGATTATCAGATCCTGGAGATTTATCTGTCATCAATTCCATTAATTTCCTCAAAACCATTTCTTTACTAACACTAATTTCCTTCAGTTCCTCACTATAATGTGCTTTTCAGAACTTCTGGTACATTATTCATGTCTCCCTTTGTGAAGACAGAAGCAAAGAACAAATTTAGTTCCTCAGCCATTTCTTTGTTCCCAGTTATGAATTCCCCTGTTTCTGACTGTAAGGGGCCTACATTAGTTTTTATCAATCTTTTTCTCTCTACATACCTTTGGAAACCTTTACAGTCAGTTTTTATGTTCTCCGCTAGCATACTTTCAGATTGTATTTTCCCCGTATTCAATTTCTTGGTCCACCTTTGTTGAATTTTAAAGTATTCCCACTTCTCAGGCCTATTGCCTTTTCTTGCCAATTTGTATGACTTCTTTTAATTTAAGGGGAGGCATCGTGCCACAGTAGTTAGCACTGCTGCCTCACTTGTGTTTCTTAACTTGACCCAGACAGATTCTACATTGTCTGTGTTAATATCTTTCCTCAATTTTGGATCAGTATTTTATTTAGTCAACAATACATCTCCACCACCTTTTCCTTTGGGGCAGCACGGTAGCACAGTGGTCAGCAATGTTGCTTCACAGCGCCAGGGCCCCAGGTTCGATTCCCGCTTGGGTCACTGTCTGTGCGGAGACTGCATGTTCTCCCCGTGTCTGCGTGGATTCCCTCCGGGTGCATCGGTTTCCTCCCACAAGTCCCAAAAGACATGCTGTTAGGTGAATTGGACATTCTGAATTCTCCCTCTGTGTACCCGAACAGCCCCGGAGTGTTGCGACTTGGGGATTTTCACAGTAACTTCATTGCAGTGTTAATGTAAACCTACTTGTGACAATAAAGATTATTATTATTATTTCTGTATATTCTTCTTCAAAACTGAACAGCCTCAATGTTTAGTTCCTATCCTTGGTCACCTTGGAGCCATGCCTCCATGTCTTCCTTCTCAGAGGCTTCTGTATTCAACATGTGGGAGCCCTGGAAGAATGTTTTCCATAATGGTTTAGATACAAGGGAAGATTGGAGAAATTGGGCTTGTTCTCCTTGGAGCAGAGAAGATTAAGAGGCGGCCTTATTGAGGTGTTCAAAATTCTGAACAGTTTTGACAGGGTACAGAAGGATAGAACATAGAACATAGAACAGTACAGCACAGAACAGGCCCTTCGGCCCTCGATGTTGTGCCGAGCCATGATCACCCTACTCAAACCCACGTATCCACCCTATACCCGTAACCCAACAACCCCCCCCCCCTAACCTTACTTTTATTAGGACACTACGGGCAATTTAGCATGGCCAATCCACCTAACCCGCACATCTTTGGACTGTGAGAGGAAACCGGAGCACCCGGAGGAAACCCACGCACACAGGGGGAGGACGTGCAGACTCCACACAGACAGTGACCCAGCCGGGAATCGAACCTGGGATATTCTGTTTCCACTAGTTGGTAAGTCAGTGACTAGGGGTCACAATTTCAAGATGGTCAGCAAGCGAGCTTGGAGTGAGATGGGGAGAAACTTCTTTACTCAGAGAGTTGTTGGGGTTTGGAATGCGCTGCCTGGGAGAGTGGTGGAGGTGGATTCCACAGGAGGTTTCAAAAGAGAGCTGGATATATATTTGTAAGTGATGAATTTAGAGGGCTCGGGAATAGGGCTGGGGAATGGGACTAGTTAGGTTGCTGTACTGGGGCCCGTGCAGACAAAATGGGCCGATTGGCCTCCTCCTGTGCTGTAAATACGAAATAACAAACAAACCTTCTGGAAAATTACACATGCAGACAACACCCCAAATGGGAACCTGATGTGCTGATGCAATTGCCTGTGGGTGTTAATGGTTACATATTTTCTTCACCATGTCCATCTCCAGCTGGAAGTACATGGGATTCATCTCCAGCTTCATGAAAGAATGGCCACCAGCCAACTTGGCGTATGGGTCTGCGCCGCATGGCATGGGGTACCTGTGCAAACAGGAGGCCTTGTTGACAGTAATTTTATAGCCATGACACAAGTAGATGGCCTTGTCCAGCTTCAGCACTGGAACCACTGGTGCTGCCCATTCTGCGCATTGGGCAAATCATTCCCAAGTTATTCAGCTGGCTCAGCTCGTTGTTCACCTTTTGCAACAGGGCATATGGGACTGTGCAGGTCCTGAATTACTTGGATTGGGCATCCGGGTCAATGTAAACTTTAGCTGTGGCCCCTTTATCTTCCCTGGTCCTTTCTCAGGTATTTTCCCAGGACAATTCGCTGTACCTATTCTAAAGACCTGTTGCCAATCTTGGCAGAGTCTCTGTAAACAGTCACAGTCTGGGCCCCTGCATCACGACCATTGGCAGTCAAACTGATTGTTGTCCATGGTAACCGGGGTCATTGTTGTTCCTGTAATTTTTAATGGTTCTCTGGTATTCGCCGCCAGCCATTCCTTAGTATCCTTTAGGCCCGGTGCTGGACCCAAAATGAATTTTCAGAAATGTCTGGAATGAGACAACAGCCCGTGTATCTTTTAACATGTCTGAGGAATGGCCAGTCACTTGCAGGGTATCTTAATTGGGGCTACTTGAGATGCTGAAATGCAATTTAGTTCCATGGAATCTTCCTCATCGGGCTCATGGTAGTTGTCACCTGACCGTGGTAACATGTTCTCCATCAATCCTGGTTCCTCCGTCATCACGATTCCTGCGACCATAAGTGCAGCACCTTTGTGAATCTTCTCTTTGGCTCTCAGGGAAGATGTTCCATTGGGCTGTGGTGGTTCTTGGCCAATGGGTCTGATCACGACATTGCTCAGAACCTATTCACAGCGCCAGGGACAGGGGTTCGATTCCCGGCTGGATCACTGTCTGTGTGGAGTCTGCACGTTCTCCTCGTGTGTGCGTGGGTTTCCTCCGGGTGCTCCGGTTTCCTCCCACAGTCCAAAGATGTGCGGGTTAGGTGGATTGGCCATGCTAAATTGTCCCTTAGTGTCCAAAAAGGTTAGTTGGGGTTACTGGGTTACGGAGATAGGGTGGAGGTGTGGGCTTAAATAGGGTACTCTTTCCAAGGGCTGCTGCAGACCCAATGGGCCGAATGGCCTCCTTCTGCAGTGTAAATTCTGTGATTCTATCCTCTTAGATGCAGAGAGCAGTAACTATCCCCCTAATTATACTGTCCATACTACAAAATGCCTTTTTAACTCTCCATTTGAATGGTTCCCTGCATCATTGTGCAGTGGTCAGTTTGCTCATCCTCCCTGCAGTCTCTCCTTACTCCCACACAAGCTGTAAGAACTTTGAATCTTTTGGACAATTTCAAGGACTGAGACTCTTCTATTGCTACCTTCTGGATCTCAAGACCTGTCACATCCTCCTGTCATTGAGTATAGACCTGAAGTACCTGTCCTAAGGTGTGTGAATGCCTCCTGGAAAAACATTTCAAGGTCATTTCTCCCTCCTGATACATCAATGTGTCCAAAGCTCAGACTCTACCTTATCAACTCGGAGATAACGTTTCATGAAATGTAGCAGCTTGCTGCAGATGTGGGTCCCATGGATCACACTGGTAGCACAGAGCCATGGCTACATCACATCACCTGATGTGCCATCTTTATTGTGTTTTATTTGATTAATTGGAAATATTACTCAACTGTTATTTGTCGTTATCCTTCCACTACTAGCTTAAACCTATGCCCCCATTTAAAGGGATAAAATTTAGAAATCACCAAGTTTTAGCAAGGATCCACATCCATTTAGGGCAGCACGGTAGCACAAGTGATTAGCACGGGCTTCACAGCGCCAGGGTCCTAGATTCAATTCTCCGCTAGGTCACTGTGTGTGGAGTCTGCACATTCTCCCCGTGTCTTCGTTGGTTTACTCCCACAGTCCAAAGACGTGCAGGTTAGGTGGACTGGCCATGCTAAATTGCGCTTCGTGACCAAAAAGGTTAGGAGGGGTTATTGGGTTACGGGGATAGGGTGGAAGTGAGGGCTTAAGTGGGTTGGTGCAGACTCGATGGGCCGAATGGCCTCCTTATGCATTGTATGTTCTATGTTCATCCTAGGGGCTTTTCACAATAACTTCATTACAGTGTTAATGTAAGCTTACTTGTGGTAATAGAAAGGTTATTTATTTATTTATGTTTTCCAACTATCCTTTCCAAGAAGGCTTTCTCTCAGCTGTTTTAGCAAGCACTAACGTCTAGGTTTTCAAGCTCTCACTTCAGTATTCCTTTGTTTTGAATTGCCACGTGCATCTGAACTTCCGCAGAAAACCCAGATATGTCGTTCCCAACAGAAAATTATTGTTCCTAAAGGTCGGAAATAAGGACACCAAATTTTATGTTTGACTTTTCTTGAGTTAATTTCATCCAGTCTGCCTTTAACTTCAGTGAACAGTATCCCGTTCCACTTTGTTCCTCTTTGTTCTTTTCAGTTCAAACTTCTGGGAAACTTCCCTTCTTTTCTAATTTCCAGAACTAACTTTCCTTTAGCTTCTCTGGAGTTTGCTTTCGTGCCCATTACTCCATTGGATGGCATTCCTACTTCCAGAAGTGCTGAGAGAGCTGTTCACTCTTCTTCCTAGTTTCATCTGTTGTGAATTCAGCTAAAACTAAAAACACAGTCTGCGGGATTCTGCGTTGGCGGGATCTCCCACTTTGCCAGCACTGCACTCACGGCCACGGGTTTCCTGATGGCGTGGGGTGGCCACAATGGGAAACCCCATTGGCCAGCTGCCGGAATGGAGAATACTGCTGTCGGCAGGAGCCCCATATTGGCCTCTTACAAAAAACAAAGAACATTACTGCACGGAACAGGCCCTTCGGCCCCCCCCCCCAAGCCTGCCCCAATCCACATTCCTTATTTAGACCCAAGACTTATTGCAGGTTAGGTGCATTGGCCACGCTAAATTTCCCTTAGTGTCCAAAAAGGTTGGGTGGGGTTGCCGGGTTACGGGTATGAGGTAGAGGTATGGGCTTAAGTGGGGTGTCCTTTCCAAGGACTGGTGCAGACTCAATGGGCCGAATGACTTTCTTCTGCACTTCTAAATTCTATGACTCCTACGTCAGATTCCGTTTCATTGACTACAGCTCCGCCTTCAACACCATAATCCCAGCCAAGCTCATATCAAAGCTCCAAAACCTAGGACTTGGCTCTCCACTCTGCAACTGGATCCTTGACTTCCTGACCCACAGACCACAATCAGTAAGAATAAACAAAAACACCTCCTCCACGATAGTCCTCAACACCGGGGCTCCGCAAGGCTGCGTACTTAGCCCCCTACTCTACTCCCTATACACACACAACTGTGTGACAATTTGACTCCAACTCCATCTATAAGATTGCTAATGACACAGTCGTAGTGAGTTGCATCTCAAACAACGATGAGTCAGAATACAGGAGAGAGATAGAGAACCTAGTGGAGTGGTGTAATGACAACAATCTCTCATTCAATGTCAGCAAACCTAAGGAGCTTGGATTGTATCGGATTTTGTTTATTGTCACGTGTACCGAGGTACAGTGAAAAGTATTTTTCTGCGAGCAGCTCAACAGATCTTTAAGTACATGAAAATAAAATAAATTAAAAGAAATACATAATAGGACAACACAAGGTACACAATTTAACTACATAAACATCGGCATCGAGTGAAGCATACAGGGGTGTAGTGTTAATCAGGTCAGTCCATAAGAGGGTCGTTTAGGAGTCTGGTAACAGTGGGGAAGAAGCTGTTTTTGTGTCTGTTAGGGCGTGTTCTCAGACTTTTGTATCTCCTGCCCAATGTAAGAAGTTGGAAGAGTGAGTAAGCCGGGTGGGAGGGGTCTTTGATTATACTGCCTGCTTTCCCCAGGCAGCGGGAGGTGTAGACAGAGTCAATGGATGGGAGGTGGGTTTGTGTGGTGGACTGGGCTGTGTTCACGACTCTGAAGTTTCTAGTGGTCTTGGGCCGAGCAGTTGCCATACCAGGCTGTGATGCAGCCAGATAGGATGCTTTCTATGGTGCATCTGTAAAAGTTGGTAAGAGTTAATGTGGACATGCCGATTTCCTTAGTATCATGAGGAAGTATAGGCGCTGTTGTGGTAGCGTCGCGTGGGTCAACTGGTCATTGACTTCAGGAAGTGAAGTATCGTACAAACCCCTGTCTGTATCAATGGTGCCGAGGTGTAGATGGCTGCCAGCTTCAAATTCCTAGGTGTGCACATCACCAAGAATCTGCCCTGGTCCACCCACCTCGTAACCATGACCAAGAAAGCACAACAGTGCCTATACTTCTTCAGGAAACTACAGAAATCCGGCATGTAGTCCATGTAGACAACATCCACTGCCCTATCTTCATCAATCATCGTCGTCACTTCCTCAAAAAATTCGATCAAGTTATTGAGACACGACCTACCATTCACAAAACCGTGCTGCCTGTCGATAATACGTCCACTTATTTCCAAATGGGAGTAAATCCTGTCTCGAAGAATCCTCTCCAATAATTTCTCTACCACTGACGTAGGCTCATCAGCCTGTAATTTCCTGGATTATCGTTGCTATTCTTCTCGAACAAAGGAACAACTTTAGCTATTCTCCAGTCACCTGGGACCTCACTTGTAGCCAGTGAGGATACAAAGATTAAGGTCAAGGCCCCAGCAATTTCCTCTCTTGCCTCCCTCAGTATTCAGAGGTAGATCCCATCAGGCCCTGGGGACTTGTCTGCATTAATGTTTTTGAAGACGCCCAACACCTTTTTGATCTCAATATGACCCAAACTATTTGCACACTGTTCCCCAGACTCATCATCCACCAAATCCTTCTCTTTGGTGAAGACTGATGGAAAGTACTCATTCAATAAAAATAATCTTTTTTCATAATAATCTCTATGGTCACAAGTAGGCTTAGATTAACACTGCAATTAAGTTACTGTGAAAATCCTCGAGTCACTCCATTCCAGCGCCTGTTCGGGTACACAGAGGGAGAATTCAGAATGTCCAAATTATCTAACAGCGCGTCTTTCGGGACTTGTGGGAGGAAACTGGAGCACCCGGAGGAAACCCACGCAGTCACGGAGAGAACGTGCAGACTCCGCACAGACATTGACCCAAGCCGGGAATTGAACCTTGGACCTTGACACTGCGAAGCCATAGTGCTAACCACCGTGCTACTATGCCATCCATTCCCGCTGGCTCCACACATCGATTCTCTCCCCTGTCCTTGAGTGGACCAATTCTCTCATGGTTACCCTCTTGCTCTTTGTATATGTATAAAAGCCATGGGATTTTCCTCAATCCTGTTTGCCAATGACTTTTCGAGACCCCTTTTAGCCTCCTGACTCCGTGTTTAATTTCCTTACTACTTTCTTTGTATGAAATGAAAAATGAAAATCGCTTATTGTCACGAGTAGGCTTCAATGAAGTTACTGTGAAAAGCCCCTAGTCGCCACATTCTGGCGCCTGTCCGGGGATCGAACCGTGCTGCTGGCCTGCTTGGTCTGCTTTAAAAGCCAGCGATTTAGCTGAGTGAGCTAAACCAGGTCCTTAGGGCTTCGCCTGTTCCCAGCCTTCCAGCCCTTTCAAATGCTTCCTTTTGTTTTTTGTCTCGGCTCACATTATCCCTTGTTATCCAAGGTTCATGAAACTTGCCATATTTATCCTTCTTCCGCACAGGAACATGCCGGTCCTGAATTCCTTTCAACTGACATTTGAAAGCCTCCCACATGTCAGATATCTAGGTTCTTCAGTTCCTGCCAAATATTGTTGTAATTAGCCTTCCCCCAATTTAGCACCTTCACCTGAGGACTACTCTTATCTTTATCCAACAGTACCTTAAAACCTACTGAATTATGATCACTGTTCCCGAAATGTTCCTCGAGTGAAGCTTCAACTACCTGGCCGGGCTCATTCCCCAATACCAGGTTCAGTACAGCCCCTTCCCGTGTTGGACTGTCTACATATTGTTTCAAGAAGCACTCCAGGATGCTCCTTACAAACTCTGCCCCGTCCAAGCCCCCAGCACTAATTGAGTCCCAGTCAATATGGGGAAGTTAAAATCACCCACCACAACAACCCTGTTACTTTAACACCTTTCCAAAATCTGCCTACATGTATGCTCCCCTACCTCCTGCTGGCTGGTGGGAGGCCTGCACTAAACCCCAAACATTGTGACTGCACCCTTCCTGTTCCTGATCTCTCCCCATATAGCCTCACTGCCCTCTGAGGTGTCCTCCCGCAGTACAGCTGTGATATTCTCCCGAACCAGTAATGCAACTCCGCCACCCCTTTTACATCCCCCTCCATCCCACCTGAAACATCTAAATCCTGGAATGTTTAGCTGCCAATCCTGTCCTTCCCTCAACCAGGTCTCTGTAATGGCAACAACATCATAGTTCCAAGTACTAATCCAAGTTCTAAGTTCATCTGCTTCACCTGTTATACTTCTCACAGTGAAACAAATGCACTTCAGACCACGAGTCCCGCTTCATTATAGAACATAATAACATAAGAACTAGGAGCAGGAGTCAGCCATCTGGCCCCTCGAGCCTGCTCCGCCATTCAATTAGATCATGGCTGATCTTTTGTGGACTCAGCTCCACTTTCCGGCCCGAACACCATAACCCTTAATCCCTTTATTCTTCAAAAAACTATCTATCTTACTCGCACTATTCACCAATTCCCCTTCAGTTAATTCACCTTCTGACCTATTGTTCCGGTTCCCAACCCCCTGCCCCGGAAGAAATCCCAATGGTCCAGAAATCTGAAACCCTCCCTCCTTCACCACTAGTTTAGTCACATATTTAGCTGCACTATCCTCCTATTTATTGCCTCACTGGTATGTGGCACAGGGAGTAATCCTGAGATTACAACCCTAGATGTCCTGCTTTTTGCTTACTGCCTAACTCCCTGAACTGCTGCTGCAGGACCTGATCCCCTTCCTGCCTATGTCGTTAGTACCAATATGTACCACAACCTCTGGCTGTTCACCCTCCCCCTTCAGGATGTCCTGTGTTATTTCAGAGACATCCTTGACCCTGGCACCAGGAAGGCAACACACCATCCTGGAGTCTCTTTCATGTCCACAAATGCATCTGTCTGTGCCCCTTACTATCGAGTCCCCTATAACTATTGCTCTCCTGCAGTTTGCCCTCCCCCGCTGAGCAACAGAGCTAGTTGTGGTGCCACTGTTCTGGCTGCTGCTGTTTTCCCCTGATAGGCTATTCCCCCCGACAGTATCCAAAGGGGTATACCTGTTAGAGAAGGGGACAGCCACAGGGGATTCCTGCACTGACTGCCTGCCCCTTCTGGTGGTTACCCATCTCTCTGCCTGCACCTTGGGTGCAACCACGTGTCTATAACTGCTATCTATGACGCTTTCCGCCACCTGCAAGCTCCGAAGTGCATCCAACTGCTGCTCCAACTGAACCACGCAGTCTGGGAGGAGCTGCCATTTGTTATTCTTGCTGTTGATGTAGTCGATCAGAGCGCTGGAAGCATAACGGATCTCCAACAGGGACTAAACACAATCCCTCAAATAATCTATAACCAAGGGAATCTCCAACAATTAGAACAGTATCCCATTGGCTATCCATATGTCAGTAAGGAAATGGTTTGAAAGCATGGTTACCTCATTTTTTATGACATCTTAATTACAGGTTTAGTAGACAAACTGCCTGTATATTTTTGAAACCAGGGTTTTTAATAACATTAGTGCCACAAATATAGTGGGTGGTATTCTCTATATGGGAGATGAGTGTTCCTGACGGAACCCAATACTGTGCTATTCTCGTTTCCATTGTTGGCATCATTCAGCTCATGCGATGGGCCATTAACACAGCCCACATGGATTGAGAGTAATTCCCATTCCCATCAGCATTTGATTCAATGGGGACGGAATTAACGCTGCGGAGCCTGAAAAGCTGGAGCTGCTTATCAATGCTCCACTCACCACACACTCTCATTCCAGCCAAGAAGACGGTACAAAGGAGAGCTGACACCCGCTTTCGGCAAATTGGGGTGGATAGAATGCTGGGTGGAGGAGAGGAGGAGCACCCTCTTCCCCAGGGTGGGGTGCCAACTGAAGCCAGCTGTAATGAATGGAGGGATTTCAGATGTATTATCTGGATTTGGTGCAGTAAGGATTAAAAGTCTGGGTTAGTGTCTGACGATCAAGACTGCACCGACCAACTTAAGCCCTCACTTCCACCCTATCCCCATAACCCAATAACCCCGCCTAACCTTTTTGGACACTATGGGCAATTTATCATGGCCAATCCACCTAACCTGCACGTCTTTGGACTGTGGGAGGAAACCGGAGCACCCGGAGGAAACTCACGCAGACACGGGGAGAACGTGCAGACTCCGCACAGACAGTGACCCAAGCCGGGAATCGAACCTGGGACCCTGGAGCTGTGAAGCTACAGTGCTAATCACTGTGCCACTGTGCTGCCTGGGATCCTGGTTTGAAAGGCAGCTTGGCCTTTTGGAGCCGGAGGTGTAATTCAAGCATTGTAAAGGTTTAGGCTAATGGAATTTTATTTTGCGAGTACTGACAGAGAGAGAGATCTGTGGGGTGCATGTCCACACTGATCACTGAAAGTGGCAACACATGTGGATAAGGGGGTCAAGAAGGCATAGGGCATGTTGTCCTTCATCGGTCAGGGCATTGAATATAAAAATTGGCAAGTCATTCATGTTGCAGCTGTATGGGATCTTACTTAGGCCTCATTTGGAATATTGTGCACAATTCTGGTCACCACACGACCAGAAAGATGTGGATGCTTTAGAGAGGGTACAGAAGCGGTTTACTAGGATGTTGCCTGGTATGGAGGGCATTAGCGATGAGGAGAGGTTGAATAAACTCGGTCCGTTCCCACTGCAATGACAGAGGTTGATAGGTGTTGATAGAGGTCTACAAGATTATGAGTGGCATGGACAGAGTGGATTGTCAGATGCGCTTCCCTAGGGTCGGAGAGTCAAGTAATAGGGGACATAGGTTTAATGTTTGTGGATAAAAGTTTAGAACAGATGTGCGAGGCAAGTTTTTTACACAGAGGGTGGTAAATATATGGAACGAGCTGCCTGGGGAGGTGGTGGGAGCAGGTACGATAGCGACATTTAAGGGACATCTAGACAAATATATGAATAGGGTGGGAATGGAAGGATACGGACTCCATAAGTACATACGGTTTTATTTTAGGCAGGTACCATGGTCAGCGCAGGCTTGGAGGGCCGAAGGGCCTGTTCCTGTACTGTATTGTTCTTTGTTCTTTGTCTCTTTGTTCTTTGAATGCATGGTCGGAGGGCTGCCCGATCCCAGGAATCAGCTGTAGTCCGGACAGGTGTTGGGATTCTGGAAACTATGATCCCATCACTGATAGAGATGCAGACACAGAACCAGAATCTACTTGGTGGGGTGCCAGCAAATTTCCAGCACCTGTAGCTACAGCTGGAGGACAAGGCAACACAACACTGCATGGCACCCAGACCAACAGGGGTGGTATCTATAGTGGAAGGCCTGGGGTTAGACATCAGAGCCATGGGTCAAGACGTCCAAGGCTTGGGGCACATCGTGCAATCACAGGCAGACATGTCCCACACCCACATGGACGGCTCTGAGATGTTCCGGAGCTTGGCCCTGTCACAAAAGGTCATGGCTGAGGGCATTGGAAACATTGGCTGGGCGCTGACTGACATTAGCCTGTCACTCAGGAACATTAAAGGTACAAGGCCACTTGAAGGTGTCGTGAAAACAGCTGCTCTGATATTCTGTTTAACTGAAATAAGCAGCTGCTGAGTCTGCTGAAGCTGACCACATATCAGAAACTGACCAGACCTGACGTGCATCTTCCGAGGGGAATGCTCAGCTCAACACAGTTTGAACTGCTTCTCTCGAGGGGATCCCATAGCCTGAGAATCCAGCCTGAATGCCCAACTTGAAGATCCAAACCAATGGACGGTTCAACACCTCACATCCTGAAGAGATTACCATCTGCAAAGACCTCAGCGCCAGCAGAGAAGATCCTCAAATCTCTCATATCCTTTTAATTCCTGTTGTTATTTTTTTAACCTTTTCTATCCATATCATGTGTCTGGCTTGTGTGTGTCTGAAGGGTTGTGGGGGTTGGGAATAGTTAGACGAGTAGACCATCGATTCATTATTTCCATTATATGTTCATCTTTTCACAGTAACTTCATTGAAGCCTACTTGTGACAATGAGCAATTATTATTATTATTATTATTATCTTTTACTCTTGTTATTAATAAAACAGTTTTTTTAATGTTTTACTTGTGAATTTGTTGTCTGTAACTCACTGGAGCAGTCAAGGGTTAAAGATCTCAGGAAAATGCACACATTATTGGTCAATTCACTTATATTGAGGCTCCGGGGTCTGTGGGACTGGAATTGACCACACGCTCGCCCAGGGTGTCATAACAGTACACGGAGGAGTGCCAGAGCCTGTTGGGTCGCTGACTGAGCACAGCCATGCCCATCCCATTGATGATATCGCTGGGGTATGAGGGTGTCAAGAGGGGAAGCCTGGGTGGAGTCCCACATCACCAGAGGCTCTCGGAGCATTTACAAGACACAGTGAGCAGTCAACAAGGGCCTGTAAATAGCATTCACATATTGAGCAAGACCACCCTGGTCCCAAGGGGACACCCTGTGCCCAGGTACTTGGTACCAAATCATTCCCCGCTCCCCCCCCCCCCCCCCCCCCCGCCAACCCACCCCAGTCAGCCACTCCCCAGCAAGCCCGACAATTTTGGAAAGTTTCTAAGAGTTTTCTTACCTTCTCGCTCCCCTTCAACAATCATAATAATAATAATAATTGTTATTGTCACAAGTCGGTTTACAATGAAGTTCCTGTGAAAATGACATCCACTCAGTGCACCAATTCACACCGCGTGGCTTCTGCCTAAGAGCTGGGGGTGGAGCTCGAAGTGTCCAACCTGTTAATCAGATCAAAATCCTTGTGATCAAAATCCATGCAAATAATGGTTTCTCACGGATGCGCTGGCACGGGTGAAAACTTCAATAATGCCATCAATGAGCGACAGGAGGAGCTTGGTGTTGGAATCGGTGCTGGGCCCGAATCCCGATATTTCCAGTGCATGTTATTCTTCGCCCGATCCTAATTCTCACTGCCGGTGTCGTGACGTGGAGAATTCAGCCCGAATCACAACAATTTCTTACATTCATCACTGATGAAAGGTCTACCTTTCCCTGACTGTAAAGTGTCACACATGTAAACATGGTGTATGATAGACAATTGCAATGAAATTACTCCAAAATGATCTGTTGGGATGTTTGATTGCAGAATCTCTCTAGTTTATTTATGGATCTTTTGCTTTCTCTCATCTCATTAGCCCCTGAAGCAAGGCTGACAGAAGATCCATCAACATTTACTGACCTAATTACTGACTCAACTGTAAAAAACTGCCTGGCTTGGGAACTTATAAAAATGTTTATAGTCATCATAAACAGCTTAATTCTGCCTTTGTTTCTTTTCGTTCAGGTAAATTGATTTTAAATCTTGCATCATATTTAAATGAAAAATAGTTCTCTGTATTTGATGGAAATGAAATCATGAGCAGGGTTCATGTGTTAGTAGCAAAAATAATTCTCGTGTACAGAAATAAATATGTGAGCTCTTTGTTATTAATTATTTATTTAGCCGGGCTGCCCTCCTCCCATTCTGGACCGATCATTTTATGATCCATTTACGGAAATATCATCTGACTTTTGCAGCAGCCTCTGGCAGATTGGATTTAAACAGTCTCCAAGATGAAAGGAATTGGGGCCTCATGGGGAGCGAGTGCTGGATAAAGTTATTGCTCATTCACTTCATTCACTGATCACATTCATCATTTGAAGATCGAACGGCCAGAGGAAGATTGTGCTGCCCATGATGCTGAATCCAAGTTGCTTACTGAGCGGATGGAGCACAATATCAAACATGGCAGTGAACTGGGGCTGTTTAGCTCCATTGGATGCACAGCTGGTTTGTGATGTGGAGCTGTTGCTATATTTATCTGGTTCTAAATAGAGCGGTCAATATGATCGCCTTCCTTAATCCTAATTACGTTTGCTTTACAGTCGCCAGATATCTCTCGATACCGCCACAAGGTTCAAACCCGGATACTGATCAAAGAACCAATACACCAGTTAGTTAGTTCAAAGTCAATACTATTTATTTACACACACAGTAATATCTACTCATGCACAAAATACCACAAACTAAACTATCTCTAACGCTAACGCCTATACTTAACTTCGGGTGCCCACTCAGTCAGAGGAAGAATGGCCGTTGTTCGGATCTGAGGCTGTTGGGTTCGAAGTGGTAACAGTCGTCCGTCTGATGGCGAGTGTTGACCTTGGACTTACTGCTTCTGGTGCAGCTGGTGGACGGGTCTCTCCGCTTCGAGAGCCGAGTCCAAAAGAGCGATTCTCTCTCGGGGGCTTCTTATACCCAAAGGGGCTTCGCGCACTTTTGGGTGGGCCTTGAACTTGGCCCCGATTAATTAGGCCGTATCTTGATCACTCATATTGATCTTGACCAATAAAGGGGTGGGTGTCCTGATGGCTGGGAGTGTGCTAGGTGGCCGTTGGCCTGTCTCATTCCTTTGTTCCCGGAGATGGGCCATCAATATGCTAATTGCCTCACAGTTTCAGTCTCGTCTGGGGGCTGTGGTTCCAATACGCATACAGGCTCTGTGCCTGCCTGCTTTCTTAGCATTGTCCATAGTTCCCTATAGTCTTTGCAAACAGCCATTTTGTATTCTGGAAGTGGCCATCCCAGATGGCTACAGAGCAAAGCTTACAGTGTGGGTTCAATTCCCATGCCGGCTCCACCTTCTCAACTTTGCCCCTCGCCTAAGGTGTGGGTGACCCTCGGGTTAAATCCTCACCAGTCAGCTCTCCCCCCTCAAAGGGGTAATTAGCCTGTGTCATCTGTGACTTTACTTACACAGTGAAAGGCTTATTTATATATGTGTTCTGTTCGGTTACTTCTCTGTTAGTTTCCACAGTTTTGTCTTTTTATTAACATTATTGCTCGTTGCTCGGCACAACATCGAGGGCCGAAGGGCCTGTTCTGTGCTGTACTGTTCTATGTTGTTCTATGTCTATTACATGCACTCTCCATGATAACCCATCTATTCTCCTTTAACTAGCCAAGTCCCAACTGACTGCCAAATACCGAATCTCCCATGCGAAATATGATAGTTCCTGAGTTGCTTATCAGCACTGTGTTTGTCTCTGTTTTGTGTGTATATAACTATGCGTCTGTCTGTACATATTTGTGTATGCATGTGTGTGTACAACTATTTTTGGATGTGTGTATGCGCGAGAATGTGTGTGTGTGTGCATACATGCATGTGTGTGTGCGCACGTGTGTGAATGTGTATGCATGTACGTATGTGTGTGTATGTGCATACATAAGACCATAAGACCATAAGACATAGGAGTGGAAGTAAGGCCATTCGGCCCATCGAGTCCACTCCGCCATTCAATCATGGCTGATGGGCATTTCAACTCCACCTACCAGCATTCTCCCCGTAGCCCTTAATTCCTCGCGACATCAAGAATTTATCTATCTCTGCCTTGAAGCCATTTAGCGTCCTGGCCTCCACTGCACTCTGCGGCAATGAATTCCACAGGCCCACCACTCTCTGGCTGAAGAAATGTCTCCGCATTTCTGTTCTGAATTTACCCCCTCTAATTCTAAGGCTGTGCCCACGGGTCCTCGTCTCCTCGCCTAACGGAAACAGTTTCTTTGCGTCCAGCCTTTCTAAGCCATGTATTATCTTGTAAGTTTCTATTAGATCTCCCCTTAACCTTCTAAACTCCAATGAATACAATCCCAGGATCCTCAGCCGTTCATCATATGTTAGACCCGCCATTCCAGGGATCATCCGTGTGAATCTCCGCTGGACACGCTCCAGTGCCAGTATGTCCTTCCTGAGATGTGGGGCCCAAAACTGGACACAGTACTCCAAATGGGGCCTAACCAGAGCCTTATAAAGGCTCAGTAGCACATCGCTGCTTTTATATTCCAACCCTCTTGAGATAAATGACAACATTGCATTCGCTTTCTTAATCACAGATTCAACCTGCATGTTTACCTTTAGGGAATCCTCGACTAGCACTCCCAGATCCCTTTGTACTTTGGCATTATGAATTTTCTCACCGTTTAGAAAGTAGTCTATGCTTGGATTCTTTTTTCCAAAGTGCAAGACCTCACATTTTCTCACGTTGAATTGCATCAGCCATTTCCTGCACCACTCTCCCAAACTGTCTAGATCCTTCTGCAGCCTCCCCACTTCCTCAGCACTACCTGCCTGACCACCTAACTTTGTATCATCGGCAAACTTCGCTACACATGTGTGCGTGTGCACTTGTGTGTCCGCGTGAGTGCATATACATGTGTGTGTGCCTATGTGCATGTGTGCGCATGCATGCATTTGTGTGTCTGCGCATGTGCATTTGTGTGTGTGTGCGTGCATGTATGCATATGTGTGTGTGCATGTGTGTCTGTGCGTGTTTGTGGGCACAGGTGTGCATGCATGAATGTGTATGTACACGTGTATGTGCCCATGTGTGTGTACGTGTGTGTGTTTATGTGTGTGTGCCTTTCTGTCTCTGATAGGAGTGTTTCACGCCGGCGTCAGCGGGCCTCTTGGCCCAGCGATTCAGTGGGCCGCAACGGGCCAGCACGGCGCCGGAGTGCTGCGCCAGCTCCGTCGCCGATACGCGGCCCTGCACTGCCAGCACGGGTCCGCGCATGTGCGTGGTTGCCGTTTCTGCAATGCACCAAGCAACATGGCGTAGCAACACAGCGGGCCCGTGGTGAAGTAGGTAGGCCCCCTCCAGATCGCACGCGCCTGCTGATCCTGAGTCTGGCCATCATGCAGGCCCCCCCAGGAGTCTGATACCCTGCCCCCCCCCCCCCCAAACTAGGACGGTCACCGCGGTCGCCGGTCTGAGCTCCTGCCGGTTGATACCAGGTTGGAACTACACCGGCGGAACTTAGCCGGCCTGTCGCCGGAGAATAGGGTCCCGGCGTGGCCCAAATTTGCACTGTCACCGCCGATTCTCCAGACTGGCGCAGGCTCGGAGAATCCCGGCCCATATCTTTCGGGACTCTTGGGAGGAAACTCCCGCAGACTGGGATTACGTTTCAGAAAAAACTCTGCGTCTTGTTCTTTGACTTTTTTGTGATTCATAAATGATTTATACTCCAGTAATAAGGTCAGGCTAAGGTGGCCGGGGTTCCTCTACTTGGCAATGGTCCTGGCTTCGTATTTATGTGTTATTAATGTTTGCTGTTACAATCAGCCCGAGCTTCATAGCCTGTCGGAGGCTAGTTAAATGAGGAGCTATAAATTGAACTAAACATTGTGGAATCACAAGCTAACATTCCCTCTCCTGAGCTAATGAAGGTTACTGAGGGGGGAATTGAAGGTGGTTGGGTCAAGCGAAATTCTGGGGATGCAATAATAGTCATAGAATTTACAGTGCAGAAGGAGGCCATTCAGCCCATCGAGTCTGCACCGGCCCTTGGAAAGAGCCCTGACCCAAGCCCACCCCTCCACCCTATCCCCGTAACCCCATCTAAGCTTTTTGGACACTAAGGGGCAATTTAGCATGGCCAATCCACCTAACCTGCACATCTTTGGACTGTGGGAGGAAACCGGATCACCTGGAGGAAACCCACGCAGACACGGGGAGAGTGACCCAGACCCAGAGCACAGAGAGTGACCCAGGAATCGAATCTGGGACCCTGGAGCTATGAAGCAACTGTGCTAACCACTGTGCTACCGTGCTACCCAGTTATTAATGATCAGCTCCCAATAACTATTATCCCTGCTTTTGTGTCAGGTATAACTCCAATATAGGAGAAGTTTTGCTCTTGAGCAAGATCTCTGTGATGCTGAGGTGAACTTTGTTATCAAGACCAGTTATACTCACCTCTCCTCTTGGAGTTAACTCTTGTGTCCATGTTCAGACCAAGGATGTGACAATGTCGGAAGCTGATGGAGCCTGAAGCTGGAGGAGTCTAAACTGAAATCTGCTGAATAGGTCTTGCTTGATTACATTGTCTATCAGGGATGAGCGGGACCAGAAGAAGATATATAAAGTGTTAACACATTATTATTAGTGTTACATAGATAGTGCGGAAGGAGGCCATTCGGCCCATCGAGTCTGCACCGGTTCTTGGAAAGAGCATCCTACCCAAGGTCAACACCTCTGCCCTATCCCCATAACCCCATAACCCAGTAGCCCCACCCAACACTGACGGCAATTTTGGACACTAAGGGCAATTTATCATGGCCAATCCACCCAACCTGCATATCTTTGGACTGTGGGAGGAAACCGGAGTACCCGGAGGAAACTCACGCACACACGGGGAGGATGTGCAGACTCTGCACAGACAGCGACCCAAGCTGGGAATCGAACCTGGGACCCTGGAACTGTGAAGCGATTGTGCTATCCACAATGCTACCGTGCTGCCCCGTGTTAATGGACACCAAGGAACTTCCAATAGATTGGAAGGATCGTGATGTGATGCATTTTCACAAAGTATATGCAGAAAACTATACTCAGATATACAAAGAACAAAAAACAAAATAAGATTCAACACTAGAACAGGCCCCTCAGTCCTCCAAGCCTATGCCGATCATACTGCCCGTCTCACCTAAAACATTCCAGGTGTGCACATCACTAACAATCTGTCTGGTCCACCTACACCGACGCTACCGCCAAGAAAGCACAACAGCGCCTATACTTCCTCAGGAAACTAAGGAAATTCGGCATGTCCACATTACCCCTTACCAACTTTTACAGATGCACCATAGAAAGCATCCTATTGGGCTGCATCACAGCCTGGTATGGCAACTGCTCGGCCCAGGACCACAAGAAACTTCAGAGAGTCATGAACACAGCAGTCCATCATACGGACCTGCCTCCCATCCATTGACTTTGTCTACACCTCCCGCTGCCTGGGGAAAGCAGGCAGCATAATCAAAGATCCCTCCCACCCGGCTTACTCACTTTTCTAACTTCTTCCATCGGGCAGGACATACAAAAGTCTGAGAACACGCACGCACAGACTCAAAAACAGCTTCTTCCCCGCTGTTACAAGACTCCTAAACGACCCTCTTATGGACTGAACTGATTAACACTACACCCCTGTATGCTTCACCCAATGCCGGTGTCCATGTATTTACATTGTGTACCTTGTGTTGCCCTGTTATGCATTTTCTTTTTGTTTTATTTTCTTTTCATGTACTAAATGATCTGTTGAGCTGCTCGCAGAAAAATACTTTTCACTGTACCTCGGTACACGTGACAATAACAAATCCAATCCAATCCACTTCCAGTGTCCGTATCCCACTGCCATGTCTGGTTTAACTCAGTGGGCTAGACAGCTGGTTTGTGAACAAGGCTAGCAACGTGGGCTTGTTCATGTACTAGCTGAGAATTCTGAATTCTCTCTCTGTGTACCCGAACAGGTGCTGGAATGTGGCGACTAGGGGCTTTTCACATTGCAGTGTTAATGTAAGCCTACTTGTGACAATAAAAAGATTATTATTATTATTCCCAGCCTATTAATTTATTTGTCAAGGTGCCCCTTAAATATCACTATCGTCCCTGCTTCCACCACCTCCTCCGGAAGCGAGTTCCAGGCACCAACTACACTCTGTGTAAAAAACTTGCCTCGTACATCTCCTCTAAACCTTGCCCGTCGCACCTTAAACCCCCTGTGACCCCGGGTAATTGACTCTTCCACTCTGGGAAAAAGCTTCTGGCTGTTCACTCTGTCCATGTCCCGCATAATTTTGTAGACATCTATCAGGTCGCCCATCAACCTCCGCCATTCCCGTGAGAATAGGCCGAGTTTATCCAACATCCTGGTAAATCTCTTCTGCACCCTCTCCAAACCCTCCACATCCTTCTGGTAGTGTGGCGACCAGAATTGAACACTATACTTCAAGTGTGGCCCAACTATGGTTTACATAGACATAGAACATACAGTGCAGAAAGAGGCCATTGGGCCCTTCAAGTCTGCACCAACCCACTTAAGCCTTCACTTCCAACCCTATCCCCGTAACCCAATGATCCCTTCTAACCTTTTTTTAGTCACTGAGGGCAATTTATCATGGCCAATCCACCTAACCTGCACGTCTTTGGACTGTGGGAGGAAACCGGAGCACCCGGAGGAAACCCACGCAGACACAGGGAGAAGGTGCAGACTCCACAGAGACAGTGACCCAGCAGGGAATCGAACCTGGGACCCTGGCGCTGGGAAGCCACAGTGCTATCCACTGTGCTACTGTGCTGCACATATGCAGCTGCAACATGACTTGCCAATTTTTGTACTCAATGCCCCGGCCAATGAAGGCAAGCATGCCGTATGCTTTCTTGACTACCTTCTCCACCTGCGTTGCCTCTTTCAGTGATCTGTGGACCTGTACACCCAGATCCCTCTGACTGTCAATACTCTTAAGAGTTCCGCCATTTACTGTATATTTCCCACCTGTATTAGACCTTCCAAGATGCATTATCTCATATTTTTCCAGATTAAACTCCATCTGCCATCTCTCCGCCCAAGTCTCCAAACAATCTAAATCCTGCTGTATCCTCTGACAGTCCTCTTCACTATTCCACAGTTCCACCAACCATTGTGTTGTTTGCAAACTTACTAATCAGGCCACTCATATATTTCTCCAAATCATTTATATATTTTACAAACAGCAAAGGTCCCAGCACTGATCCCTGCAGAACACCACTAGTCACAGCCCTCCAATTAGAAAAGCACCCTTCTATTGCTACTCTCTGCCTTCTATGACCTAGCCAGTTCTGTATCCACCTTGCCAGCTCACCCCTGATCCTGCGTGAATTCACCTTTTGTACCAGTCTACCATGAGGGACCTTGTCAAAGGCCTTACTGAAGTCTATGTAGACAACATCCACTGCCCTCCCCTCGTCAATCAGCTTTGTCATTTTCTCGAAAAACCCCATAAAGTTAGTGAGACGCAACCTCCCTTTCACAAAACCGTGCTGCCTCTCGCTGATCCGTCCACTTGCTTCCAAATGGGAGCAAATCCTGTCTCAAAGAGAATCCTCTCCAATAATGTCCCTACCACTGATGTCAGGTTCACCGGCCTATAATTTCCTGGATTATCTTTGCTACCCTTCTTAAACAAAGGAACAATATTGGCTATTCTCCAGTCCTCTGAGACCTCACCTGTGAGGATACAAAGATTTCTGTCAAGGCCCCAGAAATTTCCTCCCTTGCCTCCCTCAATTCCTTGTAAAATAATGGAATTGATTAAAATGAATAAACATGAGGATTCATTTACGAGGTGTGGACAGGGAAGGTCTTTTTCTAGGCAACCCGTTTGATTTTTCTTTGCAGAAGTGCAAACCCAAGGCGATGATGGTTAACTATGGACAGAATTTCCCAGTCCTGCCATGGCAGATTTTGTGGCGAAAGGGACAGAAAATTTGGAGTGAGGTCAAAAATCGGATTCCCTCGGTGGAAAAATAGTTGGAATTTCCGCCTTGTTGTGTTGAGATGATGGCAGATTGGCTTTCAGAGAATAGAACAGAATCACGATGTGCAGAAGGAGACCATTCGGCCCATCGAGTCAGCACCGACCCTCTGAAAGGACACCCTACCGAGAGTCAGGCCCCCCCCACTTTAACCCCTTAGCCCAGTAACTCTGATCCCTGGAATGAAGAACTTTTTGTGTGAGGAACTGTTGAGGACTCTGGGTCTGTACTCGTTGGAGTTTAGAAAGATGAAGGGGGATCTTATTGAAAATTACAGGATACTGCGAGGCCTGGATAGAGTGGGCGTGGAGAGGATATTTCCACTTGTAGGAAAAACTAGAACCCGAGGACACAATCTCAGACTAAAGGGACGCTCCTTTAAAACAGAGATGAGGAGCCAGAGGGTGGTGAATCTGTGGAACTCTTTGCCACAGAAGGCTGTGGAGGCCAAATCACTGAGTGTCTTTAAGACAGAGATAGATAGGTTCCTGATAGAGATAGATAGAGAATTACAGCACAAAACAGGCCCTTCAGCCCACGATGTTGCGCCGAACTTTTGTCCTAGGTTAATCATAGAATTTTGGACAATTTTTCATGGCCAATCCACCCAACCTGCACATCTTTGGACTGTGGGAGGAAACCGGAGTACCCTGAGGAAACCCACGCACACACGGGGAGGATGTGCAGACGCCACACAGACAGCGGCCCAAGTCGAAATCGAACTTGGGACCCTGGAGCTGTGAAGCAGTTGTGCTATCCACAATGCTTCCGTGCTGCCCTTAAGAAGTTAACCTACACTCCATTATTATACCTGAATCCATGTACCTATCCAATAGCCGCTTGAAGGTCCCTAACATTTCCGACTCAACTACTTCCACAGGTAGTGCATTCCATGCCCCACTACTCTCTGGGTAAAGAACCTACCTCTGACATCCCCTCTATATCTTCCACCATTTATCTTAAATTTATGTCCCCTTGTAATGGTGTGTTCCACCCGGGGGAAAAGTCTCTGACTGTCTACTCTATCTATTCCCCTAATCATCTTATAAACCTCTATCAAGTCGCCCCTCATCCTTCTCCGTTCTAATGCGAAAAGGCCTAGCACCCTCAACCTTTCCTCGTATGACCTACTCTCCATTCCAGGCAACATCCTGGTAAATCTCCTTTGCACCTTTTCCAAAGCTTCCACATCCTTCCTAAAATGAGGCGACCAGAACTGCACACAGTACTCCAAATGTGGCCTGACCAAGGTTTTGTACAGCTGCATCATCACCTCACGGCTCTTAAATTCAATCCCTCTGCTAATGAACGCTCGCACGCCATAGGCCTTCTTCACAGCTCTATCCACTTGAGTGGCAACTTTCAACGATCTATGAACATAGACCCCAAGATCTCTCTGCTCCTCAACATTGCCAAGAACCCTACCGTTAACCCTGTATTCCGCATTCATATTTGTCCTTCCAAAATGGACAACCTCACACTTGTCAGGGTTAAACTCCATCTGCCACTTCTCAGCCCAGCTCTGCATTCTATCTATGTCTCTTTGAAGCCGAAAACAGCCCTCCTCAATATCCACAACTCCACCAATCTTCGTATCATCTGCAAATTTACTGACCCACCCTTCAACTCCCTCATCCAAGTCGTTAATGAAAATCACAAACAGCAGAGGACCCAGAACTGATCCCTGCGGTACGCCACTGATAACTGGGCTCCAGGCTGAATATTTGCCATCCACCACCACTCTCTGTCTTCTATCGGTTAGCCAGTTTGTTATCCAACTGGCCAAATTTCCCACTATCCCATGCCTCCTTACTTTCTGCACAAGCCTACAATGGGGAAACTTATCAAATGCCTTACTAAAATCCATGTACACAACATCCACTGCTTTACCTTCATCCACATGCTTGGTCACCTCCTCAAAGAAGTCAATAAGACTTGTAAGGCAAGACCTACCCCTCACAAATCCGTGCTGACTATCCCTAATCAAGCAGTGCCTTTCCAGATGCTCAGAAATCCTATCCCTCAGTACCCTTTCCATTACTTTGCCTACCACCGAAGTAAGACTAACTGGCCTGTAATTCCCAGGGTTATCCCTATTCCCTTTTTTGAACAGGGGCACGACATTCGCCACTCTCCAATCCTCTGGTACCACCCCTGTTGACAGCGAGGACGAAAAGATCATTGCCAACGGCTCTGCAATTTCATTTCTTGCTTCCCATAGAATCCTTGGATATATCCCGTCAAGCCCGGGGGACTTGTCTATCCTCAAGTTTTCAAAACGCGCAACACATCTTCCTTCCTGACAAGTATCTCCTCGAGCTTATCAGTCTGTTTAACACGGTCCTCTCCAACAATATGGCCCCTCTCGTTTGTAAATACTGAAGAAAAATACTTGTTCAAGACCTCTCCTATCTCTTCAGACTCAATACACAATCTCCCGCTACTGTCCCTGATCGGACCTACCCTCGCTCTAGTCATTCTCATATTTCTCACATATGTGTAAAAGGCCTTGGGGTTTTCCTTGATCCTACCTGCCAAAGATTTTTCATGCGCTCTCTTAGCTCTCCTAATCCCTTTCTTCAGTTCCCTCCTGGCTATCTTGTATCCCTCCAGCGCCCTGTCTGAACCTTGTTTCTTCAGCCTTACATAAGTCTCCTTCTTCCTCTTAACAAGACATTCAACCTCTCTTGTCAACCATGGTTCCCTCACTCGACCATCTCTTCCCTGCCTGATAGGGACATACATATCAAAGACACGCAGTACCTGTTCCTTGAACAAGTTCCACATTTCACTTGTGTCCTTCCCTGACAGCCTATGTTCCCAACTTCTGCACTTCAATTCTTGTCTGACAGCATTGTATTTACCCTTCCCCCAATTATAAACCTTGCCCTGTTGCACGCACCTATCCCTCTCCATAACTAAAGTGAAAGTCACAGAATTGTGGTCACTACCTCCAAAATGCTCCCCCACTAACAAATCTATCACCTGCCCTGGTTCATTACCAAGTACTAAATCCAATATGGCCTCCCCTCTGGTCGGACAATCTACATACTGTGTTAGAAAAGCTTCCTGGACACACTGCACAAACACTACCCCATCCAAACTATTTGATCTAAAGAGTTTCCACTCAATGTTTGGGAAGTTGAAGTCACCCATGACTACTACCCTGTGACTTCTGCACCTTTCCAAAATCTGTTTCCCAATCTGTTCCTCCACATCTCTGCTGCTATTGGGGGGCCTATAGAAAACTCCCAACAAGGTGACTGCTCCTTTCCTATTTCTGTCTTCAACCCATATTACCTCAGTAGGCAGATCCCCCTCGAACTGCCTTTCTGCAGCTGTTATACTATCTCAAATGAACAATGCCACCCCCACCTCGTTTACCATCCTCCCTAATCTTGTTGAAACAGTAAGGGGATCGGGGGTTATGGGGAGATGGCAGGAGAATGGGGATGAGAGAAATATCAGCCACGATTGAATGGCGGGCAGACTCGATGGGCTGAGTGGCCTAATTCTTCTCCTCTGTCTTATGGTCTTATGATCGTCTCCTTTAGATTAGGGTATGAATAATATGTTTCTCATTTTTGTTGCTCGAGAGCATAAGGAAGAATATTTCAGGAATTTTCACAAACTGGTGTCATAGAATCCCTACAGTGCGGAAGGCAACCATTCAGCCCATCGAGTGGCCTCTGACCCACCAAAAGAACACTCTACCTAGGCCCAATCCCCTGCTCCATCATTGCAACCCCACCTAATGTACACATCTTTGAATACTAAGGGGCAATTTCGCATGACCAATCCACTTAACCTGCACATCTTTGTGCTGTGGGAGGAAACCGGAGCACTCGGAGGGAATCCATGCAGACACGGGGAGAACGTGCAGACTCCACACAGACAGTCACCTGAGGTTTGGCAGCACGGTAGTATAGTGGTTAGCACAGCTCCAAGGTCCCAGGTTCGAGCCCCAGCTTGGGTCACTGTCCGGAGTCTGCACGTTCTCCCCGTGTCTGCGTGGGTTTCCTCTGGGTGCTCCGGTTTCCTCCCATGGTCTAAATATGTGCAGGTTAGGTAGATTGGCCATGATAAATTGCCCTTAGCTAAGGTGGGGTTGCTGGGTTACGGGTATAGGGTGGAGGGGTGGGCTTAAGTTGGGTGCTCTTTCCATGGGCCGGCGCAGACTCGATGGGCTGAATGGACTCTTTCTGCTCTGTAAAATCTATGAAATCTATGAAACCCGGGTCCCTGGCGCTGTGAGGCAGCAGTGCTAACTACTGTGCCACCGTGCAGCCCCAAATGTGGATGAATATTCTCACGATATTCCTACAAAGTCACAAAATTGCCTTTGCTTTGTGAAATTAAATTAAAAATACCAGCCGTTCTGTTAATCAGTTCAAATGAAACATAACTGATATAGAGAGTGGACACACACTAGACTCCACAAGGGATGATATTGTCTTGGGGCTAATTCATATCACTGCCCTTGAGCTGAGCAGAAAAACTCAGATGTACTTTTCATTATTCACTGATGTTAGATGAATGCTATATTTATCCTCATGAATACTTTTTCATGTATGTAAATTACTTTCTGCAGACAGATTGTGGTCCTGTTTGCAAAGCAGTTTTTTGTCAGGAATGTAAGGTGACATTGAGAGGAAAAGCAGAGATGGAATCATAACTGAGTGAAAAATGGTAAAGTGTGATGTGATGAAGGGCCGGGAGATCTGTGATTTTCCAAAATACTGGAGGAATCTGATCAGAGTCCTCCCTTGCCAGATTGAGATCCAGTGTGAGTCCCGCATCGCCTCTTTTTGGGAAGGTCTGTCACACTGAGCGGCAATCAGGCAGCTGCTTAACTGGGCATTGCTCGGACTTCCCTGGATCAAGGACATCTCACCCGCCAAGAACCATTGGTCAATCAGTGGCTAGTAGCTCGACATGACATGGCAGCGCCACCAGAGGACGGTGGCTGCTACTGGGAGTACACCTACCCAAGGCCGAGGGTCGTCATGGCTGATGGCAGGGGTGGGACTGCAGGGCAGGGTCATGGGGGAGGGGTATTGGTAGTGAAGACACGGAGTTGGATCTAAGTGGGTCTTTCCCATTTGCAAATTCTGGAGCCTTTGATCAGCCCACTAATTGCCTTTGAGCGAGGAACGCTCTTCTAGACGCTTGCAAGAAACCCCAAAAGTTCCTTTTTGACTTCTGCATTGTGAGTTGCCCTCCCCCTGCTGGGTGACCACCAGTGCCAATGGGATGAGACTAAGAAGTCGGCACTAGTTGCTGCTTAAGATCCTCAACTGATGGCAGACAGAAGATCATCTGTGAGCTTTCCACCAATTAACCTAATCGATGCAGAGGCAGGAAAGCGGCTGGGTCTCCATCCAACACCCTTCTGCCCGATTACACATGCCCCTCCCCCACCACCAAACTTGCCACGGGGAGGCCATTAAATATTGCCCAATCAGTGCACAGATAATGGGCGCAATTCACCCAAAATTCGGCTGTGTCATTTTGGGTGGGATTGGTGGGATGTTTTGCTCTGGGTGTAACGGTATAATCACGCCCCTCCACGTGACAGTCACCATGCCTGAGACCCTCACTGTCTAGGCTGCGTGACTTCCACCTCAGCTACTTGCTGCGAAGAAGGGGAGGCCGCTTTTTAATGCTCCCTCGACACTCATTCCCAGTCAACTCAAGAGGATGGCAGAGTGGAAACATGCTCCTTGCTTTGGGGAGGCCAACCTCATCAGGCTTCTCCATGGTGGGTTGGCCTGTACCCCCGAGGGGGTCAGAGACCCAGCAGAAGCTGCTGTCAGTGGAGGCGGCGTGACCAGGAGGACCAGAGTCCAGGATGAAGAAGACAACAAACCTCAAACAAGCTGCAAGGTTAAGTAACCACCTCTCTCCTGGCATCAGTCCCGCATGTCACCCTCAATTCCACAACCTCCCCCACACCCCTCCCGCACCTTCCCATACCCCCTCCCTGTACCCCTCTCCCCGCACCCCACCCCACTCCCCCTCCCTGCACCCCACCCACTCCCCCTCACCTCCCCATAACCCCTCCCTGTACTCCCTCCCTGTACCCCCTTCCCTGCACCCTACTCCCCCTCCCTGCGCCCCCTCCCCATGCCCCACCCCACTCCCCCTCCCTGCACCCCACCCCACTCCCCCTCACCTCCCCATAACCCCTCCCTGTACCCCTTCCCTGTACCCCCTCCCTGCACCCCCTCCCCGTGCCCTACCCCACTCCCCCGCACCTTCCCATACCCCCTCCCTGTACCCCCCTCCCTGCACCCCACTCCCCTTCCCTGCGCCCCCTCCCCGTGCCCCACTCCACCCCTCCCGCACCTTCTCGTACTCCCTCCCTGTACCCCCCTCCCTGCACCCTACTCCCCCTCCCTGCGCCCCTCCCCATGCCCCACCCCACTCCCCCGCACCTTCTCATACTCCCTCCCTGTACCCCCCTCCCTGCACCCCACTCCCCCGCCCTGCGCCCCCTCCCCGTGCCCCACTCCACCCCTCCCGCACCTTCTCATACTCCCTCCCTGTACCCCCTTCCCTGCACCCTACTCCCCCTCCCTGCGCCCCCTCCCCATGCCCCACCCCACCCCTCCCGCTCCTTCTCACACTCCCTCCCTGTACCCCTCTCCCTGCACCCCATTCCCCCTTCCCGCGCCCCCTCCCTGCACCCCCTCCCCGTGCCCCACCCCACTCCATGAACCTTCCCATACCCCCTCCCTGTACCCCTCTCCCCGCACCCTACTGCCGCTCCTCACGCCCCTTCCCTGCGCCCACTTCCCTGCGACCCCTCCCCGTGCCCCACACCCCCTCTCCGTACTTCCCTCCCCGGACCCCACTTCCAGCACCCCACCCCCCCCTGCATCTCCCCATACCCTCCTCCCTGCACCCCCTCCCTGCACCCCCCTCCCCACAGCCCCTCCCTGTGCCCCCCTCCCCACAGCCCCTCCCTGCACCCCCCTCTCTGCACCCCCTCCCTGCACCCCCTTACTGCACCCCCCTCCCCACACCCCCTCCTAGTGGTTTTAATAGTCTTACAACTGAGCCTGCCTGCGACGAGATGAACTGGCAGCAGGCTCACGATTGCAGATCTTTATACTTCTGGTTAGTGGGAGGAGCCATGGGCGGAGCCTTGGGCGGAGCCAAGGGTGGAGCCCTGCACAAGCTCCTCATCTCCCCCTATGGGCAGAGCCGCGCAACGGCTCATATACAGAGTCCACAGGGACACAATACATATAATACAACACAGTGTGAATTACTAGGTTTAGAATTCACCACACCCACTGACCCACGAAGCGTGGGCTCACAATGTCCTCTCTGTGTTTAGAAGATAGTCCATAATAAGCAGGAAAGGGAAGACAGGTGGCTAAATCCTCACCCTCAATGAGGAAAGGACGCTGGGGTTTGCGGAGTTGCGTGAGGAGGGAGTAGCGATTGACTGCAAGGTCAGCCTGCGGCACAGAAGTGAGGGTTCACTGTCACTTCACCCAGATGACTTGTCTCAAGTGAGTTGTTGCTCTCCAGACATTTCTCCTTCCCTCTCACTGGCCACATGTTGGTTGGTTCTCAGATTCACCATCTGATAAGGCAAGGTCATCCAGAGTCACAACACCCCAACACCCAAGAGAACACTTTAATAAGGTCAATGGGGGATCCATCCCCAGTAAAGTAAAGAACTTTAGTTTATTTACAGTTAATGAGATACAATTCCTGCTTGATCTCCACGGCCAATGCCTTCCTGACCGACGTTTTATACAAAACTAAATGGAGTTCCCGCGCCTCAGGTGGGGAGCACGGACTCTGATTGGGACCTACCGATTGGCGGGTGAGCTGATCCCGGTGGGGGCTGATGTTCCTCCGCGCCAGGCCCCTGTAGGTCTCCACTATGTTGTGTCGGGGCCGGCGCGGAGGCGGCAACCCACGTGCATGTGCGAACTCGCGCCGGCCATGGCGTGAAGCGCTCCAGTGCCGTGCTGGCCTCCTGTGCAGCGCAGAATCGATGATCCTAGGGGCCAGATGACACCGGCGTGAAACGCTCTGGCGTTTACGATGGCATCAACACTTAACCCCAGGATCAGAGAATCCCACTCCATACCTTCATTTTGTGTTTCATAAACAAGGGAATAAAGATTATGGTTTATTGTTTATATAAAACAGCTTCTAGAATAAAGGGCAGGAACATTTTAGGAAAAGACCTTGAGTTATTTTGGGGCTCAGAGATAGGGATTAAGATTTTGAATAAAAAGCTAATTTCATTGGAGCTCTGAAGATGATGACATAGATTACTGGAGATTTTTTTTAAATATGAAAAGATGTAATAGAGCGAATAGCGAAATATTGTTTTTTTTGGCTGGAAATTAGTGATGAGGGATCATCAATTTAAGAGAATAAGGAAATAAATTCTTGCCATGCGGAATAGTTGAGGCTGAGGCGACTGCATCTTCAACAGACAAACATTTGAATCACAAAACGTATGGCGCTGTGATGATAAATAAAAAGATGACAAATATAATCAAGATGTGAAATAAGAACTGGATCCGCTGATGAGCTGAATGATACAGTTTATGCTGCAAGTTCTATTGTTCCAGGGTTTAATATTCACTCGTCTGCGGCTAATACAGAGCCCACCAGGTCATTTTCTATTTTTCTGACTTCAAAATCCTTTTTGTGAAATAATTAGAATTGAGGAAATTGGTTGTCCCTTATAATTCATAAGGTTGAATTAAATTTGTCAATTGTTCTGTTTTCAGAAATTGTATCTAACTAAAAATATACAATGGCGTCTCCGTTTCAGAAGGGTTGATGCTGGGACTGAATCGGTGGGTGATCCACAACAGCAGAATTGGCGCTGTTCCCAGAGCAATTCCACAGCCATTATATAAAAGCAAATTACTGCGGATGCTGGAATCTGAAACCAAAAGAGAAAATGCTGTAGAATCTCAGAATGTAGGAAGGCAGGGCAGGGGTCCCCTGCGGTCACCTCCCTCCAAAACCGATTTGGATACTGTTGAGGGGGATGGCTCACCAGGGGAAGGCAGCAATAGCCAGGTTCATGGCACTATGGCTGGCTCTGCTGCGCAGGAGGGCAGGTAAAGGAATGGAAGGGCTATAATTATAGGGGACTCAATCGTAAGGGGAATAGACAGGCGGTTCTGCAGATGCAATCAAGACTCCAGGATGGTATGTTGTCTCCCTGGTGCTGGGGTCAACGATGTCTCGTAGCGGGTGCAGGAGATTCTAAATGGGGAGGGTGAACAGACAACAGTCGTGGTGCATAGAACATAGAACAGTACAGCACAGAACAGGTCCTTCGGCCCTCGATGTTGTGCCGAGCATTGTCCGAAACCAAGATCAAGCTATCCCACTCACTGTCATTTGGGTGTGCTCCATGTGCCTATCCAATAACCGCTTGAAATTTCCTAAAGTGTCCAACTCCACTATCACAGCAGGCAGTCCATTCCACACCCTAACCACTCTCTGAGTAAAGAACCTACCTCGGATATCCCTTCTATGTCTCCTACCCTGAATCTTATAGTTATGCCCCCTTGCAAAAGCTGCATCCACCCGAGGAAATAGTCTCTGAACATCCACTCTATCCTCCTCATCATCTTATAAACCTCTATTAAGTCACCTCTCATCCTCCTCCGCTCCAAAGAGAAACGCCCTAGCTCCCTCAACCTTTCCTCATAAGACCTATCCTGCAAACCAGGCAGCATCCTGGTAAATCTCCTTTGCACCCTTTCCAATGCTTCCACATCCTTCCTATAGTGAGGTGACCAGAACTGCACACAATACTCCAAATATGGTCTCACCAGGATCGTGTACAGTTGCAGCATAACCCCGCAGCTCTTAAACTCAAGCCCCCTATTAATAAACGCTCACACACTATAAGCCTTCTTCACGGCTCTATCCACTTGAGTGGCAACCTTCAGAGATCTGTGGACATGAACCCCAAGATCTCTCTGTTCCTCCACATTCCTCAGAACCCTGCCATTGACCCTGTAATCCGCATTCAAATTTTTTCTACTAAAATGAATCACCTCGCACATATCAGGATTAAACTCCATCTGCCATTTTCGGCCCAGCTCTGCATCCTATCAATGTCTCTTTGCAGCCTACAACAGCCCTCCACCTCATCCACCACTCCACCAATCTTGGTGTCATCACCAAATTTACTGACCCACCCTTCAGCCCCCTCCTCCAAGTCTTTGATAAAAATCACAAATAGCAGAGGACCCAGCACTGATCCCTGTGGTACACCGCTGGTAACTGGTCTCCAGTCTGAAAATTTTCCATCCACCACCACCTATGTGATAGCCAGTTACTTATCCAATTGGCCAAATTTCCCTCTATCCCACACCTCCTTACTTTCTTCATGAGCCGACCATGGGGAACCTTATCAAACGTCTTACTAAAATCCATGTATACAACATCAACTGCTCTACCTTCATCTACACACTTAGTTACCTCTTCAAAGAATTCAATCAAATTTGTGAGGCAGGACTTACCCTTCACAAATCCGTGTTGACTATCCCGGATTAAGCTGCATCTTTCCAAATAGTCATAAATCCTATCCTTCAGGATCTTTTCCATTTACTTACCGACCACCAAAGTAAGACTAACCGGCCTATAATTACCAGGGTCTTTCCTATTCCCTTTCTTTAACAGAGGAACAACATTCGCTACTCTCCAGTCCTCTGGTCAAAGCCAAAGGCTCTGCAATCTCATCCCTTGCCTCCCAAAGAATCCTTGTATATCTACCATCTGGCCCAGGGGACTTGTCAACTCTCAGGTTTTTCAAAATTGCTAATACATCCTTCCTCAGAACATCTACCTCCTCCAGCCTACCCGCCTGTATCACACTCTCATGCTCAAAAACATGGCCCCTCTCCTTGGTGAACACTGAAGAAAAGTATTAATTCAACGCCTCTCCTATTTCTTCTGACTCCATGCACAATATCCCACTACTGTCCTTGACCGGCCCTACCCTCACCCTGGTCATTCTTTTATTTCTCACATAAGAGTAAAAAGCCTTGGGGTTTTTCTTGATCCGACCCGTCAAGGACTTCTCATGCCCCCTCCTAGCTCTCCTAAGCCCTTTTCTTAGCTCATTCCTTGCTACCTTGTAACCCTCAAGCGACCCAACTGAACCTAGTTTTCTCATCCTTACATACTCTTCCTTTCTCCTCTTGACAAGACATTCAACCTCTTTTGTGAACCATGGTTCCCTCACACGGCCATTTCCTCCCTGCCTGACAGGGACATACCTATCAAGGACACGCAGTATCTGTTGCTTGAACAAGCTCCACTTTTTATTTGTGCCTTTCCCTGACAGTTTCTATTCCCATCTTATGCTCCCTAATTCTTGCCTCATGGCATCATAATTACTCCTCCCCCAGTTATAAAGCTTGCCCTGCCGTATGGCCCTATCCCTCTACATTGCAATAGTGAAAGGCACCGAATTGTGGTCACTATCTCCAAAGTGCTCGACCACAACCAAACCCAACACTTGGCCCGGTTCATTACTCAGTACCAAATCCAATGTGACCCCCCTCTTGTCGGCCTATCCACATATTGTGTCAGGAAACCCTCCTGCACACACTGTACAAATACTGCCCCATCCGAACTGTTCGACCTATAGAGGTTCCAATCAATATTTGGAAAGTTAAAGTCACCCATGACAACTACCCTGAGACCTCCACACCTATTCATAAATCTGTTTTTCAATTTCTTTCTTCACATCTCTATTACTATTTGGGGGCCTATAGAAAACTCCTAACAACATGTCCCTTCCTTTCCTATTTCTAACTTCGGCCCATGTTACCTCAGTAGGCAGATCCCCTTCGAACTGCCTTTCTGCAGCCGTTAAACTATCCTTGATTAACAATGCTACTCCTCCACCTCTTTTACCACCTTCCCTACTCTTACTGAAACATCTATACCCCGGAACGTCCAACAACCATTCCTGCCCCTGTTCTAACCATGTCTCTGTAATGGCCACAACATCGTAGTCCCAAGTACCAATCCACGCTCCTAGTTCACCTACCTTATTCTGGATGCTCCTTGCATTGAAGTAGACACACTTCAACCCACCTTTCTGTCTGCCGGTACACTCCTGCGACCTTCATACCCTCCTCAGTACCTCACTACTCTCAACACTGGCTTCTGGACTACAGCTCGGTTTCCCAGCCCCCTGACAAATTAGTTTAAACAGCCCCAACGATATAGGTAAAAAACGGGATGAGGCCCTACAAACTGAATTTAGGGAGTTAGGAGATTAACTAAAAAGTAGAACCTCAAAGGTCGTAATCTCGGGATTGGTACCAGTGCCACGTGCTAGTCAGAGTAGGAATGACATGACAGACAGGACAAGTCATGTTGCAGCTGTACAGGACCTTAGTTAGGCCTCATTTGGAATATTGTGTGCAATTCTGGTCGCCACACTACCAGAAAGATGTGGATGCTTTGGAGAGGGTACAGAAGCGGTTTACTAGGATGATGCCTGGTATGGAGGGCATTAGCTATGAGGGGAGGTCCGATAAACTCGGTCTGTTCTCACTGGAAAGACGGAGGTTGAGAGGCGACCTCATAGAGCTCTGCAAGATTATGAGTAGCATGGACAGAGTGGATAGTCAGATGCTCTTTCCTAGGGTAGGAGAGTCAAGTATGGGGGGGCATAGGTTTAAAGTGCATGGGGAAAAGTTTAGAACAGATGTGTGAGGCAAGTTTTTTACACCGAGGGTGGTAAATATATGGAACGCGCTGCCTGGGGAGGGGGTGGGAGAAGATACGATAGCGGCATTTAAGGGGCATCTAGACAAATATATGAATAGGGTGGGAATGGAAGGATACGGACTCCGTAAGTGCAGATGGTTTTAGTTTAGGCAGGTACCATGGTTGGCGCAGGCTTGGAGGGCCGAAGGGCCTGTTACTGTGCTGTATTGTTCTTTCATGTGGAGATGCTGGTGTTGGACTGGGGTGAGCACAGTAAGAAGTCTGACAACACCAGGTTAAAGTCCAATAAAGGTTTGTTTGGAATCACTAGCTTTCGGAGCTCAGCTCCTTCCTCAGGTGAACGAAGAGGTGGGTTCCAGAAACATATATTTTGACAAAGTAAATGATGCAAGACGATACTTTGAATTCAGGGGCTGGTTTAGCACACTGGGCTAAATCGCTGGCTTTTAAAGCAGACCAAGGCAGGCCAGCAGCACAATTCAATTCCTGTACCAGCCTCCCCAAACAGGCGCCGGAATGTGGTGACTAGGGGCTTTTCACAGTAACTTCATTGAAGTCTACTCGTGACAATAAGCGATTTTGATTTTTCATTTTCAAATTCCACAACCATTAATGGGCTAGCCGACCGGCACCTAGTGTAATTTCAGGAAGGAATTAGATACAGCTCTTGGGGCTAAAGGAATCGAGGGATATGGGGGAAGGCGGAATCAGGGTATTGAACTTGATGATCAGCCATGATCATAATGAATGGTGAAGCAGGCTCGAAGGGCTGAATGGCCTCCTCCTGCTTCTATTATCTATGTTTCTATGTAATCCTGCACCCCATCGGCCCCACTTCCCGAGACCCCATAGTGTGTATCTGCCTCCGGGAATGGGCATCAATTAGTTCACAATCATAGAACATAGAACAGTACAGCACAGAACAGGCCCTTCGGCCCTCGATGTTGTGCCGAGCCATGATCACCCTACTCAAACCCACATATCCACCCTATACCCGTAACCCAACAACCCCCCCTTAACCTTACTTTTTAGGACACTACGGGCAATTTAGCATGGCCAATCCACCTAACCCGCACATCTTTGGACTGTGGGAGGAAACCGGAGCACCCGGAGGAAACCCACGCACACACGGGGAGGACGTGCAGACTCCACACAGACAGTGACCCAGCCGGGAATCGAACCTGGGACCCTGGAGCTGTGAAGCATTTATGCTAACCACCATGCTACCGTGCTGCCCATCACATCACATCACTTCCTGGCTCACAGCTGCTTTACTCTGCAGTCAACTTTGTTAAATTAGCACGTAATTACAATTAAATTTAAAATTTGGATGTATATTAAATTAGCATGTCCAATCCTCAGAGCAGAAACGGAGAACCTGAGAGGCAACATTTCTTGTGAAAATAGAAAATGCTGGAAATACTCCACAGATCAGGCAGCACCTTGGAGATACTGAGTTAATGGCCGGGAATTTCCAATCCCACCTTCAGCAGAAATCAGCACGGGTGTGTCAAGAATCAGCACAGGTGTGTCAAGAATCAGCACAGGTGTGTCAGCAATCAGCACAGGTGTGTCAGAAATCAGCATAGGTGTGTCAGGAATAAGTACGGGTGTGGCAGGAATCAGCACGTGTGTGTCAGGAATCAGCACAGGTGTGTCAGAAATCAGCACGGGTGTGTCAGGAATCAGCATAGGTGTGTCAGAAATCATAAGAACATAAGAACATAAGAACATAAGAACTAGGAACAGGAGTAGGCCATCTGGCCCCTCGAGCCTGCTCCGCCATTCAATTAGATCATGGCTGATCTTTTGTGGACTCAGCTCCACTTTCCGGCCCGAACACCATAACCCTTAATCCCTTTATTCTTCAAAAAACTATCTATCTTTACCTTAAAAACATGTAATGAAGGAGCCTCAACTGCTTCACTGGGCAAGGAATTCCATAGATTCACAACCCTTTGGGTGAAGAAGTTCCTCCTAAACTCAGTCCTAAATCTACTTCCCCTTATTTTGAGGCTATGCCCCCTAGTTCTGCTGTCACCCGCCAGTGGAAACAACCTGCCCGCATCTATCCTATCTATTCCCTTCATAATTTTAAATGTTTCTATAAGATCCCCCCTCATCCTTCTATATTCCAACGAGTACAGTCCCAGTCTACTCAACCTCTCCTCATAATCCAACCCCTTCAGCTCTGGGATTAACCTAGTGAATCTCCTCTGCACACCCTCCAGCGCCAGTACGTCCTTTCTCAAGTAAGGAGACCAAAACTGAACACAATACTCCAGGTGTGGCCGCACCAACACCTTATACAATTGCAACATAACCTCCCTAGTCTTAAACTCCATCCCTCTAGCAATGAAGGACAAAATTCCATTTGCCTTCTTAATCACCTGTTGCACTTGTAAACCAACCTTCTGTGACTCATGCACTAGCACACCCAAGTCTCTCTGAACAGCGGCATGCTTTAATATTTTATCGTTTAAATAATAATCCCGTTTGCTGTTATTCCTACCAAAATGGATAACCTCACATTTGTCAACATTGTATTCCATCTGCCAGACCCTAGCCCATTCACTTAACCTATCCAAATCCCTCTGCAGACTTCCAGTATCCTCTGCACTTTTCGCTTTACCACTCATCTTAGTGTCATCTGCAAACTTGGACACATTGCCCTTGGTCCCCAACTCCAAATCATCAATGTAAATTGTGAACAATTCAGCACGTGTGTGTCAGGAATCAGCACAGGTGTGTCAGAAATCAGCACGGGTGTGTCAGGAATCAGCATAGGTGTGTCAGGAATCAGCATAGGTGTGTCAGGAATCAGCACAGGTGTGTCAGAAATCAGCACGGGTGTGTCAGAAATCAGCACAGGTGTGTCAGGAATCAGCACGGGTGTGTCAGGAATCAGCACAGGTGTCTCAGAAATCAGCACGGGTGTCTCAGGAATCTGCACGGGTGTGTCAGAAATCAGGATGGTGTGTCAGGAATCAGGACGGTGTGTCAGGAATCAGGATGGGTGTGTCAGGAATCAGAACGGTGTGTCAGGAATCAGGATGGTGTGTCAGGAATCAGTGTGGGTGCGTCAGGAATCCACACGGGTGTGTCAGGAATCAGGACGGTGTGTCAGGAATCAGCACGGGTGTGTCAGGAATCAGGACGGTGTGTCAGGAATCAGCACGGGTGTGTCAGGAATCAGGATGGGTGTGTCAGGAATCAGTATGGGTGTGTCAGGAATCCACACGGGTGTGTCAGAAATCAGCACGGGTGTGTCAGGAATCAGGAAGGTGTGTCAGGAATCAGGACCGTGTGTCAGGAATCAGCACGGGTGTGTCAGGAATCAGGACCGTGTGTCAGGAATCAGCACGGGTGTGTCAGGAATCAGCACGGGTGTGTCAGGAATCAGCACGGGTGTGTCAGGAATCAGTATGGGTGTGTCAGGAATCAGTATGGGTGTGTCAGGAATCAGCACGGGTGTGTCAGGAATCAGCATGGGTGTGTCAGGAATCAGCAAGGGTGTGTCAGGAATCAGCATGGGTGTGTCAGGAATCAGCAAGGGTGTGTCAGGAATCCGCACGGGTGTGTCAGAAACATTTGGGGAACGGCCTAAAGTAAAACCCTACATTTCAGTTCACTAATCTTTCATCAGAACTGGGAACCCGGGACGTTCATTGTTGCTGATTTCCTTAAAAAAAAATTAGAGCACCCAATTAGTTTTTTCAATTAAGGGGCAATTTAGCGTGGCCAATCCACCTACCCTGCACATCTTTGGGTTGTGGGGGTGAAACCCACACAAACACAGGGAGAACGTGCAAACTCCACACGGACAGTGACCCAGGGCCGGGATTCGAACCCGGGTCCTCGGCGCCGTGAGGCAGCAGGGCTAACCCACTGTGCCGCTGTGCTGCCTTTGTTGCGGATTTCCAGTATGTATTAGGATTCAGCAGCTGTACCATCACATCTGTGCACTCAGTGAAAAAGCACCACCTGATTTACAAAAATACACTTCACTATCTGAATGTTGTGGTGATGTCAGTGTCAGAGTCACAGATTTATGAAGCTCAACAACACAGACAATGCCGTTTGGCCCATCACATCTGTGCTGGTTAAAAATAACCACCTAACTATTCTAATCTAATTTCCAGCCCATAGCCTTGTCTATCTTGGCATTGCACTGTACATCTAAATACTTCTTACACATTATGAGGGTCTGCACCACACTTTCAAACAGCAAATCCCAGATTCCCACCTTCCTTAGGGATCGCCTTTGATTACAGGAGGATATAGACGGGCTGGTCAAATGGGCAGGTCAATGCCGTGGAATTCAATCCAGATAAGTTTCAGGTGATGCACTTGAACAGGACACAAATCAGATCTGATCTTTTTGAAATCAGCCTTCCCCCAGTTTAGAACTTTGATCTCAGGCCCATCCTTGTCCTTTTCCATAACATAATATAACTAACTGAGTTATGATCACTGTCTGCAAAATGCTCCCCCATTGATACTCCTACCATTTGTCCCGATTCTTTACCAAAAATTAAGTCCAGGACCGCTCCTTCTCTTGTCGGTCTACTGGCTTAGAAAGTTCTCCTGGATGCATTTTTAAAATTCCGCTCCCTCTACCCCTTTCACATTTTGGCTCCCCCAGTTAATCATCGGGAAGTTGAAATCCCCACTATCCCGACCCTATTACTTTTACACTTCTGAAATTTGCTGACATATCTGCTCTTCTACTTCTTTCGGACTATTCGGGAATCTATAGAACACTCCATCACTGTAAAGGATATGCAAATTAGTTTGGTTATATCTCTGATTGGCCAGCTCAATATTTGATTTTTCAGAGTTTGGGAGAAATTGGCTTCAAAATATGTAAATTTATTGAAATGTTCAAAATATCAGCAAGTTAACCTGCTGTCTTGATGCAGACATCCATATTGCAAGTCAGATTACCATGGAAACGCAGCCTTCTAATTGAACAGAAATTTAACACACTGTTGTCAACGTCACAAGCAGGAACTCCAAACTTCTTTCTTCTCTGTACCTAATAAAATCCTCAATATTAGTGGAGAAAATGATTTATTCTAATTGTAGATTATCAAACATCAGATAAATCCAGACCAGAATAAAAAACAAGCAAAATATCTTGGGTATGAATCTGTGACTCTTGATCAACTCGATCTTGTTGAGTGGACCAGGCTCAAGGGGCTGGATGAGCTACTGCTTCGCAGCGTTCCTGTTTTGGGAAGCTGTCATCACTAAATTACAAGGGACATAAACTGAACCAAATTGGAAAATTCACAAATCATCCCAAAATGATTCAACTCAATTCACTTGGAATTCAGATTTATAATTTGGTTTACCAGACTGATTTCTGGGATGGTGGGACTGATGTTTGAGGAGACATTGAATCGGTCTCCCTGCTCATCCGGAGTCTCCGACAGCATGCCCGATTCGACGGGTCCTCGAATGGCAGGCGGAGTCGGTTCACATGAGGCCTCATGCGGAGCCTCCTTGGCACCTCCTCATCCTCGGCCAGTTAGGCGTCCGGCTCTCCAACCTCACTGGCTGCCTCGTGTTCCTAAGGCTGCCCACTCTGCTGCTGTAGGGTCCTTATCGAGCAGCTGCAGCTCATACAACCGCAGGACATCCCCCCAGGGCTGCGACAACCAGCAGGAAGGCCACCATTGCTGGTTGAATTCCAATATCCATTGTCTGCAGGGGGTGAAAGGCTGATATGTTAGCATGGTGCGTAAACTCCCCCCCCCCCGGCCAATCGGGTCCACCTGGCTATATCGTGGCTCCGGCCGGCACTGTGGACCGTTCTCTCACATAACCCCCTCCCCTCCTCCATTCCCGCACTCTTGGCCCGTCGGTGCCCTGCACCATGGGGGCCTCTGGCCCTGGCTCTCGCCCCTGCTGCCAGAGGTACAGTTGACTGGCACTGCCCTTGCCAGCAGTACACCTGCCACCCAGGTTGATAGAGTTGTTAAGAAGGCGTATGGTGTGTTGGCTTTCAATAACAGGGGGATTGAGTTTAAGAGCCACGAGGTTTTGCTGCAGCTTTATAAAACCCTAGTTAGACCACACTTGGAATATTGTGTCCAGTTCTGGTCACCTCATTATAGGAAGGATGTGGATGCTTTAGAGAGGGTACAGAGGAGATTTACCAGGATGCTGCCTGGACTGGAGGGCATGTCTTATGAAGAAAGGTTGAGGGAGCTAGGGCTTTTCTCACTGGAGCGAAGAAGGAAGAGAGGTGACTTGATAGAGGTGTACAAGGTGATGAGAGGCATGGATAGAGTGGATAGCCAGAGACTTTTCCCCAGGGTGGAAATGGCTGTCACAAGGGGACATAATTTTAAGGTGATTGGAAGAAGGTATAGGGGAGATTCAGAGATAGGGGCCAGGATTCTCTGAGCCCGTGCTGGCTCGTAAAGTCGGAGATGACGCTGGGGCGGCCCGCGACGCAGGTCCGACGGTGGGACGTGATTCTCCGGCAACCGGAGAATCGCTGCCAGCCGCATGCGGTCGACGCAGCGCCGGTTGGGGGTCATTGAAAGAGGCCCCCGAGGTGATTCTCCACGGTCGCCCGGCCAAGTTCCCGCCGGCATGGTTACAACATGGTTCCACCCGGCAGGAGCTCGGACCTGCGGCCGTGGTGGCCGTCCTGGTGGGGCTGCGGGGGGCTCAATCTGGGCGGGGGGGGGCCTCCAGAATCATTTGGGACATTTAAATAACCTTTGGGTAGACACATGGACAGCAGTAAATTAAAGGGGTGTAGGTCAGGCTGACCTTAGATTAGGATAAATGCTCGGCACAATATCGTGGGCTGAATGGCCTGTACTGTGCTGTACTGTTCTCTGTTCTATGGGGAAAAATGTCAATGGCTAAGCAAGGAACTTTAATATAACATTAAGATAAGAACTAAGGCATATCACATTGCAAAGGCCAGTGGCAGGCTGGAAGATTGGGAAACTTTTAAAGATAAAAAAACAAATACTAAAAAGTAATAAAAAGAGCAAAGTTAAATTGTGAAACAAAACAATCAGAAAGGATAGCAGAAGCTTCTGTAAGAATATAAAAGGGAAGAGAGTCACTAAAGTGAATGTTGGTCCCTTGGAGGATGAGACCAGATAGTGGGGAACACAGAAATGGCCGAGATGCGAAATCGATACTTTGTCTCAGTTTTCATGGTGGAGGATACTATTACCATTCCTATAGGAACGGGCAATTCCGAGGGAATAGATTGAGTGCACACACGTCCCCAGGGCCTGCTGGCCTACATTCTAGGGTGTTAAAGGATGTAGCAGCAGAGATAGTGGATCCATTGCTTACAATATTCCAAAGTTCCATGGACAAGGTACAAGTTCCAATGGATTGGAAAAATGCTAACGTAACCCCCTTATTCAAAAAGGGAGGGAGGCAGAATGTGGGAAATTACAGACCAGTTAGTTTAACATCTATTTTGGGAAATTGTAAGAATCTCTTATTAAGGAAGTAATATCAGGACATTTGGAAAGTCAAAAGCAATCCATCAGAGTCAGCATGGTTTTGTGAAGGGTGAATCGTCTTTGACTAATTTGCTAAGAGTTCTTCGTAGGTCTAACAAGCCAAGTGGATAATGGGGATCCTGTCGATGTAGTGTATCTGGACTTCCAGAAGGTGTTTGACAAGGTCCTGCACAAAAGGTTAGTACACATAGTAAGGTTACATAGGATTAATCGTAATTTTCATACAAGTTTGCAGATGATAAGGCTGTGGTGGGTCGTATCTCAAACAACGACGAATCAGACTACAGGAGGGAGATAAATCACTTGGTTGCATGGTGTACAGAAAACAACCTCTCTCTAAATGTTGCAAAGACCAAGGAACTGATCATCAACTTCAGGAAGTGCTGCGTGACACACCCTCCCATCTGCATCAATGGCTCCGAAGTGGAGGTGATTGATACCTTTTAGTTCCTGGGGGTCACCATCACCAACAGTCTGTCCTGATCCATTCATGTTGATACAACATGGTGGAGGATACTAGTACCATTCCTATAGGGATGGCCAATTCAGAGGGAATAGAAACTATTGGGATTGAGGGCAGACACGTCCTCTACTTCCCTACATCACTACTTCGGCATGTCTGCATCGACTCTCACAAACTTCTCCAGAAGTGCGATAGAGACCATCATATTAGTCCTTGATCAGGGACAGTAGTGGGAGATTGTGTATTGAGTCTGAAGAGATAGGAGAGGTCTTGAACGAGTACTTTTCTTCAGTATTTACACACGAGAGGGGCCATATTGTTGGAGAGGACAGTGTGAAACAGACTGGTAAGCTCGAGGACATATTTGTTAGGAAGGAAGATGTGTTGGGCGTTTTGAAAAACTTGAGGATAGACAAGTCCCCCGGGCCTGACGGGATATATCCAAGGATTCTATGGGAGTAAGAAATGAAATTGCAGAGCCGTTGGCAATGATCTTTTCGTCCTCACTGACAACAGGGGTGGTACCAGAGGATTGGAGAGTGGTGAATGTCGTGCCCCTGTTCAAAAAAGGGAATAGGCATAACCCTGGGAATTACAGGCCAGTTAGTCTTACTTCGGTGGTAGGCAAAGTAATGGAAAGGGTACTGAGGGATAGGATTTCTGAGCATCTGGAAAGACGCTTGATTAGGGATAGTCAGCATGGATTTGTGAGGGGTAGGTCTTGCCTTACAAGTCTTATTGACTTCTTTGAGGAGGTGACCAAGCATGTGGATGAAGGTAAAGCAGTGCATGTTGTCTACATGGATTTTAGTAAGGCATTTGATAAGGTTCCCCATGGTAGGCTTATGCAGAAAGTAAGGAGGCATGGGATAGTGGGAAATTTGGACAGTTGGATATCGAACTGGCTAACCGATAGAAGTCAGAGAGTGGTGGTGGATGGCAAATATTCAGCCTGGAGCCCAGTTACCAGTGGCTTACCACAGGGATCAGTTCTGGGACCTCTGCTGTTTGTGATTTTCATTAATGACTTGGATGAGGGAGTTGAAGGGTGGGTCAGTAAATTTGCAGATGAAACGAAGATTGGTGGAGTTGTGGATAGTGAAGAGGGCTGTTGTTGGCTGCAAAGAGACATAGATAGGATGCGGAGCTGGGTTGAGAAGTGGCAGATGGAGTTTAACCCTGACAAATGCTTCACAGCTCCAGGGTCCCAGGATCGATTCCGGCTTGGGTCACTGTCTGTGCGGAGTCGGCACATCCTCCCCGTGTGTTTGTGGGTTCCCTCCGGGTACTCCGGTTTCCTCCCACAGTCCAAAGATGTGCAGGTTAGGTGGATTGGCCATGATAAATTGCCCTTAGTGTCCAAAATTGCCCTTAATGTTGGGTGGGGTTACTGGGTTATGGGGATGAGGTGGAGGTGTGGACCTTGGGTAGGGTGCTCTTTCCAAGAGCTGGTGCAGACTCGATGGGCCAAATGGCCTCCTTCTGCACTGTAAATTCTATGATTCTATGAAGTGTGAGGTTGTCCATTTTGGAAGGGCAAATATGAATTTGGAATACAGGGTTAACGGTAGGGTTCTTGGCAATGTAGAGGAGCAGAGAGATCTTGGGGTCTATGTTCATAGATCTTTGAAAGTTACCACTCAAGTGGATAGAGCTGTGAAGAAGGCCTATGGTGTGCTAGCGTTCATTAGCAAAGGGATTGAATTTAAGAGCCGTGAGGTGATGATGCAGCTGTACAAAACCTTGGTCAGGCCACATTTGGAGTACTGTGTACAGTTCTGGTCACCTCATTTTAGGAAGGATGTGGAAGCTTTGGAAAAGGTGCAAAGGAGATTTACCAGAATGTTGCCTGGAATGGAGAGTAGGTCTTACGAGGAAAGGTTGAGGATGCTAGGCCTTTTCTCATTAGAACGGAGAAGGAAGAGGGGCGACTTGATAGAGGTTTATAAGATGATCAGGGGAATAGATAGAGTAGACAGTCAGAGACTTATTCCCCGGGTGGAACACACCATTACAAGGGGACATAAATTTAAGATAAATGGTGGAAGATATAGGGGGGATGTCAGAGGTAGGTTCTTTACCCAGAGAGTAGTGGGGACATGGAATGCACTGCCTGTGGAAGTAGTTTGGTTGGAAACGTTAGGGACCTTCAAGCGGCTATTGGATAGGTACATGGATTAGTGTAGATTAATTTGTTCTTAAGGGCAGCATGGTAGCATTGTGGATAGCACAATTGCTTCACAGACCCAGGGTCCCAGGTTCGATTTCGGCTTGGGTCACTGTCTGTGTGGAGTCTGCACGTCCTTTAACACTTATCAGGGTTAAACTCCATCTGCCACTTCTCAGCCCAGCTCTGCATCCTATCTATGTCTCTTTGAAGCCGACAACAGCCCTCCTCAATATCCACAACTCCACCAATCTTCGTATCATCTGCAAATTTACTGACCCACCCTTCAACTCCCTCATCCAAGTCGTTAATGAAAATCACAAACAGCAGAGGACCCAGAACTGATCCCTGCGGTACGCCACTGATAACTGGGCTCCAGGCTGAATATCCACCACCACTCTCTGTCTTCTATCGGTTAGCCAGTTTGTTATCCAACTGGCCAAATTTCCCACTATCCCATGCCTCCTTACTTTCTGCATAAGCCTACCATGGGGAACCTTATCAAACGCCTTACTAAAATCCATGGACACTACATCCACTGCTTTACCTTCATCCACATGCTTGGTCACCTCCTCAAAGAATTCAATAAGACTTGTAAGGCAAGACCTACTCCTCACAAATCCATGCTGACTATCCCTAATCAAGCAGTGCCTTTCCAGATGCTCAGAAATCCTATCCCTCAGTACCCTTTCCATTACTTTGCCTACCACCGAAGTAAGACTAACTGGCCTGTAATTCCCAGGGTTATCCCTATTCCCTTTTTTGAACAGGGGCACGACATTCGCCACTCTCCAATCCTCTGGTACCACCCCTGTTGACAGCGAGGACGAAAAGATCATTGCCAACGGCTCTGCAATTTAATTTCTTACTTCCCATAGAATCCTTGGATATATCCCGTCAGGCCCGGGGAACTTGTCTATCCTCAAGTTTTTCAAAACGCCCAACACATCTTCCTTCCTGACAAGTATCTCCTCGAGCTTATCAGTCTGTTTCACACTGTCCTCTCCAACAATATGGCCGCTCTCGTTTGTAAATAATGAAGAAAAATACTTGTTCAAGACCTCTCCTATCTCTTCAGACTCAATACACAATCTCCCGCTACTGTCCTTGATCGGACCTACCCTCCCTCTAGTCATTCTCATATTTCTCAAATATGTGTAAAAGGTCTTGGGGTTGTCCTTGATCCTACCTGCCAAAGATTTTTCATGCCCGCTCTTAGCTCTCCTAATCCCTTTCTTCAGTTCCCTCCTGGCTATCTTGTATCCCTCCAGCGCCCTGTCTGAACCTTGTTTCTTCAGCCTTACATAAGTCTCCTTTTTCCTCTTAACAAGACATTCAACCTCTCTTGTCAACCATGGTTCCCTCACTCGACCATCTCTTCCCCGCCTGACAGGGACATACATATCAAAGACACGCAGTACCTGTTCCTTGAACAAGTTCCACATTTCACTTGTGTCCTTCCCTGACAGCCTATGTTCCCAACTTCTGCACTTCAATTCTTGTCTGACAGCATTGTATTTACCCTTCCCCCAATTATAAAGCTTGACCTGTTGCACGCACCTATCCCTCTCCATAACTAAAAGTGAAAGTCACAGAATTGTGGTCACTACCTCCAAAATGCTCCCCCACTAACAAATCTATCACCTGCCCTGGTTCATTACCAAGTACTAAATCCAATATGGCCTCCCCTCTGGTCGGACAATCTACATACTGTGTTAGAAAAGCTTCCTGGACACACTGCACAAACACTACCCCATCCAAACTATTTGATCTAAAGAGTTTCCACTCAATGTTTGGGAAGTTGAAGTCACCCATGATTACTACCCTGTGACTTCTGCACCTTTCCAAAATCTGTTTCCCAATCTGTTCCTCCACATCTCTGCTGCTATTGGGGGGCATATAGAAAACTCCCAACAAGGTGACTGCTCCTTTCCTATTTCTGACTTCAACCCATATTACCTCAGTAGGCAGATCCCCCTCGAACTGCCTTTCTGCAGCTGTTATACTATCTCAAATGAACAGTGCCACCCCCCCCCCCCACCTCGTTTACCATCCTCCCTAATCTTGTTGAAACATCTGTAACCAGGGACCTCCAATAACCGTTTCTGCCCCTCTTCTATCCAAGTTTCCGTGATGGCCACCACATCGTAGTCCCAAGTACCGATCCATGCCTTAAGTTCACCCACCTTATTCCTGATGCTTCTTGCATTAAAGTATACACACTTCAACCCATCTCCTTGCCTGCAAGTACTCTCCTTTGTCAGTGTTACCTTCCCCACTGCATCACTACGTGCTTTGGCGTCCTGAATATCGGCTTCCTTAGTTGCTGGCCTACAGATCCGGTTCCCATTCCCCTGCCAAATTAGTTTAAACCCTCCCGAAAAGTACTAGAAAACCTCCCCCCCAGGATATTGGTGCCCCCCTGGTTCAGATGCAACCCGTCCTGCTTGTACAGGTCCCACCTTCCCCAGAATGCGCTCCAATTATCCAAATACCTGAAGCCCTCCCTCCTACACCATTCCTGCAGCCACGTGTTCAACTGCACTCTCTCCCTATTCCTATCCTCGCTATCACGTGGCACCGGCAACAAACCAGAGATGACAACTCTGTCTGTCCTGGCCTTTAACTTCCAGCCTAACTCCCTAAACTTGTTTATTACCTCCACACCCTTTTTCCTACCTACGTCGTTGGTACCAATGTGCACCACGACTTCTGGCTGCTCACCCTCCCCCTTCAGGATCCTGAAGACACGATCCGAGACATCCCTGGCCCTGGAACCCGGGAGGCAACATACCTTTCGGGAGTCTCGCTCGCGACCACAGAATCTCCTATCTATTCCCCTAACCATTGAATCTCCTGTTACTATTGCTTTTCTATGCTCCCCCCTTCCCTTCTGAGCCCCAGAGCCAGACTCAGTGCCAGAGACCTGGCTGCTGAGGCCTTCCCCCGGTAGGTCATCCCCCCAACAGCATCCAAAACGGTATACTTGTTTTGAAGGGGAACGGCCACGAGGGATCCCTGCACTGTCTGCCTGTTAGTTTTCTTTCCCCTGACTGTAACCCAGCTACTCTTGTCCAGTAGCTTTGGTGTGGCTACCTCCCTGTAACTCTTCTCGATAACCCCTTTTGCCTCCCGGATCATCCGAAGTTCATCCAGCTCCAGTTCCTTAACACTGCCTCTGAGGAGCTGGAGTTGGGTGCAGTTGCCGCAGGTATAGTCAGCGGGGACACCAGTGGTATCCCTCACCACCCACATCCTACAGGAGGAACATGCAACTGCCCTAGCCTCCATCCCCTCTTACTTTACAGAATTAGCTGCCCCGTGGACCAACTGGACCTCCGCCCTCCGACTCTGCTTCCAGTCAGCTGTACTCTAAACTCCTGGCTCCCTTCACGCTCTTTGATTAATATAGGAAATGAAATGTAAGGAGCACCTTACTTCCTCCTCACCTAACTCCCTCAGTCACCAAACTCTCACTGTAGCACTCAAATGCCACAAGCTCCGGGTGCTCCGGTTTCCTCCCACAGTCCAAAGATGTGCAGGTTGGGTGGATTGGCCATGATAAATTGCCCTTCGTGTCCAAGATTCTATGATCTATGATTAACCTAGGACAAAAGTTCGGCACAACATCGTGGGCCGAAGGGCCTGTTCTGTCCTGTATTTCTCTATGTTCTATGTTCTATATCCGGCTTCATCACAGCCTGCTTTGGCAACTGCTTGCCCCAAGACCGCAAGAAACTGCAGAGTGTGGTGAACTCAGCCCAATGCATCACACAAGCTTGTCACCCCCACATTGATTCTGTCTACACCTCCCGCTGTCTCGGGAAGGCAGACAGCATTATCAGAGACCCCTCCCATCTAGGCTTTGCCTTCTTCCCAAGCCTTCCATCAAGATATAGAAGTCTGAAGATCCGCACATAGGAACAGTTTCTTCCCCACAGCTGCCTGACTCCTCAACGACTCTCCCTTGGACTGACCTGTTCCCTATAAGAACACTATTCACAAAGCCCTATGCTGCTCTTGCTCATGTATCTACTTTGTTTGACTCTTGTTCCGCACTGTAACCAATCACTATTTGTCGATGTACTGTATCCTTTTACACATTCACTGTAACTATCTACTATTCTTTTTTGTCCACTATGTACGTACTGTATACTTTTCCTTGGCCGTCGAAAAATACTTTTCACTGTACTTTGGTGCATAGATGTGGCAATCAAATCAAACCAAATAAGGTTGGCATGTAGTGCAGTAGGTAGCACTGGGCCTACGGCGCTGAGGACCTGGGTTCGAATCCTGGCCCTGGGTCACTGTCCCAAGAGTTTGCATATTCTCTCCATGTCTGCATGGGTTTCACCCCCACACCCCAAAGATGTGCCGGATAGGTGGATTAGTCATGCTAAATTGACCCTTAATTGGAAAAGAAAAATAATTGGCTGCTCTAAATTTATTTTTAAAAAATCAAATCAAATCAATCAAAATCAAATAAATTTATTATCTTGGATAGAAGACTAGCTGACGGACAGGAGACTGAGAGTCGGGATAAATGGGTTTTTTACTGGATGGCAGGATGTAAACTTCAGAGTGCTTCAGTGTAGAGGGATCTGGGTGTCCTTGTGCATGAATCGCAGAAAACTAGTTTGCAGGTACAGCAGGAATAAGGAAGGCAAATGGAATTTTAACATTTATGGCTAAAGGAACAGAGAATAAAAGTAGGCAAGTGTCCGGGATTGCTGCTCGCTGCCAATCTTCCCGGCGCACCAAACCATCTCCCTCGCTTCTGGGTCACACTCGGTGCAGATCCGGGGGTGCACTACCGCAACCCTAGCAATACAGGGCACCGAGTACGCCGATTTTAAGCAATATGTACTCCCCGACCTCTGCGCTCCTCTCCTGTTGGAACTAGACTTCCAGTGTAACCTAATGAGCCTAACACTGAAATTCGGCGGGCCCCTACCCCTACTCACCATATGTATCCTCGCAACACTAAAAGTCGACCCTCTCCCGCTCTTCGCAAATCTCACTGGCGACTGTAAGTCAGTCGCCACCAGAAGCAGGCGGTATAGCATTCAGGACAGGACTTTTATCAGGTCCGAGGTCCAGCGACTCTTGCGGGAGGGAATCGTCGAGGTCAGCAATAGCCCCTGGAGAGCTCAGGTGGTGGTCGTCAGGACCGGGGAAAAGAACCGGATGATTGTAGATTACAGCCAAACCATAAACCGGTACACGCAACCCGACGCGAATCCCCTTCCCCGGATCGCAGACATGGTAAACCAGATCGCGCACTACCGGGTGTTCTCCACAGTTGATCTAAAGTCTGCGTACCATCAGCTCCCAATCCGTCCGGAGGACCGCCACTACACGGCCTTTGAGGCAGACGGCCGCCTCTTCCACTTCCTCCAGGTCCCCTACGGCGTCACAAACAGGGTCCCGGTTTTTCGAAGAACCATGGACCAAATGGTGGACCAGTACGGGCTGCGGGCCACATTTCCGTACTTTGACAACGTCACCATCTGCGGCCATGTTCAGCAGGACCACGATGCCAATGTCCAGAGATTTCTCCAAACCACCCAAGCCCTTAACCTCACTTACAACAAGCAGAAATGCGTTTTCCGCACAACCAGACTAGCCATCCCCGGCTACGTCGTGGAAAATGGGGTTCTAGGACCCGACCCTGACCGTATGCTCCCCCTCCTGCAACTCCCCCTTCCTCACTGCCTCAAGGCCCTGAAAAGGTGCCTCGGGTTCTTTTCCTATTACGCCCAGTGGGTGTCCAACTATGCGGCAAAGCCCGCCCACTAATCAAGGCCACCACCTTCCCACTGGCGGCCGAGGCCCGCCAGGCCTTCAGCTGCATGAAGATGGACATCGCGAGAGCCGCAATGCGTGCGGTGGACGAGTCCGTCCCCTTCCAGGTGGTGAGCGACGCGTCAGAGGTCGCCCTCGCCTCTACCCTCAATCAGGCTGGCAGGCCAGTACCATTTTTTTCACGTACCTTCACCGCCTCTGAAATTCGACACTCCTCGGTCGAAAAAGAAGCGCAAGACATCGTGGAAGCCGTGCGGCACTGGAGGCACTACCTCGCTGGTAGGAGGTTTACCCTCGTCACCGACCAACGATCGGTCGCCTTCATGTTCGATATTACGCAACGGGGCAAAATCAAGAACGATAAGATCTTGAGGTGGAGGATCGAACTCTCCACCTATAATTACGATATAGTATATCGCCCTGGGAAGCTCAACGATCCCCCAGAAGCCCTGTCCCGCGGCACATGCGCCAGCGCGCAAGAGGACCGACTACGTGCTATCCACGCTGACCTCTGCCACCCAGGGGTCTCCACTACATCAAGGCCCACAACCTGCCCTACTCCACTGAGGAGGTCAGGGTCATGACCAGGGACTGCCCAATCTGCGTGGAGTGCAAGCCGCACTTCTATCGTCCCGATAAGGCTCACCTGGCAAAGGCAGCGCCTCGAGAAGGATTACCAGTTATAACCCCAGGGGAAACAGGCAGGTGGAGAGTGAGAACGCGATGGTCTGGAAGACCGTCCTCCTGGTCCTACGGTCTAGGAATCTCCCAATTTCCCACTGGCAGGAGGACCTCCCCGATGCACTCCACTCCATTAGGTCCCTCCTTTGCACGGCCACAATCGAGACGCCTCATGACCGCCTGTTTGTTTTCCTGAGGGAATCCACCTCCGGGGCCTCGCTTCCATCCTGGTTGAAGACACCAGGGCCCGTCCTACTCCGCAAACATGTCAGGAGCCATAAGTCCGACCCCCTGGTTGAGTGGGTCCAAATCCTGCACACCAACCCCCAGTACCCATACGTAGAACACCCCGATGGCCAACAGGTTACGGTTTCCCTCTGGGACCTAGTGCCCGCAGGCTCCACTACCACCGCCACCCCATCTTACCCCGCCCAACCTACGCTGACCAGCGGCCCCGCCCCTACATGGCACCCGCGCCTCCTCCCGCCCCCCATTCCCCCTTCATCAACCCACGGGAATGAAGCTTCAGAAGACACGCTCCCAGAGTCTGTGTCTGTGCCCGCACCGGCGACTTGACTACCGATGCCAGCACGGACGAGCTCGACACCCCGGCCAGCTGTGACACCAGAGCTTCGGCGATCACAGCGCACAATCAGGGCGCCGGACAGGCTGAACTTGTGAACCCTTCACCCCTGCCGGACTTCATTTTTTAAACAGGGGGTGAATGTGGTGAACAGATTGCAGTAACCATTCACCATATATGTAACTGTACCACGCTGTTGCCCATGAGGGCTCCACCTATGGACCATTGTAAGGTATTACTTGTGATGTATCATATTGGTGCCGTTGTGAGCTCCGCCCCTGGCTCCTCCCCTTGAGGGGCGGTATAAAGAGAAGCAGCCCTGTACACGGCTCTCAGTAGCAGAGCAGTCGCAGGCAGGCACTGTTCTAGTCGATTCGAGCCACAGTTTACATCTACTATCTGTTTCGCGTGAATTGATGGTCGCATCACTCTCCACTTGCCTGGATGAGTGTAGCTCCAACAACACTACAGAAGCTCAACACCATCCAGGACAAAGCAGCCCCGCTTGATTTCTCCCCCTTCCACAAACATTCAAACCCTCCACCACCGATGAAGAGTGGCAGCCGTGTGTACCACCTACAAGATGCACTGCAGTGACTCACCAAGTTTCCTCAGGCAGCAGCTTCCAAACCCACGGCCACTACCATCTAGAAGGACAAGAGCAACAGATACCTGGGAACCCCACCCACCTGGAGGTTCCCCTCCAAGTCACTCCCCACCCTGACTGGGAAATATATCGGCCGTTCCTTCACTGTCACTGGGACAACATCCTGGAACTCCCTCCCTAACAGCACAGTGGATGTACCTACACCTCAAGGACTGCAGCGGGTTCAAGAAGGCAGCTCACCACCACCTTCTGAAGGACAACAAGGGATGGGCGATAAATGCTGGTCTAACCAGCGACACATCCCGTAAATGAATTTTAAAAAATCATCCTTTCTATTTCTTTGCGGCATTTTGTGCAGTCCGTGCTGGGCAGTGATCCTGATTGTTCTGATGTAGGACGTTAACTGCCACTTTAAGATCCATGTTTTCACTAATTAACTGGTGGACCTCTGGTTCAGAATTACAGAATCACAGAAAAAGCAGAAGAGGCCCATCAGCCACCGAGTCTGTACTGACGCATGGAAAACACCTGGAGCTAGATTCTCCGAAATTGTGTTCGGAGATTGGCTGGAGAATCCACATCTATGCCCGAATCGATACTCTGCCCCCTCAAAAACGACGTACTCCCGTCAGGGCGGTTTCAGTACGTCACCTGAGGCCCTCCCCCGATGCTCCGCCACATGCCGCTGCTGTGCACATGCGCGGCCACAGACCCAGTCATTCTCCGCCCGGTGGTTTTACGCAGGACAGCTGCTAGGCCCCCCATCTAGGGAAGGATCGGTGAGGGGGCAGCATCGACTTTCTGGTCGTAAGACCAGATGGATCCTGGGATATAGTCTCAGGATCGGGAAATCCAGCCCCTGATCTGCTCCCCAATCCCATTTGCCATCACTTTCCCATAGCCTTGAATGTTATAGCATGTGCCCCTCCCAGGCAGTGCGTTCCAGACCATCACCACCCTCGGGATAAAAAAGGTTTTCCTCAAATACCCCCTAAACCTCCTGCTTAAAATTCTGTCCCGTTGTAACTGACCCTTCAACTAAGGGGAACAGCTGCTTCCTACCCTGTCCATGCCCTCATAATCTTGTCCACCTTGATCAGGTCGCCCCCTCAGTCTTCTCTGTTCCAGCGAAAACAACCCAAGCCTATCCAACCTCTCAGTCTCGCCTGAAGATTCTAGAAGAATCCCAGGTTCAGGGTTTCTTTCTGAAATGGTTCTTCCTCTTCTTTGAGCTCTGAGTTCAGGGTCCTCCTCCTGTAACGGTGCTTCCCAGGTTGTTACGCTTCCCATTTTCCCCCCTCTTAAACAGAGTCAGTAAAGTAATCAAGCACCACATGCCCCAGCTTGTCTCTATCGGGTCTCTGCTTCGGGCTCACATGATGTCCTTCGTTATCACTGTTCCTGTCTGCCTGTTACATGTCAGTCCTGCCACTTCTAATAATTTCCTAGCTGAGATCAGGTAAATAAGCACAGGATAGGTATCAAATCACCCATATTTCCAGTTTTGTGAATCAGCTATCCACTAGATACACAAACCAATCCTTTGGAGAAATCTTCATTCCTGCTTATTTCATCTGCTCAGAGCATTTTGCGACTGACACTTCCTGCAGTAATTTATAATCCTTAACTGCAGTGCAGTAACTTTTAACCAGATTCTACAAATACTTTACTGCAATATTCTATACTTAATTTTATTACAAAATGCACTGAATCAATCAAGGCTATTGTCTTCATTTCTGTTCAAATCCTAACAACAAACAGATTCCTGCTCAAAATGTTAACATTTCAAGACTGTAGATAAACTCTCTCATTTGCATATATTATTTTGTGAATTTGACTGTGTAAGAATAGCCTTCTGTGAAGGATGGGAGTTAATTGTATTTTCAGAGTTACTTCATTGCAGCGTTAATTTTACTTGTGACACTAATAAAGATTATTATTATTTATATTCACTTTGCAAACATTGAGTAATATTGCAGATTGTTTATAGCCTTGAACTATGGAAGAATATTAAACCCATTCTTCTCTTTCCACCCAATCTGGGTGTAGCTAAGGTCAGTAACAATTCCCACTAACATTTCAAAGGGATCCTTTTTAGAATTTTTGATCGACAGGATTTGAAATTTACTGGCTGATAACAATCACCTGTTTGAGGCATCAAGTGACAAAAATCATTGTCTGAAGGTTATGGGTAGTTGAAAATGGGCAACCGAAGGTAAGAGCTGGAGTTTTACTGGCACGAGGCATCGCGCAGTTGATTTTCCGACTGCGGTTAGAAAGGGACCATCACCGCCTGGATCACCATCCAATTAATGATGGCAGACTGGATCTCCCAACTCCTGGCCCAATCAGAACCATTGACAGCACTGGAGGAGCAAACGCGTCCGTGTAATTTGATGGACCAGGGGTGCACACCCTGGTGATAAGGGGAGTGATCCCTCCAGCAACAGCATCGGAAACATGGGGGAGGAGGGTAGTTTATCACCTGAGGCTCCCTCTGTGGGACATGGAACTTCCCAGAAGGAAGGCCTCCCCCCACCCCACTAGGTAACTGCCTCAATGTAGCCATGTTGCAGGGGACTGCCCCAACGCTGGAAAAATGCTGATGGGGGTGTAAAAGGGTCATTAATAGGCCAGTTATTTGGAATAATTGGCTGCCTGCCCTTGTCGCTCAATGGCCCAGTTGCTGTCATTTCTGCCTCTTGAAATGTTTGATGCCTGAAGGAAGGCACCAAGTTTATACCTTTGTGTCTTCTTGCTGCCCTGGCATGCCACATTTCTGCCTCAACCCACCGGTGGGATTACACTGGCTGGTCAATGGGGTTTCCCATTGTGGGGCAGGTTCATGCCGTCGGGAAACCCCCGAGCTGACGGCAAAGGGAGCATCCCGCCGTCGGAGAATCCTGCCCACTATATAGATACGTGTTGCTGCTGTAAAATCTAACCACTTCCCATTAGATATTTACCCACAAATTCATATTTTGAAGTGCGTTCATGCACTTACAACATTTTAATCCTATTATATGAGTCATGAATTTGAAAATTTTGTCAAAGTATTCTGCTCATGTCAATTTCAATCATCCAGTGGGAAAATCTCCATTTCATTTGTAATTTGAATTCCTCGCCAATGATATCTGTTAAAATTGAGTCATAAAATTTACATAAATTTATTGAGATTCAAGAAATGGAAATACAAGTTCAAAATTTGCAGATGATACAAATTGGAAAGTATAGTTTTACAGAATGAAGACTTGTAATGCAGGAAAGACATTAGACCTGCAGAGTGTGTGTTTAATTAGCTAATGAGCTTCAAGATAGATAATCTTGAGGTGGCCCATTCTATCAGGACTTTTAAATATGTTATTCCTTTCTCGGAGTTACATAACCAATGTGCAGAGTGGACAGGGAAAGCCCTTAATCCATCTCCTTGCTTGTTCCGAAAAACAATTTAAATTCAAATCAAATCCAATTTGTGGTCTCCACGAGACAAACTCGGTACAAACTGACAGGAAAAGGCATCGCACCTCATCTTGGATGTGATCAGACATTTGGAACAGCCGAAAGACCTTGAAACGATGAGGTGGCCCATTCTCTTCGGTACAATAAGGAAACCACATGTTCCTTGGAAATAAGTATTTAAATTGAATAAAGAAGCAGGGGGTTGGGAGCACAGATACACAAATGATTAAAAATAGCAATGCAAATAAACCAGTACGTTCAGTTTAACAGGAAAAGAATTGAAAATTGGTGAAGTCATGTTCTAAACTTGCATGAAGACCATCCTGTGAATGGTCCGATTTTGATGACATGCCTGTTGCTGGGTCAACTTCGTCTGGCTGGCAGCCAGTTTATGGATCCTTGTCCTTGCTCCTTAGCTGTGAGTGTCATTGAAACAGCAATGTCAAATGCAATCTTCAGACTTCTATTTCATGCATAGAATCATACGTAGAAAATAGAAGCAGGAGGAGGCCATTCGGCCCTTCCAGCCTGCTCCGCCATTCATTATGATCATGGCTGATCACCATGTTCAATACCCTGATCCCGCCTTCCCCCCATATCCTTTGATCCCATTAGCCCCAATAGCTATATCAAATTCCTTCTTGAAATTACACGTTTTGGCCTCAACTACTTTCTGTGGTGGTGAATTCCACAGATTCACCACTCTCTGGGTGAAGAAATTTCTCCCCACCTCAGTCCTAAAAGATTGACTCCTTATCCTCAAACTATGACCCCTAGTTATGGACTCCCCCACCATCGGGAACATTCTTTCTGAATCTATCCTGTCTAATCCTGTTGGAATTTTGTAAGTTTCTGAGAGATCTCCTCTCACTATAATCTTTTCAAAAAGATAATTTATTGAAAGTCTGTCCAGAAAATATATAAACAGAAACAGTCAATAAAGCAAAACAATATTGAACAATCCATAATACAGTAACAGTAAATATAACACCATAGCAATATACTGGACGGCATGGACAAGCTGGGCCGAAGGGCCTGTTTCCATGCTATAAGCATCTATGCCTATGACTATGACTCTATGACTAATATAGCACAGCAGGATCCCCCAAATCTACAAATACGTCTTTTTTACCAAAAGTAAAGTCCCCCCCCTGCCCGTTAGTAACCAAAAGGTACTGTACCCCATCACCCTCCCCTACAACCGCCCCCCCCCCGCTGATCTTCTAACACTTCTTGAAAAAGTCAATGAACAGCTTCCACCTCACAAAGAACCCCTAAACCATTCCTCCAATGGTGAACTTAATTCTCTTCACATGAAGAAACTCATCAAGGTATCGCACTCGAGACCCGATACTTGGATGACCCGAGGACTGCCAGTTTAGTAGAATTTTCCTTTGGGCTAACAGGCAGGTGAAAGTCACAACATTGGCCTTTTCCTCACCAATACAGCCAGATCCTCAGAAACTCTAAAAGTATCTGCGCATGGAGAACGTGTGATCACTATTCCCACCACTTCCATTAATACATCCGTGACTCCCTCCCAGAACCCCATTAATTTTGGACAAGACAAGAACTTGTGGGCATGGTTCTCAGGAGACCTGGCACGTCGCCCACACTGATAGACCACTTCTGGGAAGAATCGGCTCGGCCTTGCCGGCGTCATCTGTGCTCTGTATACAACCTTAAGTTGAGTAAGGCTAAGTGTGGCACATGATGAGGATGCATTAATCTTACTCAGGGCTTCTTCCAAATCCAAACTCGCAACGTGCCTCCCAATTCTTCCTCCCATTTTTGCACATTGTCACCATTGAAACTTCTTTCCTCCTGGAAAACTCGGTGTACACATTGGAGATCTTACCATCCTCAATATCATCCTCCGAGAGGAACCTGTCCTGTAAACCCAAGGGCGACAACATTGGGAACAAATACACCTCCTTACTCAGAAAGGCCCTGATCTGGAGGAATCTGAACCACTGGGCAATTGATAAGCCTCCGTCAGTGCAGTCAGGTACGCAGATTTCCCACCCAGTAACAGGTTCTCGATGAATTTGATACTCAAACAGTCCCACTCCTTAAACTTGGCATCCAATCTCAATGGGACAAATCTATGGTTACCACAGAAAGCCTCCCAAGCCAAAATGTAGCTGCTGACAGTGATTCCACATCCTGAAACTGGAAACTACCACTGGATTCGATGAGTGCCTGTTCAGTGAGAATGGTAGAGGAGCTGAAGTCAGTGCCCTTAAGGTCTCTCTACACAAGGCCTCCTCCATCCTGGACCACACAGACCCTTGGCCTAACACCCATTTCTAGACCATGACAATATTGGCAGCCCAGTAGTAACTCTGAAAATTAGGGAGAGCCAGGACATTCCCCCCCTAATTAACGTAATATCATCAGTTTAATGTTTGCTTTTGAATTGCTGATCTGTTTCACAGTTACTGAGCCAGTTTTGACTGCAGAATAATGTATGCCAAAGTTGTCACCCTTCAGGACTTGTAAATAATTTTACTTCACTTTTCTGTAAGTGTACAACCAGAAAAAAAGTCTATTTTATTTTGCTAGAATGCCCCGGAGAGGCGCCGGAATGTGGCGACTAGGGGCTTTTCACAGTAACTTCATTGAAGCCTACTCGTGACAATAAGCGATTTTCATTTCATTTCATTTTAGTTGAGGTAAAGTGAATTCACTGGCTCTTTGCATGGTGGAGGGAAGAGATTGAATGATGATAATGTCACTGGATGAGTCACCCAGGTTAATACCCGGACCATGTGGGTTCAAATTTTATCATTTCAGCTGGGAGAATCTCAATTCAGTTAAAAGAAGATTGGAATTGAAGCTGGTTTCAGTGATGGTGATTGTGAAACTCCTATTGATTGTCATAAAAACCCACCTGTTCGTTTAGGGAAGGAAACCTTCAGTCCTTACCTTGTCTGGTCCACACAGATCTCCAAACCCACTGCAATGTGCTTGTGTTTTAACTACCCCCTGAAATAGCCAAGCAAGTCATTCAGTTCAAACAAATTCTGGCCTTGCCAACGACATCCATATTCAATGAAAGATTGAATCGACAAAACCATTAAACATTATTTAGATTAACCATGCGTTTTTGTAATAAGATAACATCAGAAGAAATGCTGTGCAATGAAATTAAAATTGTTATTATCATTTGTCTTTTAACTCTCTTTTGCTCCATTTCATTTACCTGCTCTATCCACTGGACATCTTCTAATTCCTCGAGGACTATCAGCATCTGTTCAGCCTATTTTGTTGCCATGACAATCATGCTATGATTGGGCAGTAAAATAGGCACAACATCAGGAGGAGCAGTGCTCAATAATTGCTTCTATCAGACTAATTTAATATAAATTAGATTTCGCCCTTTACTGAAGAATCTTTTAAATATTTAATGGCATTGCCACTGTTTTTGCAACAAATTAATATGAGTGAATTAGATTCCACATAAATAAATAAATGCCTGAGTAGGACTTACAGAGAAAAAACATATTGGAATTAATCACTCGCTGATATGTTGCCCCTTAGAAACAATTCCTGAAGTTTATTTTCATACTGATTGGGAATTAATGCACCATTAATAATATTGACATTTTAAGGGTGGCATGGCAGCACAGTGGTTAGCACTGCTGCCTCATGGCGCTGAGAATCTGGGTTCGATCCCAGCCCTGGGTCACTGTCCGTGTGGAGTTTGCACATTCTCCCCGTGTCTGCGTGGGTCTCACCCCCACAACCCAAAGATGTGCAGGGTCGGTGGAATGGCCACGCTAAATTGCTCCTTAATTAAAAAATACAAATTGACATTTTCAATGAGCAATCCAGGACTTGAGAGCTAATTTGTTCATTTGATTATGTCATCTTCTTCCCAATAGGCTGTCTGCCCTTGATGTCCACCTCTATCAGTGAGCTTTGTGCGCAGGAAGTGGGAGTTAGAGCACATCCTGAGAGATACAGCCAGATTGAGTGTGGGTTTTTGGAATTTGGAGCACAGCCGGAAATTCAGTGCGAAGGGGAAAGTGGTGCTTTTTCTTTTTTCTTTGTTTTCTAAGTTTTTAAACCTTCTGAGACTGTTCTTGCCCTGGTGCAGCAAGAGACGCTACAAGGGAGAGAGCTGATTGGTAAGTAGTGGAGGCCCAACGCCAGAGTGGTTCACGCCACTCGGTCCTGCCAGGACCCTCCGCCCCGCCGGGTAGTGGAGAATCCCGGCCCAGAGCAATAATTATGGGTGACTTGACTTTAACATTTATGTTGATTGGGTTAATCAAGTTGGAAAGAATAGCTACAACAACAAATTCATAAAGTGCATTGGGGATAGTTTCCCAGGGCAACATGCCAAGGAGCCAACCAGGGAACAGGTTATCTTGGATCTGATAACAGAGGCAGGTTAAATAAATAATCTCAAAGTAAAAAAATCCCCAAAGAATTAATGATCATAATATGAGTGGGCGGATAGATTAACAGGAAAGACAGTGAACTAGTAGTGATAGACTTTTCAGCAAAAATATATCCCAATGAGGAGGAAAGAGTTTAAGAGAGAGATCATGGCTAACCAAGGAAGTTAAGGGGAGTATTAAGTCAAAAGAAAAAGCAGATAAGGAAGCAAAGGTCAGTGATAGCCCCGAAAACTGTAACCGATTCAGAATTCAGCAAAGGACGACAAAAAAAATAATAAAAATAGAGAAAATAAACTACGAGGGCAAACTGGTGAGGAATATAAAAGCTGACAATAAGAGCTTCTTTAATATAAAATGGACAACCACATTGGTAGGTGTTGATTGTAGACCCCCGGATAGTCAGCGGGAAATTGAGGAATGAATATGTGCACAATACGCAGAGGTGTGTAAAAATGATAATAGGGTAATTATAGTGGATGATTTCAATTTTCCCAACATGAATTGGGATAGTCACTGTGTTAAGGGCTTAGATGGAGTGGAGTTCTTAAAATGTATACAGGACAACTTTTTTGGTCGATATGAATAAGGTTGAACAAGGGATGGTGCAGAGCTGGACCGAATTCGAGGGAATGAAGCTGGGCAGGTGGTCGATGTGTTGGTAGGGAAGCATTTTGGTGATAGCGATCACAACATGGTGCAGTTTAGTTTATTAGAACATAGAACATAGAACATAGAACACTACAGCGCAGTACGGGCCCTTCGGCCCTCGATGTTGCGCCGACCTGTGAAACCATCTGAAGCCTATCTGACCTACACTATTCCATTTTCATCCATATATCTATCCAGTGACCACTTAAATGCCCTTAAAGTTGGCGAGTCTACTACTGTTGCAGGCAGGGCGTTCCACACCCCTACTACTCTCTGAGTAAAGAAACTGCCTCTGACATCTGTCCTATATCTATCACCCCTCAATTTAAAGCTATGTCCCCTCGTGTTGGTCATCACCATCCGAGGAAAAAGACTCTCACTGTCCACCCTATCTAACCCTCTGACTATCTTATATGTCTCTATTAAGTCACCTCTCAGCCTTCTCCTCTCTAACGAAAACAACCTCAATTCTCTGAGCCTTTCCTCGTAAGACCTTCCCTCCATACCAGGCAACATCCTAGTAAATCTCCTCTGAACCCTTTCCAAAGCTTCCACATCCTTCCTATAATGTGGTGACCAGAACAGCACGCAGTACTCCAGGTGCGGCCGCGCCAGAGTTATGTACAGCTGCAGCATGACCTTGTGGCTCTGAAACTCAATCCCCCTGCTGATAAAGGCTAGCACACCATATGCCTTCTTAACAGCCCTATTAACCTGGGTGGCAACTTTCAGGGATTTATGTACCTGCATGCCGAGATCTCTCTGTTCATCTACACTACCAAGAATCTTGCCATTAGCCCAGTACTCTGCATTCCTGTTACTCCTTCCAAAGTGAACCACCTCACACTTTTCCGCATTAAACTCCATCTGCCACCTCTCAGCCCAGCTCTGCAGCTTATCTATGTCCCTCTGTATCCTATAACATCCTTCAGCACTATCCACAACTCCACCGACCTTCGTGTCATCTGCAAATTTACTAACCCATCCTTCTACACCCTCTTCCAGGTCATTTATAAAAATGACAAACAGCAGTGGCCCCAAAACAGATCCTTGCGGTACACCACTAGTAACTGAACTCCAGGATGAACATTTGCCATCAACCACCACCCTCTGTCTTCTTTCAGCTAGCCAATTACTGATCCAAACCGCTAAATCACCTTCAATCCCATACTTCCTTATTTTCTGCAATAGCCTACCGTGGGGAACCTAATCAAATGCCTTACTGAAATCCATATAAACCACATCAACCGCTTTACCCTGATCCACCTGTTTGGTCACCTTCTCAAAAAACTCAATAAGGTTTGTGAGGCATGACCTACCCTTCACAAAACCGTGTTAACTATCGCTAATCAACTTGTTCTTTTCAAGATGATTATAAACCCTATCTCTTATAACCTTTTCCAACATTTTACCCACAACCGAAGTAAGGCTCACAGGTCTATAATTACTAGGGTTGTCTCTACTCCCCTTCTTGAACAAGGGGACAACATTTGCTATCCTCCAGTCTTCCGGCACTATTCCTGTCGACAAAGACGACATAAAGATCAAGGACAAAGGCTCTGCAATCTCCTCCCTGGCTTCCCAGAGAATCCTAGGATAAATCCCATCTGGCCCAGGGGACTTATCTATTTTGACATTTTCCAAAATTGCTAACACCTCCTCCTTTTGAACCCCAATTCCATCTAGCCTGGTCGACTGGACCTGAGTGTTGTCCTCGACAACATTGTCTTTCTCCAGTGTAAACACTGACGAAAAATATCCATTTAACGCTTCCCCTATCTCCTCTGATTCCACACACAACTTTCCACTACTATCCTTGATTGGCCCTAATCTTACTCTAGTCATTCTTTTGTTCCTGATATACCTATAGAAAGCCTTAGGGTTTTCCTTGATCCTATCCGCCAACGACTTTTCATGTCCTCTTCTCGCTCTTCTTAACTCTCCCTTTAGGTCCTTCCTGGCTAACTTGTAACTCTCAAGTGCCCTAACTGAGCCTTCATGTCTCATCCTAACATAAGCCTTCTTCTTCCTCTTGACAAGTGCTTCAACTTCCTTAGTAAACCACGGTTCCCTTGCTCGACAACTTCCTCCCTGCCTGACAGGTACATACTTATCAAGGACACGCAGTATCTGTTCCTTGAAAAAGCTCCACATTTCGACACATTATGTCACATTATTATGGACATAAGTGGACAAGTTGCAAAAAATGGTTTTGGTTTGGGGGAGAGTAGATTTTAGTAAAATAAGGCAGGATCTGGCCAAAGTAGACTTGAAAGAGTTACTGTGGGGAAATCTACAGAAGAGCAGTGGGGGAGGGGGGGGGGTGTTCAAAAATGAAACGGGGAGGGTACAGGCACAAAATATTCCCTTGAGGGTAATTGGAAGGAGAAGCAAGCCCAGAGAACCATGAATGACCAGAGAAATTCAGGATACAGTGAGAGGGAAAAGAGAGGATTTTAGCAAGTACAAGGGAAGCAAATCAATAGAGGCATTAGTGGAGCACAGAAAGGGCAGGACGGAGCTTCAGAAAGCAATTAGGTGACTAAAGAGAGGATATGAGAAAGCTCTGGCTGGTAAATGTAGGTAAATCCCAAAATATTCTATCAGTATATCAATGGGAAGTGGATTTCCCATAAACCAGGGGCTGGTTTAGCACAGGGCAAAATAGTTGGCTTTGAAAGCAGACCAAGGCAGGCCAGCAGTGCGGGTTCAATTCCCATACCAGCCTTCCCGAACAGGCACCGGAATGTGGCGACTAGGGGCTTTTCACAGTAACTTCATTGAAGCTTACTCGTGACAATAAGCGATTTTCATTTCATTTCATTTTCATATCCAGAGAAAGAGTAGGGCCCATCAGGGACCAAGGGGCAATCTGTGGGTGGATTCAGAGGACATTGGCAGGATGTTGAATGAATACTTCATGGGCTGGATTCTCTGATCCTGTGGCTATGTCTGCGGGTACGGCCAGTGAATGGCCGGGTCCGTGGCTGTGCATGTGCACGTCGGCGGCGTTCATGCCGTACAACATGGCGCTGGCTGTGCGTGGACCTGACCTGTCATCCGCCACCCCACAGGCCATCTCCTGGCCAACCCCTACCAGTCCCCCCAGCCCTCATGGATCCCCCCCCCCCACCCCTGCGGCCAGCAGCATGGATCCTGGCCAATTGTGGCGGTTCTGGACACAGTCCGCGGCCACCATGTCGGGTTCTCGCACAGCTGAGACCACATGTCAACCGCGTGGTCGGGAACTCGGCCCATCGAGGGCGGAGAATTGTGGGAGGGCCTTCCAATGGCGCACCAATGGCATTGCACGGTGTGCGGCGCGCGACCCGATGACGCCATTTCGGTGGGGCCGGAGACTTGAAAACCAGTATCAAACCAGCACTCCGACTTGGGCATCGGAGGGGATTCTCCGCCCGATCGTCGATTACGATATCGACGCGGGCACCAGAGAATCCGCCCCAGGCCTTCGGATTTTTGTGGACAGATGATTCACCTTGCCATGTCCCAGAATGTCCAACTTTCAGGATGAAGCTCTTAGATAAGAACATAAGAACTAGGAGCAGGAGTAGGCCATCTGGCCCCTTGAGCCTGCTCCGCCATTCAATGAGATCATGGCTGATCTTTTGTGGACTCAGCTCCACGTTCTGGCCCGAACACCATAACCTTTAATCCCTTTATTCTTCAAAAAACTATCTATCTTTACCTTAGAAACATGTAATGAAGGAGCCTCAACTGCTTCACTGGGCAAGGAATTCCATAGATTCACAACCCTTTGGGTGAAGAAGTTCCTCCTAAACTCAGTCCTAAATCTAATTCCCTTTATTTTGAGGCTATGCCCCCTAGTTCTGCTGTCACCCGCCAGTGGAAACAACCTGCCCACATCTATCCTATCTATTCCCTTCATAATTTTATATGTTTCTATAAGATCCCCCCTCATCCTTCTAAATTCCAATGAGTACAGTCCCAGTCTACTCAACATCTCCTCATAATCCAACCCCTTCAGCTCTGGGATTAACCTAGTGAATCTCCTCTGCACACCCTCCAGCGCCAGTACGTCCTTTCTCAAGTAAGGAGACCAAAACTGAACACAATACTCCATGTGTGGCCTCACTAACACCTTATACAATTACAGCATAACCTCCCTAGTCTTAAACTCAATCCCTCTAGCAATGAAGGACAAAATTCCATTTGCCTTCTTAATCACCCGTTGCACCTGTAAACCAACTTTTTGTGACTCATGCACTAGCACATCCAGGTCTCTCTGCACAGCAGCATGCTTTAATATTTTATCATTTAAATAATAATCCCGTTTGCTGTTATTCCTACCAAAATGGATAACCTCACATTTGTCAACATTGTATTCCATCTGCCAGACCCTAGCCCATTCACTTAACCTATCCAAATCCCTCTGCAGACTTCCAGTATCCTGCAAAAGTCACGCTACAGAAAGGATATAAAGTATTTCAAGCGCCTGAGAGAACAAAACGTAAAGAAAACTGATGTGATGATGGAGTGTCTGCTGATTCAGATCATGTTTTTACATTGTGGGCTGAATGGCCTGTTCTGTGCTGTATTTCTCTATCTATCTCTATGTGCATGAGCTGAGTTACCTGTCAGCTAATCTCAGTGATATCGTGGAAGCTGCACATCATTGCACAAACCCCAATTCTGCCAACGTTGTGAGCTGATGCCGCCAAATAAATCAATAATTCCTCTTTCCAATAAAACAAACAAATGGCAGTTGATATTGAGGAAATGATTCAACAGAAATTAGAAATAAGTGGAATATTTGCCTTGCAGACGGATGACTCCACAGATATTAGCAGACACTGCAAGCTCTTAGCCAATGTCAGGTATGACATTCTATCAAATAGAATTTGTTCTTATGCAAAGAATTAGCTGGTCATGTACAACTGCTCAGGGAAACAATCTTAACCAGGCGAAATGCAATGGCATCTGCACTGACTGACCAACTTCCAGCGTGGGATTTGTGAGGAAGGGGAACAGTCAGATTAGTAGCTGTATCTTGCACCGTAAAACCCTTGTTGCCAAAACAATGTTGTCTGAGTTAACTGCAGTGTTCGACCAAACAGTGAAAATTGTGAATGATGTGAAGTCCTTTGAAATCACATTTGTTAACTATTTGTGTGAAGAGATGCGAGTCAGGTAGCAGAGTTTACCCGTGCACAGTGAAGTGGAATGCCTGTCTCGGGTAAAGGTCCGCTTTCTTGTTGACTCTGAAACAGACTGAAAGAGGTCATGGCTCTGCCTGAATTTCCACTCAAGGATTCAGCGATGGTAATGCCATTGAATGTCAAGGGATGATGGTTAGATCCTCTCTTCTAGGAGATGGTCATTGCCTGGCACTGTGTGGCGCGAATGTAACTTGCCACTTGTCAGCCCAAGCCTGAATATTGTCCATGTCTTGCTGCATTTGGACATGGACTGCTTCAGTGACTGAGGAGTCACAAATGGTGCTGACCATTGTGCAGTCATCGCAAACATTACCACTTCTGACCTTATGATGGAAGGGAGGTCATTGATGAAGCAGCTGAAGATGGTTTGTTCCTCGTACACTACCCTAAGGAACTCCTGCAGTGCTGCCCTGGAGCTGAGATGAGTGACCTCCAACCACCACAACTATCTTCCTTTGTGCCGGGTATGACTCCAACCAGCGGAGAGTTTTCCCCCTGATTCCCATTGACTCCAGTTTAGCTCGGGCTCCTTGATGCCATATTCGGTCAAATGTTGCCTTGGTGTCAAGGGCAGTCACTCTCACCTCCCCTCTGGCATTCAGCTCTTTTGTCCAGGTTTGAACCAAGGCTGTAATAAGGTCAGGAGCTGAGTGACCCTGGCAGAGCCCAAACTGAGCGTCCGTGGTCTTGGGCCGAGCAGTTGCCATACCAGGATGAGATGCAGCCAGATAGGATGCTTTCTGTGGTGCATCTGTAAAAATTGGTAAGGGCCAATGTGGACATGCTGAATTTCTTTAGTTCCCTGAGGAAGTATAGGCACTGTTGTGCTGTCTTGGTCATAGCGTCGACTTGGTGGACCAGGACAGATTGTTGGTGATGTGCAAACTCTGTCTGTGTCTCTCTCTGTGTCTGTGTCTCTCTCTGAGTCTGTGTCTCTGTGTGTGGCTGTGTCTCTCTGTGTCTGTGTCTCTCTCTGTGTCTCTCTTTGTGCCTCTCTCTGTGACTGTGTCTCTCTCTGTGTTTCTCTGTGTATGTATCTCTCTGTGTCTCTCTGTGTTTGTGTCACTCTGTGTCTGTGCCTGTGTCTCTCTGTCTCTCTGAGTCTCTCTGTCTGCGTCTCTCTGTGTTTCTCTGTGTGTCTGTGGTGAATGTACATTGCGTAATTCATACTGTATAGTATTGTGTCCTTGTGGGCTCTGTCGGTGAGCCGTTGCGCGGCTCTGCCCACAGGGGGAGATGAGGAGCTTGTACAGGGCTCAACCCTTGGCTCCACCCATGGTTCCAGCCATGGTCCCTCCCACTACCGGAAGTATAAAGTGCTGCAGCCTTGTGAGTCTGCCCTCAGTTCTTCTGGTCACAGGCAGGCTCAGTTGTAAGTCTATTAAAGCCACAGTTTACTTCCTATCGTGTCTCGAGTGAATTGATGGTCGCATCAATTTAATAGACTTAAGAAAACCACGATAGAACATAGAACAGTACAGCACAGAACAGGCCCTTCGGCCCTCAATGTTGTGCCGAGCCTTGATCAACCTACTCAAACCCACGTATCCACCCCACACCAGTAACCCAACAACTCCCCCTTAACCTTACTTTTATTAGGACACTACAGGCAATTTAGCATGGCCAATCCACCTAACCCGCACATCTTTGGACTGTGGGAGGAAACCGGAGCACCCGGAGGAAACCCACGCACACAGGGGGAGGACGTGCAGACTCCACACAGACAGTGACCCAGCCGGGAATCGAACCTGGGACCCTGGAGCTGTGAAGCATTTATGCTAACCACCATGCTACCCTGCTGCCCCCTATGGAATCAGCCCTCAAACCTGATCAACTAGAACTCGACCCGCAGGCTGCAGAAGCGGAATTCTTTTTACACTGGCTTCAGTGCTTCAAGGCCTACGTGGCTGCGTTGACTACCCCCGCTACTATCGATGAGCAGAAACTCAGTCTACTGCACGCACGGGTGAGCCATCGCATCTCTACGCAACTCAATAGTACCGACTCGTACACCAAGGCCCTCGCTATGCTTGACCGACTATACGTGTGGCCTGTAAACAAAATCTACGTGCGGCATGTTTTCACTACCCACCGCCAGCGCCCCGCTGAGTCGCTAGAGGACTACCTGCGCGATCTAAAAGCCCTTGCTCGGGAATGTAACTTTCAGGCTGTAACTGCCTCTCAGCATATGGAACTTGTTGTCCGTGATGTGTACGTTGCAGGGGTCAGGTCTAATTATGTGCGCCAGCGCCTCCTCCAAAAAGGGGCCCAGAACTTGGAGGACACGGTAGCGCTAGCAACCTTAATGGAAGTTGTGTTTCAAAGTCTTAACTCATCCCCCACAGACCCCGCGACCCCATCTTGGACCCCCGACCAGTGACTGCCCCAGGCCTGCGCCGCGCGGCCACCCACTCACTATGGAGCGCCAGCGTCCCATTTTTGTAGTCAGCCCCAACACCCACGGCAGCACTGCCCGGCCCGCAACGCGACCTGCAGCAGCTGCGGTCGAAAAGGACATTATGCTAAAGTATGCCTGTCTAAATCGAAACCCTCTAACACCCCCGCGATCCACAGCAATTGCTCCCCCAACTCACAGGCCCGCAGACCCCGTAATGTTGCAGCGTGTCTGCCGACTCCGCCTCCGCCCAACATGTGCGACTCATGGGGAACGCCATCTTGGCAATCCTCCCCTACGCGGCCGGCCATGTGCGAGTCATGGGGCCGCCATCTTGGACGCCACCTTCTTCGCCACCTGCCACGTGCGATCCACGGGGTGGCCATCTTGGACGCCATCTTCTTCATCGCCTGCCACGTGCGATCAACAGGGGCCGCCATCTTGGCCATCACCCGTAGTTCACCTCGACGACTACGACCTCCGCGGACAGTCATCACGGGGCCACTCCAGCGCTGCTGATCAAGCCACCGACTACCCACAACTCAGCGCAGTCACTTTGGACCAGTCGCGTCCAAAGCACCTCGGGAGCTTGATGATGTCCGTTCAGGTCAACGGATACAAGACACCGTGCCTCTTCGACTCCGGGAGCACTGAGAGCTTCGTGCATCCAGACCTGGGGCACTGCCACAGGGGCTTCGCTTCCATCTTGGTTGAGGACACCGGACCCGGTTCTCCTCCGGAAGCACATCCGGACACATAAAACGGACCCACTAGTAGAAAGGGTACTACTGCTACACTTGAACCCACACTACGCCTTTATTGAACACCCCGACGGCCGTCAGGACACCGTTTCCCTCCGGGACCTGGTGCCTGCAGGATCCACCACCACCACCTGCACCGCCGAGGTACCCCTCACACGACACCCCATCCGACCCCCCATGCCCTGCGCCCCCACACCTACAGGTTTCCTGCGCTCCCCTTCGCCCATCACACCGGTCAGGAACGAAGCTCTGAATGAACCACCCCCGGAGTTCACCCTCAGATCCACACCGCCCGTCAGCACTCAGCCATCCGAAGAGGCTGCAACCCCGGTGCTCCGCCGATCCCAAAGGACGACTCGGCCACCGGACTGGCTCAATCTGTAGACCCGTAACGCCTGCCGGACTTGATTTTTTTTACAGGGGGTAAATGTGGTGAATGTACTTCATGTAATTCACACTGTATAGCACTGTGTCCCTGTGGGCTCTGTCTGTGAGCCGTTGCGCAGCTCTGCCCACAGGGGGAGATGAGGAGCTTGTACAGGGCTCCACCCTTGGCTCCGACCATGGCTCCGCCCATGGACCCTCCCACTACCGGAAGTATAAAGTGCTGCGGCCTTGTGAGTCTGCTCTCAGTTCTTCTGGTCGCAGGCAGGCCCAGTTGTAAGTCTATTAAAGCCACAGTTTACTTCCTATCGTGTCTCGAGTGAATTGATGGTCGCATCAGTGTCTCTCTCTGTGTCTGTGTCTCTCTGTGTCTGTGTCTCTCTCTCTGTTTGTGTCTCTCTCTGTGCCTGTGTCTCTCTCTCTGTCTGTCTGTGTGTGTCTCTCTCTCTGTCTGTGTGTATCTCTCTGTGTATCTCCCTGTGTCTCTCTCTGTCTCTCTCTGTGTCTCTCTCTGTGTCAGTCTGTCTCTGTGTCTCTGTCTCTCTCGCTCTGCGTCTCTTTCTGTGTCTGTGTCTCCATCTGTGTCTTTGTCTCTCTCTGTGTCTCTGTCTGTGTCTGTGTCTCTCTCTGTGTCTGTGTCTCTCTCTGTGTCTCTCTCTGTGTCTGTGTCTCTCTCTGTGTCTCTCACTGTGTCTGTGTCTCTCTCTGTGTGTCTCTCTCTGTGTCTCTCTCTGTGTCTCCCTCTGTGTCACTCTGAGTCTGTATCTCTCTGTGTCTGTGTCTCTCTCCGTCTCTCTCTCTGTGTCTCTGTCTCTCTCTGTGTCTCTCTCGTGTCTCTCTCTGTGTCTGTGTCTCTCTCTCTCTCTCTCTCTCTGTGTCTCTGTCTCTCTCTGTGTCTCTGTCTGTGTCTCTCTCTCTGTGTCTCTGTCTCTCTCTGTGTCTCTCTCTGTGTCTCTGTCTGTGTCTCTCTCTGTGTCTGTGTCTCTCTCTGTGTCTCTCTATGTGACTCTGTCTCTCTCTGTGTCTCTCTCTGCGTCTGTGCCTCTCTCTGTCTGTCTCTCTCTGTGTCTGTGCCTCTCTCTGTCTGTCTCTCTCTGTATCTGTGTCTCTGTGTGTGTCTCTCTGTGTGTGTCTCTCTCTCTGTGTCTGTGTCTCTCTCTGTGTCTCTCTTTGTGTCTCTCTTTGTGTCTCTCTCTGTGTCTCTGTCTCTCTCTCTCTCTGTGTCTCTCTCTGTGTCTCTCTCTGTGTCTCGCTCTGTGTCTCTGTCTGTGTCTCTCTCTGTGTCTCTCTCTGTGTCTCTGTCTGTGGCTCTCTCTGTGTCTCTCTCTCTGTCCCTGTCTGTGTCTCTATCTGTGTCTCTCTCTGTGTCTCTGTCTCTCTCTGTGTCTCTCTCTGTGTCTCTGTCTCTCTCTGCATCTCTCTCTCTGTCTGTGTATCTGTCTCTCTCTGTGTCTGTGTCTCTCTCTGTGTCTCTCTATGTGTCTCTCTCTGTGTCTCTCTCTCTGTCTGTGTCTCTGTCTCTCTCTGTGTCACTGTCTCTCTCTGTGTCTCCCGCTGTGTCTGTGTCAATCTCTGTGTCTCTCTCTGTGTCTCTCTCTGTGTCTCTGTCTGTGTCTCTCTGTGTGTCTCTCTGTGTGTCTCTCTCTGTGTCTCTGTCTCCCTCTGTGTCTCCCTCTGTGTCTGTATCTCTGTCTGTGTCTCTCTCTGTGTCTCTGTCTGTGTCTGTGTCTCTCTCTGTGTCTGTGTCTCTCTCTGTGTCTCACTGTGTCTGTGCCTCTCTCTGTCTCTCTCTCTGTCTCTCTCTGTGTCTCTCTCTGTGTCTCTCTCTGTGTCTCTCTCTGTGTCTCTCTCTGTGTCTCTCTCTGTGTCTCTCTCTGTGCTCTCTCTGTCTGTCTCTCTCTGTGTCTGTGTGTCTCTCTCTGTGTCTCTGCCCCTCTCTGTGTCTGTGTCTCTCTCTGTGTCTCTGTCTCCCTCTGTGTCCCTCTCTGTGTCTCTCTCTGTGTCTGTGTCTCTCTCTGTGTCTGTGTCTCTCTCTGTGTCTCTCTCTGTGTCTCACTGTCTCTCTCTCTCTGTCTCTGTCTCTCTCTGTGCCTCTCTCTGTGTCTCTGTCTCTCTCTGTGTCTCTGTCTGTGTCTCTCTCTGTGTCTCTCTCTGTGTCTCTCTCTGTGTCTATGTATGTTTCTCTCTCTGTGTCTCTCTCTGCGTCTCTATCTCTCTCTGTGTCTCTCTCTCTGACTGTTTCTCTGTCTCTCTCTGTGTCTCTGTCTCTCTGTGTCTCTCTCTGTGTCTCTGTCTCTCTCTGTGTCTCTCTCTGTGTCTGTGTCTCTCTCTGTCTCTGTGTCTCTCTCTGTGTCTCTCTCTGTGTCTCTCTCTGTGTCTACCTCTGTGTCTGTGTCTCTGTCTGTGCCGCTCTCTGTGTCTGTGTCTCTCTCTGTGTCTCTCTGTGTCTGTGTCTCTCTCTGTATCTCTCTCTGTGTCTCTGTCTGTGTCTGTGTCTCTGTCTCTCTCTGTCTCTGTGTCTCTCTCTGTCTCTGTGTCTCTCTCTGTCTCTGTGTCTCTCTCTGTGTCTCTCTCTGTGTCTCTGACTGTGTCTCTCTCTGACTGTGTCTCTCTCTGACTGTGTCTGTCTCTGACTGTGTCTGTCTCTCTGTGTCTCTCTCTCTCTCTGTCTCTCTCTGTGTCTGTCTCTCTTGGTCTCTCTCTCTGTGTCTCTGTGTCTCTCTCTGTGTCTCTCTCTGTGTCTCTCTCTGTGTCTCTCTCTCTGTCTGTGTCTCTGACTGTGTCTCTCTCTGTGTCTCTCTCTCTGTGTCTCTCTCTCTGTGTCTCTCTGTCTGTGTCTCTCTCTCTGTGTCTCTGTGTCTCTCTCTGTGTCTCTCTCTGTGTGTCTCTCTCTGTGTGTGTCTCTCTCTGTGTGTGTGTCTCTCTGTGTGTGTCTCTCTCTGTGTGTCTCTCTCTGTGTGTGTCTCTCTCTGTGTGTGTGTCTCTCTGTGTGTGTGTCTCTCTGTGTGTGTGTCTCTCTGTGTGTGTGTCTCTCTGTGTGTGTGTGTCTCTGTGTGTGTGGCTCTGTGTGTGTCTGTGTGTGTGTGTGTGTCTCTCTGTGTGTGTGTGTCTCTGTGTGTCTCTCTCTGTGTGTCTCTCTCTCTGTGTCTCTCTCTGTCTGTGTGTCTCTCTCTGTCTGTGTGTCTCTGTCTGTCTGTGTGTCTCTCTCTCTGTCTGTGTCTCTCTCTCTGTCTCTCTCTCTGTCTCTCTCTCTGTCTCTCTCTCTGTCTCTCTCTCTGTCTCTCTCTCTGTCTCTTTCTCTGTCTCTCTCTCTGTCTCTCTCTCTGTCTCTCTCACTGTGTCTTTCTCTGTGTCTCTCTGTGTGTCTCTCTCTCTCTGTGTCTCTCTGTGTGTCTCTCTCTCTCTGTGTCTCTCTGTGTGTCTCTCTCTCTCTGTGTCTCTCTCTGTGTCTCTCTTGTAGGTGGAAATAACTGAGACTTAACGTCACAGTAAAGCTGTGACCTGATTGGCTGGTGGGGAATCTGTGTTAAATTTGGAAAAAACATTTAAAAAACTGATTAAAACAAATTGATTAACTCGGTCGAGGAGTAACTGAACTTGAGGACAGAGATTTGTATTTAGCATTTAATTTTGCAGTAAAAATCTAGCGCCAGGGACCATGGGCTGGATTCTCCGATTCCCGGTGCCGAAATCACGTTCGGCGAGAGGGCAGAGAATCCGCGATGATGACAGAATCTGGGTACGCGCATTTGCAATGCTCCAGCCCCTCTTGGAGTACGCTGCCCGCTGTATCCACGGCCTCTGGCCGTTGCCTCAGGCCAGCCCCGTGATGCTCATTTGCACGCCAGTGTGGGGATTTAGTTTCCCAAACGGAGAATCCAGCCTCGTATAGTAAATTGTAACAATCTAATAACAATTTAAGTATTTATTTTCAATTAATTAAATGTGCTTAGATGTCACTCAGCGGGGTGCAGTGCTCCAACTGTGAGATGTGGCAGATCTGTGACGCTTCCAGCGTTCCGGTCGACTACATCTGCCGTAAGTGTAACCAATGGCAGCTCCTCACAGACCGCGTGGTTCGTTTGGAGCAGCAGTTGGATGCACATAGAAGGTTGCAGGTGGCGGAAAGCGTCATAGGTAGGAGTTATATAAATGTGGTCACACCCAAGGTGCAGGCAGACAAGAACAAAGAAGAAAGAAAAGTATAGCATAGGAACAGGCCCTTCAGCCCTCCAAGCCCGTGCCGACCATGCTGCCTGATTAAACTACAATCTTCTACACTTCCTGGGTCCGTATCCCTCTATTCCCATCCTATTCGTGTATTTATCAAGATGCCCTTTAAATATCACTATCGTCCCTGCTTCCACCATCTCCTCCAGCAGCAAGTTCCAGGCACCCACTACCCTCTGTGTAAAAGAATTTCCTCGTACATCTCCTCTAAATGTTGCCCCTCGCACCTTAAACCTATGCCCCCTAGTAATTGACCCGTCTACCCTGGGGAAAAGCCTCTGACTATCCACTCTGTCTATGCCCCTCATAATTTTGTAGACCTCTATCAGGTCGCCCCTCAACCTCCGTCGTTCCAGTAAGAACAAACCGAGTTTATTCAACCGCACCTCATAGCTAATACCCTCCATACCAGGCAACATCCTGGTAAATCTCTTCTGCACCCTCTCTAAATCCTCCACACCCTTCTGGTAGTGTGGCAATCAAAATTGAACACTATACTCCAAGTGTGGCCTAACTAAAGTTCTAAGGACAGATGGGTGACTGCTGGAAAGGGCAGGCAGTCAGTGCAGGAATCCCCTGTCCCCCTATCGAACAGGTATATATTCATTTTGGGAGAAAAAATTTGAATGCGGATTACAGGGTCAACGGCAGGGTTCTGAGGAATGTGGAGGAACAGAGAGATCTTGGGGTTCATGTCCACAGATCTCAGAAGGTTGCCACTCAAGTGGATAGAGCCGTGAAGAAGGCTTATAGTATGTTAGCATTTATTAACAGGGGGCTTGAGTTTAAGAGCTGTGGGGTTATGCTGCAACTATATTGATTGATTAGGGATAGTCAGCACGGATTTGTGAGGGGTAGGTCTTGCCTTACAAGTCTTATTGAATTCTTTGAGGAGGTGACCAAGCATGTGGATGAAGGTAAAGCAGTGGATGTAGTGTACATGGATTTTAGTAAGGCATTTGATAAGGTTCCCCATGGTAGGCTTATGCAGAAAGTAAGGAGGCATGGGATAGTGGGAAATTTGGCCAGTTGGATAACAAACTGGCTAACCGATAGAAGACAGAGAGTTGTGGTGGATGGCAAATATTCAGCCTGGAGCCCAGTTATCAGTGGCGTACCGCAGGGATCAGTTCTGGGTCCTCTGCTGTTTGTGATTTTCATTAACGACTTGGATGAGGGAGTTGAAGGGTGGGTCAGTAAATTTGCAGATGATACGAAGATTGGTGGAGTTGTGGATAGTGAGGAGGGCTGTTGTCGGCTTCAAAGAGACATAGATAGAATTCAGAGCTGGGCTGAGAAGTGGCAGATGGAGTTTAACCCTGACAAGTGTGAGGTTGTCCATTTTGGAAGGACAAATCTGAATGCGGAATACAGGGTTAATGGTAGGGTTCTTGGCAATGTGGAGGAGCAGAGAGATCTTGGGGTCTATGTTCATTGTTCTTTGAAAGTTGCCACTCAAGTGGATAGAGCTGTGAAGAAGGCCTATGGTGTGCTAGCGTTCATTAGCAGAGGGATTGAATTTAAGAGCCGTGAGGTGATGATGCAGCTGTACAAAACCTTGGTCAGGCCACATTTGGAGTACTGTGTGCAGTTCTGGTCACCTCATTTTAGGAAGGATGTGGAAGCTTTGGAAAAGGTGCAAAGGAGATTTACCAGGATGTTGCCTGGAATGGAGAGTAGGTCATACGAGGAAAGATTGAGGGTGCTAGGCCTTTTCGCATTAGAACGGAGAAGGATGAGGGGCGACTTGATAGAGGTTCATAAGATGATCAGGGGAATAGATAGAGTAGACAGTCAGAGACTTTTTCCCCGGGTGGAACACACCATTACAAGGGGACATAAATTTAAGATAAATGGTGGAAGATATAGAGGGGATGTCAGAGGTAGGTTCTTTACCCAGAGAGTAGTGGGGGCATGGAATGCACTGCCTGTGGTAGTAGTTGAGTCGGAAAATTTATGGACCTTCAAGCGGCTATTGGATAGGTACTTGGATTAGGGTAGAATAAGGGAGTGTAGGTTAACTACTTAAGGGCAGCACGGTAGCATTGTGGATAGCACAATTGCTTCACAGCTCCAGGGTCCCAAGTTCGATTTCGACTTGGGTCACTGTCTGTGTGGAGTCTGCACATCCTCCCCGTGACTGCGTGGGTTTCCTCCGGGTACTCCGGTTTCCTCCCACAGTCCAAAGATGTGCAGGTTGGGTGGATTGGCCATGACAAATTGTCCAAAATTCTATGATTAACCTAGGACAAAGGTTCGGCGCAACATCGTGGGCCGAAGGGCCTGTTCTGTGCTGTATTTCTTTCTCTATCTATACATGACCCTGGTGAGACCACATTTGGAGTATTGTGTGCAGTTCTGGTCACCTCATTATGGGAAGGATGTGGAAGCATTGGAAAGGGTGCAAAGGAGATTTACTAGAATGCTGCCTGGATTGCAGGATAGGTCTTATGAAGAAAGGTTGAGGGAGCTAGGGTTTTTCTGTTTGGAGCGGAGGAGGATGAGAGGTGACTTAATAGATGTGTATAAGATGATGAGGGAGATAGATAGAGTGGACATTCAGAGACTATTTCCTCGGGTGGATGTAGCTGTTACAAGGGGGCATAACTATAAGATTCAGGGTGGGAGATATAGGAGGGATATCCGAGGTAGGTTCTTTACTCAGAGAGTGGTTAGGGTGTGGAATGGACTGCCTGCTGTGATAGTGGAGTCGGACACTTTAGGATCTTTCAAGCGGTTATTGGATAGGCACATGGAGCACAGCAGAATGACAGGGAGTGGGATAGCTTGATCCTGGTTTTAGACAATGCTCGGCACAACATCGAGGGCCGAAGGGCCTGTTCTGTGCTGTACTGTTCTATGTTCTAGGTATACCTTTTTGTATGCTATTGGGGGGATAGCCTATCAGGGGAAACAACAGTAGTCAGAACACTGGCACCACAACTGGCTCTGTTGCTCAGCAGGGGAGGGCAAACTGCAGGAGAGCAATAGTTATTGGGGACTCTATAGTAAGGGGTAACGTTTCGAGTCCGATAGCTCTTTGTCAAAGGTAATAGACAGAGAAAGTGGGAAATATTTCTAGTGTGGAGTGAGAATGAAAGATGAGTCATAGCCACAGAAACCCAGGGTAACCGGGTGCTAATGGCCACAGAAACCAAGGGGAAAGAGTGTTAATGGCAGTCCCCAGGGAGAACAAAAGATGTGAAAGGCCAAACAGCAGAGAAACTAACATCAGAAGGTAAACTGTAGATGTGGGGGGAGGGAAAGGGGGCAGCAAAGAGGAGAAAGGCTAAGGAAAGGTGGATAAGATGGGGGGGGGGGGAGAGTTAAATATATATTAAGAAAGACAAGAAAGAAAGAAATGGTAAAAGACAGTTAAAATTAAATGGGATGTAAACAAATGGGTCGAGGTGAGGTAGAGCTAATCATCTGAAGTTGTTGAATTCGATGTTCAGGCCGGATGGCTGTAGCGTGCCTAACCGGAAGATGAGATGTTGTTCCTCCAGTTTACGTTGAGCTTCACTGGAACATTGCAGCAGGCCAAGAACAGAGATGTGGGCATGTGTGCATGTGGGAAGGTCAGGGTCCTGAATGCGCACAGACCAAAGATGCTCAGCAAAGCGATCACCCAGTCACCGTTTGGTCTCTCCAATATAGAGGAGACCACATCCTTCCTGTTGTTTGCCCTGTGTGCAATCAGGACCCTGGCCTTCCCGTTGATGCCCTGTGCGCGTTCAGGACCTTGAGCAGGTTTGGAACTTAGTGAGATAGAGATGATGTAATTAATAGGAGGAGCCAGGTCTGTCTGTAGTTTTGCTGTCAGTTATAAGATTAAATTTAAAACAGTTTTCTATAGGATCAGATTCTGTCAAGACAAAAGGATTTTCAGGTTGTTCCTGAAACGGTCTCACTCCGAAAAGATAAGCAAGTGACCTGTTTTGTAAGTGACATTTGAACTGTGTGGGGTTGCTTGTAAGTTTAACTTTTTCCTTTTACTTAAGAAATGTTTAACTGTTAATTGAAAAGCCATTCCTCTGATGTTCATGCTGTTAATTATTTTTAACATAAAAATATACCTATACCTATTGATCAGAGTCATCACACCTGGATTGAAGTATCCTCTCCTCGCAGCTTAACAAATAGAAAAATAGACATAGACATAGAACAGTACAGCACAGAACAGGCCCTTCAGCCCTCGATGTTGTGCCGAGCAATGATCACCCTACTCAAACCAACGTATCCACCCTATACCCGTAACCCAACAACCCCCCCCCCCCCTTAACCTTACTTTTTAGGACACTACGGGAAATTTAGCATGGCCAATCCACCTAACCCGCACATCTTTGGACTGTGGGAGGAAACCGGAGCACCCGGAGAAAACCCACGCACACACGGGGAGGACGTGCAGACTCCACACAGACAGTGACCCAGCCGGGAACCGAACCTGGGACCCTGGAGCTGTGAAGCATTTATGCTAACCACCATGCTACCGTGCTGCTCAAATAGAAAAAGAGTTTATGGTTTTTGTCCAGTATCTGACCAAAAGTTGGGGGCTGGTCCAGTATCTGAATGGCACAGTAACGAGAATGTGTGCCACCTACAAGGTTCAGGGCAGGAACTCACCATGGTTCCTTCGGCAGCACCTTCCAAACTTTTTATCTCTACCTCCACGAAGATGCTGAAAAGGACAGCGGTTCACAAAGGCAGCTCACCATCACCTCTGAAAGTTAATTAGGGATGGGCAGCCCGTCTCACCCTGGTCAGCGGCATCCAGGAAAGACATTTGTGAAAGCAGTTTAACATCGTGCAAATCTGGGAAGCAATCCACTCTCCCTGAATTCTAACATTGCTGAGTGCAGAGCATTCGTTGTGAAACCAACAAGAATCTCTCAGTCATAATGAACATTCCCACAAGGAAGTGGTTAACTTATCTTTTACATTCAATCAGAGTAAGAGAGCCATTTGAAATTGAATCAGTCTCTAATTGTATCTGAGTGTGTTCGCCAATCCTTGTGGTCATAATATTACTGGAACTTCAATCATGATGCACATGCAGAGGGAAATAATGGTTTGGGCCAGTATGTTTGGGCCAATATTCCGGTTTCCTCGTTTACTGTTTTTCATTCTGCTCATTAGGGACGTGATCTAATAGAAAAGTTTCCAAGTTCATTTGTGGTGGGTTTGCTGGGAGTTTTCCTGCCGACTCTGTCTGTGAGTCCCTCCCTCACTATCTAACTCGGGCCCTGGGGAGTTTGTCCCTGGTCAGGCCAACACCTAGATCTATTTTCATCGCTGGTCAATGTCACCCCCCACACATATGGGCATTACCCCACAACCCCCCCAAGAGATGAAACCGCGCTATGGGGTTGCTGAGGGACCCCTCTTTTCAGGCATTCCCATGCCCCATTTTGAGCACCTCCCTTTCCAAGACCCCCGCCCTTTGCTCTCCCAACCTTCCAGAGGCCTTTTCATACCCACCCTGCCACACCTTCACACGGCCTCCACCGTCTCTTCATGGGCATGGCTCCTCTCAGCCTTGACCCTTGGCAGTGCCAGGGTGCTTGCATTCCAGGGGGAGGGCCAGGGGGCTACCTTGTCATATCCCTGATGACAGAGGTGCCTCCGAGGGCCCGGGCGACTCTCTGGGCGCTGTTCTGCCTGGCCCACGTTTGTGTGGACCAGCTCTGAACCATTCCCAGCTGGGGCCTCCTTGGGAGGCCGGTAGGTGCTGGGAGTCCAGTAGTTCCCGAGTGAGCATCTTAAACAAGTTTAACACATATGTAGGGGTGCGTGGCTTGGTCGCGCCCATTGTGGGCGGGATTCTGATCCTGGCATGCTTGCTGGCGGGAAACCTACAGAAGGCTCCTGTTTGGGACCTGGCTGCTGGATCGCACACTCAGTTTCCTGGTCCCTCCTCCTGGATCAATTTTGAAAATTTGGGTGTTTACTAATTTGATCGAACCACTGCTGAGGTCACTTTAAATAAAGAGACGTGACCAATGCGGATTGGCTGAAGATCACCTGCAGCCTGATTGGTCAGGAGAGCTGGAAGTGGTCATTGTAATGGGAGAGTGAAAAAGCCAGTGCAAAATCTATTTCACAATGTTTACTTCCTGATCCACTGTTGGCTTCTCCTGTGGGCAGCGAGAAGGTTAAAAATCAGCCCAGTGTTTCAATGTTATAATTTCTACATTTTCTGATTGAACTTCCCACAACACTGATTAATCCACTGGCTGTAAAGTGCTCCGGCTGTCCTGTGGCTGTGAAATATTATATCAACATTTAATACATTCATTTCTTTTTTTCCAACTGAAATAGAACATAGAACATGCAGTGCAGAAGGAGGCCATTCAGCCCATCAAGTCTGCACCAACCCAGTTAAGCCCACACCTCCAGTCTATCCCATAACCCAAGAACCCCTCCCAACCTTTTTGGTCATTAAGGGCAATTTAGCATGGCCAATCCACCTAACCTACATGTCTTTGGACTGTGGGAGGAAACCGGAGCACCCGGAGGAAACCCACGCACACACGGGGAGAACGTACAGCCTCCACACCAACAGTGGCCAAATCCGGGAATCAAACCTGGGACCCTGGCGCTGTGAAGCCACAGCGCTATCCACTTGTACTACCGTGTTACCTGATTTTTTCCTTCCCACGAAAAGCTCTTATGTTATGGAGGGAAGATATTGTTGAAGTTATGATTGGAAATGGAACCAATCACTGTTGGGGCCTACGCATGGCTAATGACATGGACTCAAACATGAATAGAACGGAACTGGGGCAATTTATAACGTCACGTCCCCAGTCCTGGCAAACTCAGAGGATTTGAACATTTGCCTAAAATACAAACTGGGAGAAGTTGCTGAATCATCAGGAAAGTTTTGTTGGCACTGATGTTGTAACTTATGACTGTTGAATTGACCAGGAGTGAATCCATTCAATTCTGAACCTCACTATGTCAGTTATCCTGAAAGTTACTTCAAGCTCAACTTCATATTAACAGGACACAGATTAATCTCTCCCACGGGAAGCTGGGACCAGTTCGTTGGATATATTCAAGAGGGAGCTGGACGTGGCCCTTGTGGCTAAAGGGATCAAGGGGTTTGGAGAGAAAGCGGAGTGGATACTGAATTTGCATGATCAGCCATGATCATATTGAAAGGTGGTTAGGCTTGAAGGGCTGAATGGCCTCCTCCTGCACCTATTCTATATGTTTCTATGTTTGTAAAACAGACCACATCCAAACTCAAGTTTGAATAAGAGGGGGATGTGCTAAGCTGAGTGGATGCACTAAAGGTTGTTTTCCTTCCAGGGACTCTAAATTAGACTCTTTTGCTCAAAATAGCTATTAAAAATGGAAAAAATTAATCGCTCGCCCGACCTACCAACAGCACAGGAGATGGTGCCGAGCACCAGCCACTCCAGAGGCCGTAAAGAAACAAAAAGCATCAAAAATCAGGAGAAACAGTGGCACAGTGGTTAGCACTGCTGCCTCACAGCATCAGGGCAGCATGGTGACACAATGGTTAGCACTGCTACCTCACAGCACCACAGCGGTACGGTGGTTAGCTCTGCTGCCTCACAGCACCAGGGCAGGGCGGCACAGTGGTTAGCACTGCTGCCTCACAGCGCCAGGGACCTGGGTTCAATTCCTACCTTGGGTCACTGTCTGTGCGGAGTCTGCACGTTCTCCCCGTGTCTGTGTGGATTTCCTCCGGGTGCTCCGGTTTCCTCCAACAGTGTACAGGACCCACAGACAGACAGATCAAACCCCAAATCGGGAAAACATCAAATATGGCAAAAGAATTAAGCACATTCATGGGACAGATGGGGGCAGTGGACCTGTGGAGATTCACCCACCCAGGGGAAGTGCACCGGGTAATACTCGCACATCGACTTCTTTGTAGTGGGGAAATCGGTGCTTCCAGGGTTAGTAAGAACTGAATAGTCCACAATCGTAATCTCCGACCATGCTCCAGACCACATGGACGTGAGGCTGGAGACGGGCTGTGCCTAATGCCTCCTCTGGAGGTTGGGGACAGCCCTCCTTGCTGATAAGGCATTTTGTGAGAAAATTTCACAGACCATGGGCAGGCAAATTACCAACAAGCAGATTGGGAGGTCTCATCCTTCACGTCTGGGAGGCGCTGAAGGCCGTGACTAGGGGTGAGCTCTATCTCCACTTGGAGAGGGCAGGTTTGATCAGGAATAGTCAGCATGACTTTGTCAGAGGGAGGTCATACCTAACAAATTTGATTGATTTTTTTGAGCATGTGACCAGGTGTGTAGATGAAGGTTGTGTAGATCCATGTAGTTTACATGGATTTCAGCAAAGCCTTTGACAAGGTCCCACATGGGAGATTTATGAAGAAGGCAAATGTACATGGGATCCAGGGTAACTTGATAAGGTGGATTCCAACTGGCTAAGCTGTAGGAAACAGAGGGTGATGACAGACGGCTGCTTTAGTGACTAGAAGCCAGTGTCCAGTGGTGTATCACAGGGATCTGTGCTGGGCCCCCTATTATTCGTCATTGATATAAATGACTCAGATGACTATGTGGGGGTAGGATAAGTAAAGGCATATGGGACACTTGCCTTTATCAGTTGGGGCATAGAGGCCATGTTGGAGTTGGAGAACTTTGGTGAGGCCACAGCTGGAGCACTGGGTGCTGTTCTGGTCGCCACATTATAGGAAGGATGTGATTGTACTGGAGGGGGGGCAGAGGAGATTCACCAGGATGGTGCCTGGGATGGAACATTTCAGTCATGAAGAGAGGTTGGATAGGCTTGGGCTGTTTTCTCTGGAGCAGAGAAGACTGAGGGGTGACCTGATCGAGGTGTAGAAGATTATGAGGGGCATGGACAGGGTGGATAGGGAGCAGCTGTTCCCCTTAGTTGAAGGGTCAGTTACGAGGGGGGGCACAAGTTCAAGGTGAGGGGTGGGAGGTTTAGGGGGATTTGTGGGAAAAATGTTTTTACCCAGAGGGTGGTGACGGTCTGGAACGCACTGCCTGGGAGGGTGGTGACGGTCAGGAACACACTGCCTGGGAGGATAGTGAGGGTCTGGAACGCGCTGCCTGGGAGGGTGGTGATGGTCTGGAACGCGCTGCCTGGGAGGGTGGTGACGGTTTGGAACACACTGCCTGGGAGGATGGTGAGGGTCTGGAACGCGCTGCCTGGGAGGGTGGTGACGGTCAGGAACACACTGCCTGGGAGGGTGGTGACAGTCAGGAACACACTGCCTGGGGGGGGTGGTGAGGGTCAGGAACGCGCTGCCTGGGAGGGTGGTGACGGTCAGGAACACACTGCCTGGGAGGGTGGTGACGGTCAGGAACGCACTGCCTGGGAGGGGGGTGAGGGTCAGGAACACACTGCCTGGGAGGGTGGTGATGGTCTGGAACACACTGCCTGGGAGGGTGGGAGAGGCTGGAACACACTGCCTGGGAGGGTGGTGACGGTCAGGAACACACTGCCTGGGAGGGTGGTGAGGGTCTGGAACGCGCTGCCTGGGAGGGTGGGAGAGGGTCTGGAACACACTGCCTGGGAGGGTGGGAGAGGGTCTGGAACACACTGCCTGGGAGGGTGGGTGAGGGTCAGGAACACACTGCCTGGGAGGGTGGGGACGGTCAGGAACACACTGCCTGGGAGGGTGGTGACGGTCAGGAACACACTGCCTGGGAGGGTGGTGACGGTCAGGAACACGCTGCCTGGGAGGGTGGTGATGGTCAGGAACACACTGCCTGGGAGGGTGGTGATGGTCAGGAACACACTGCCTGGGAGGGTGGTGACGGTCTGGAACGCGCTGCCTGGGAGGGTGGTGACGGTTTGGAACACACTGCCTGGGAGGATGGTGAGGGTCTGGAACGCGCTGCCTGGGAGGGTGGTGACGGTCAGGAACACACTGCCTGGGAGGGTGGTGACAGTCAGGAACACACTGCCTGGGGGGGGTGGTGAGGGTCAGGAACGCGCTGCCTGGGAGGGTGGTGACGGTCAGGAACACACTGCCTGGGAGGGTGGTGACGGTCAGGAACGCACTGCCTGGGAGGGGGGTGACGGTCAGGAACACACTGCCTGGGAGGGTGGTGATGGTCTGGAACACACTGCCTGGGAGGGTGGGAGAGGCTGGAACACACTGCCTGGGAGGGTGGTGACGGTCAGGAACACACTGCCTGGGAGGGTGGTGAGGGTCTGGAACGCGCTGCCTGGGAGGGTGGGAGAGGGTCTGGAACACACTGCCTGGGAGGGTGGGAGAGGGTCTGGAACACACTGCCTGGGAGGGTGGGTGAGGGTCAGGAACACACTGCCTGGGAGGGTGGGGACGGTCAGGAACACACTGCCTGGGAGGGTGGTGACGGTCAGGAACACACTGCCTGGGAGGGTGGTGACGGTCAGGAACACGCTGCCTGGGAGGGTGGTGATGGTCAGGAACACACTGCCTGGGAGGGTGGTGATGGTCAGGAACACACTGCCTGGGAGGGTGGTGACGGTCTGGAACGCACTGCCTGGGAGGGTGGCGACGGTCAGGAACACACTGCCTGGGGGGGTGGTGACGGTCAGGAACACACTGCCTGGGAGGGTGGTGACGGTCAGGAACACACTGCCTGGGAGGGTGGTGACGGTCTGGAACACACTGCCTGGGAGGGTGGTGACGGTCAGGAACACACTGCCTGGGAGGGGGTGACGGTCAGGAACACACTGCCTGGGAGGGTGGTGACGGTCTGGAACGCACTGCCTGGGAGGGTGGGAGAGGGGCTGGAACACACTGCCTGGGAGGGTGGTGAGGGTCAGGAACACACTGCCTGGGAGGGTGGTGACGGTCAGGAACACACTGCCTGGGAGGGTGGTGAGGGTCAGGAACACACTGCCTGGGAGGGTGGTGACGGTCAGGAACACACTGCCTGGGAGGGTGGTGACGGTGTGGAACACACTGCCTGGGAGGGGGGTAGAGGCTGGAACACACTGCCTGGGAGGGTGGTGACGGTCAGGAACACACTGCCTGGGAGGGTGGTGATGGTCAGGAATGCACTGCCTGGGAGGGTGGTGACAGTCTGGAACACACTGCCTGGGGGGGTGGTGACGGTCTGGAACACACTGCCTGGGAGGGTGGTGACGGTCAGGAACACACTGCCTGGGAGGGTGGTGACGGTCAGGAACACACTGCCTGGGAGGGTGGTGATGGTCAGGAACACACTGCCTGGGAGGGTGGTGATGGTCAGGAACGCACTGCCTGGGAGGGTGGCGACGGTTTGGAACACACTGCCTGGGGGGGTGGTGACGGTCTGGAACACACTGCCTGGGGGGGGGGTGGTGACAGTCTGGAACACGCTGCCTGGGAGGGTGGTGACGGTGTGGAACACACTGTCTGGGATGGGGGTAGAGGCCGGTTGCCTCACATCCTTTAAAAAGTACCTGGATGAGCATTTGGCAACGTCAGAACATTCAAGGCTATGGGCCAAGTGCTGGCAAATGGGATTAGGCAGGCAGGTCAGGTGTTTGTCACGCATCGCTGCAGACCCAATGGGCCAAAGGGCCTCTTCTGCATTATTATTCTGTGATTCTGTGAGATGATCGATTATAAAGCAGACAGAGACAAGCAGGGGAAGGAGGCTGGGTAACAATTGGTCGACTCCATACGGAGAAGGACCGGCAATACTCCGAGGCCCTGACCATAGAGCTCCTGGTGGAGAGGAAAACGCTACAAATGGACTTTGACTTGCTCTCCACTGGGAAGGCAGTGCACCAATTCCGCCAGACACGAGGGATATTCTGCGAACACCTAGACAAAGCCAGCTGTCTACCGGCTCATCGACTGAGAAAGAGGCAGCCACGAGGGAAATAGCTCAGATCAGGGACAACAATGGCAAACCAGTAACCAAACCTAAAAAGGTCAACGAGGCATTTGAGGCCTTCTACCGGGGACTGTACACCTCTGGCCCACCCAATGGATACTCTAGGATGAAGCAGTTCCTTGATGGACTGGACATGCCAGTCATGGGGAGGATAGAAAGCGGGGCCTGGAAGCACCTCCTGGGTGAAGCTCCTGTACAACACTCCCACACTGAATGAGTGGGCTAACATCACCAGCTCTAAATACCTCCAGCTGCACAGGGGCACAAGGTAAGGATGCCCAATGTTCCTGCTTCTATTTCCCCGGTTATCGAACCAGTGGCGATCGTCCTCCGAGTCCCAAAGACTTGGAAGGGATCCAGGGATGAGGCAGAGCACAGAGTCTCCCTCTCTGCGGGTGACCTGCTCCTCTACGACTTGGACCCCCCAAAGCAGCATGAAGGGGATCATGACGCTCCTGAAAAAGTTTGGAGATTACTTGGGCAATAATACCAACTTGAGCAAGAGTGAAATCTTCCCGGTGAACCCACGAGGGAAAGGGGCTCAACTGGTGAGAGTGCCGTTTACACTTCCTGGGGATCCAAATTGCCCATGATTGGACATGGATCCACAAATAAGACCATAATATATAGGAGCAGAATTAGGCCGCTTGGCCCATCGAGTCTGCTTTGCAATTTAATCATGGCTGATATTTTCTCATCCCCATTCTCCTGCCTTCTCCCCATAACCCCTGATCACCTTATTAATCAAGAACCTATCTATCTCTGTCTTAAAGACACTCCGTGAATTGGCCTCCACAGCCTTCTGCGGCAAAGAGTTCCACAGATTCACCAACCTTTGGCTGAAGAAGTTCCTCCTCATCTCTGTTTTAAAGGATCGCCCCTTTAGTCTGAGATGGTGTCCTCTGCTTCTAGTTTTTTCTACAAGTGGAAATATTCACTCCACATCCACTCTATCCAGGCCTCGCAGTATCCTGTTAGTTTCAATAATATTCCCCCTCATCCTTGTAAACTCCAACGAGTACAGACCCAGAGTCCTCAAACATTCCTCATACGACAAGTTCTTAATTCCAGGGATCATTCTTGTGAACCTCCTCTGGACCCTTTCCAAGGCCCCAGCACATCCTTCCTTAGATACGGGCCCAAAACTGCTCACAATATTCCAAATGGCATCTGACCAGAGCCTTATACAGCCTCAGAAGTACATCCCTGGTCTTGTATTCTAGCCCTCTTGACATGAATGCTAACATTGCATTTGCCTTCTTAACTGCTGACAAAACCTACACGTTAACCTTAAGAGAATTGTGAACAAGGAGTCCCAAGTCCCTTTGCGCTTCTGCTTTCCGAAGCATTTCCCCATTTAGAAAATAGTCTATGCCTACTTCCTCCTTCCAAAGTGCATAACCTCACACTTTTCCACATTGTATTTCATTTGCCACTTCATTGTCCACTCTCCTAGCTTGTCCAAGTCTTTCTGCAGCCCCCTTGCTTCCTCAATGCTACCTGTCCCTCTACAGTGGCGAAATTCTCCGACCCCCAGCAGGGTCGGAGACTCGCCCGGGGCCGCCGAAAATCCCGCCCCCGCCATGTCCAGAATTCTCCCACCCGCAAAAAGTCGGCGTGCCGCTAATCCCGCCGCCCGCCTCGGAGAATGGTGGGGGCCGGCGGGAGGTTACGGGTTTCTGTGCTGCCGTTATTCACCAGCCCGGATGGGCCGAAGTCCCATTGCTGAGAGGCCTCTCCCGCCGCCGTGGTTTGAACCACCTCTGTGCCGGCGGGATCGGCGTGCGAGCGGGCCCCCGAGGTCCTGGGAGGGGGGGTGCAGGGTGATCGGACCCCGGGGAGTGCCCCCACGGTGGCCAGGCTCGCGATCGGGGCCCACCGATCGGCGGCCGGGTCAGTGCCGTGGGGGCACTCTTTTTCTACCGCCGCCACCACGGCCTCCACCATGGCGGAGGCGGAAGAGAATCTCCCAGTGCGCATGCGCTGGTGGTGAAATCAGCGGCAGCTGACGCACCCGCGCATGCGCGAAACGGCGAAGGCCTTTAGGCCAGCCCCGGCGGCGGGCATCAAAGGCCGTTGTTGCCGGATTTGCCACGTGGTGCCAACCGCACCGGCGCGGGCCTCGCCCCTCAATGTGAGGGCTTGGCCCCTAAAGGTGCGGAGAATTCCACACCTTTGGGGAGGCCCGATGCCGGAGTGGTTGGCGCCACTCCGCTACGCCGGGACCCCCCGCCCCGCCGGGTAGGGGAGAATTTCGCCATAACTTAGCAACAGTGCTTTCAGTTCCTTCTTCCAGATCATTAATGTATATTGTAAAGAATTGTGGTCCCAGCACAGATCCCTGAGGCACACCACTAGTCACCGGCTGCCATCCTGAAAAAGACCCCTTTATTCCCACCTTTTGCCTTCTGCCAGTCAGCCAATCCTCTATCCATGCCAGGATCTTACCCTGAACACCATGGGCTCTTAACTTATCTAAATCTAAATAAATCACGTCCACTGGTTCTCCTTTGTCTAACTTCCTTGTTACCTCCTCAAAGAACTCTAACAGATTTGTCAGATACAACCTCCCTTTGACAAAGCTGTGCTGACTCAGTCCTATTTTACCATGCACTTCCAAGTGCTTCGCGATCTCATCTTTAATAACAGACTCTAAAATCTTACCAATGACCGAAGTCAGGCTAACCGGCCTATAATTTCCCATCGTCTGCCTCCCTCCCTTCTTAAACAGGGGTGTTACATTAGCCACTTTCCAGTCCTCTGGGATCCTTCCTGCCTCCAGTGATCATTACTAATGCCTCCACAATTCCCTCAGCTATCTCTTTTAGGACCCTGGGGTGTAGTCCATCCGGTCCAGGTGACTTATCCACCTTCAGACCTTTCAGTTTACCCAGAACCTTCTCCTTAGTAATGGTCACTGCACTCACCTCTGCCCCCTGGTTCTCCTGGAGCTCTGGCATTCCACTGGTGTCTTTGTGAAGACTGATCCAAAGTAACTATTCAGTTCATCTGCCATTTCTTTTTTTCCTATTATTACTTCTCCAGCCACATTTTCTAGTAGTCCAATGTCTATTTTTGCCTCTTTCTTACCTTTTCTATATTGAGAAAACCTCTTCCCATCTTCCTTTATATTACTAGCTAGCTTGCACTTGTACTTCATCTTCTCTCCCCTTATTGCTTTTTTAGATGTCCTCTGCTCGCTTTTAAAGGCTTCCCAATCCTCTGGTTTCCCACTAATCCTCGCCACTTTGTATGCTTTTTCTTTAGCTTTTATGCTGTCCTTGACATCCCTCATCAGCCATGGATGCCTCGTCCTCCCCTTAGCATGTTTCCTCCTCCTTGGGATGAATTTCTGTTGTGCCTCCCTAATAACCCCCAAAAACCCCTGCCATTGCTGTTCCACTGCCTTCCCTGCTCGGCTCCTTTTCCAATCAACTCTGGCCAGCTCTGCCTCTGTAGTTTTGTAGTTACCCTTATTTAATTGTAATACCGTTACATCTGATTGCAGCTTCTCCCTCTCAAACTGCAGGGTAAATTCTATCATATTGTGGTTACTGCTCCCTAAGGGTTCCTTCACCTTAAGTTCCCTAATCAAGTCTGTCTCATTACACATCACCAAATCCAGAATTGCCTGTTCCCTAGTCGGCTCTGTCACCAGCTGCTCCAAAAAAACATCTTAGGTATTCCACAAATTCCTTTTCTTGGGATCCACTACCAACCTGATTTTCCCAGTCCATCTGCATATTGAAATCCCCAATGATTATTGTAATATTGCCTTTTTTACATCCCTTTTCTATCTCCTGATTTATTTTCTGCCCCACATCCTTACTACTGCTAGGGGGCCTGTACATAACTCCCATCAGGGTCTTTTTTACTTTGCGATTCCTCAACTCTACCCACAGAGATTCTCTGCCTTCCGACCCTATATCGCTCCTTGCTATCGATTTAACTTCATTCCTTACTAACAATGCAACCCCGCCCCCTTTGCCCATCTGCCTGTCCTTTTGATAGGACACATATCCCTGGATATTTAGATCCCAGCCCTGATCCCCTTGCAGCCACGTCTCTGTGATGCCCACAACATCGTACCGGCCAATTTCAATGTGCGAACAAGCTCATTTACCTTGTTGCGTATACTGCGTGCATTTAGGTACAACACCCTCAATCCTGCATTTGCCACCTCCCTTTTCACACTCCCCTCAGTCACTGTACCCTGCACTGTGGCCCTTTTTGATTTTTGACTATGGCGTCTCTGCCTTACACTTTCCCCCTAAATGCCTTTTGTTTCTGGCCCCATTTTACTTCCCTCCGACTTCCTACATTGGATCCCATCCCCCTGCCACATTAATTAATTTATACCCTCCCCAACAGCTCTAGCAAACCCCCCACCCCCCACTGAGGACGTAGGTTCCAGTCCTGCCCAGGTGCAGAACGTCCGGTTTGTACTGGTCCCACCTCCCCCTGAACCGGTTCCAATGCCCCAGGAATTTGAATCCCTCCCTCTTGCACCATCTCTCATTCATCCTATCTGTCCTGACATTCCTACTCTGACTAGCTCGTGGCACTAGTAGCAATCCTGAGATTACTACCTTTGAAGTCCTACTTTTTAGTTTAAATCCTAACTCCCTAAAATCAGCTTGTAGGACCTCATCCAATTTTTTACCTATATCATTGGTGCCTATGTGCACCACGACAGCTGGCTGTTCACCCTCCCCCCCCCCCCCCCCCCAGAATGTCCTGCAGCCGCTCCGAGACATCCTTGACCCTTGCACCGGGGAGGCAACATACCATCCTGGAGTCTTGATTGCATCCGCAGAACCGCCTGTCTATTCCCCTTACGATCGAGCCCCCTATCACTATAGCCCTGCCATTTTTCTTCCTGCCCTGCTGCGCAGCAAAGCCAGCCATGATGCCATGAACCTGGCCTCTGCTGCCTTCCCCTGGTGAGCCATCTCCCTCAACAGTATCCAAAGCGGTATATCTGTTTTGCAGGGAGATGACCGCAGGGGACACCTGCACTGCCTTCCTACTCTTGCTCTTTCTTTTGGTCACCCATTTTCTATCTCCCTCAGTAACCTTCACCTGCAGTGTGACCAACTCACTGAACGTGCTATCCACGATGTCCTCAGCATCGCGCCTGCTCCAAAGTGAAAAGGAACATAACAGGTCAGTTGGAAGAAATAAAGAAGGACCTGCAGAGATGGAACACGCTCCCACTCTCCCTGGTGGGGTGAGTGCAGACAAATCAAGATGAATGTACTGCCCAGGTTCCTCTTCCTGTTCCGATCTCTCCCGATCTACAAAATTGTCATGGCATTTGTGTTTGTGTGTGGAGTGGGGGTGGGGGGGGGGGGGGGGGGGGGGTGGGGGGGGTGGTGGGGGGGGGGGGGGGTGGGGGGTGGAGTGAAGATCCCAGAATCCCCCAAAAGGTCGAGAAGCATGGGAGGTCTGGCCTTCCGTACCACTGGATGGGTAAGGGAGTCGGAAACAGAATGGGTAAAGATGTCCTTTTTCCTGTGGAGGAACATTCCTCCAGGCCCATACAACAGCAGCACTCCCCCTTCAGCCAAGCACTCTACAAGCCCAATGGTAGTAACTACTCTCCGGGCATAGAACCAGCTGAGACAACACATTTAGTCTGACCGAATGTTCACCATGTCCCCATCTGCATCAATCACAGGTTTGCGCAGCCACAATGGACATCCCCTTAAAAGGTTGAGATAAGAAGGGGGGGGGCCCCTTACAGTTTGGGACTTTTACAGACGACAGATTAGTGACGTTAGAGGAACTGATGGAAGGATTACAACTTCCCAACGAGAACGATCTACACCATTTACAAATCAAAAACTTCCACCAGGAGACAACATCATACTGAGGGACACCGCGATATTCAATGATGGAGGAGCTGTTGGCCACAGGGGTCTCAGGTGGGACAAATTGCGGGAAAATATGTGCACGGCTGTTAGAGGAGGCACATTCGCTGCTGGATGAGACACGGAACAAATGGGAGGAAGGACTTGGAATGAAATAGAATGGGGACTACGGAGCAAAGCACTGAGCAGGGCCAATTCCATCTCCACTTGTGCAAGGCTAAGCCAAATGAAGCTGAAAGTGGTGCACACAGCACACCTTGCCAGAACCTGAATGAACAGGTTGTTCTCTGAGGTGGAGGACAAGTGTGAACGGTGCCAGGGCGGACCAGCCAACCACACCCACGTGTTCTGGGCTTGCGCCAGGTGTGTTGGGTTCGGACAGCCTTTTTCGAGGCAATGTCCAAGGTGGTGGGGATGAGGGTGGTACCAAGCCCGAGACTGGCAATCTGTGTGGTATCGGAGCAGCTAAAACTCTTCATGGTGGAGCGGGTTTGGGGGGGTGGGGGGGGGGGGGGGGGGGGAAGGGGATGGGTGATGGCAACGTCCTTGCTTTAGCCTCCTTGGTTGTACGCCGGAGAATCCTGCTCGTCTGGCTAGCTGACCTGACAGAATTTCTCCACCTGGTAGCGAGCGTTGAACTTGGACTTGTTTCTGGTGTTGCTGCGATTGGAAATGGTCGTGGCTGGGGCGCCAGGACCAGGAGATAACGACATATGGCAGAATCTCTTCTTATACTTGGGGGTTTTCGCGATCTTTCGAGTGGCCCTTCAGTTTGGACCCCACTAATTGGGTGATCCTTGATCTCTCTGTTTGATTCCTAACCAATAAATGGGCGGGGATCTGAATGGCTGGGCGTGTGTCCCAAGCGGTCACTGACCCCGTTGTTTATGCTTCCCCTGAACAGGGAATGGCACCCAAATGCCTGGGACTGTCCCGGTTACTTGAGTACCAGTCTTTTGTCTTGGTGAAGATCGGCCATCAAATGCTAAATGGCCCATAAAAATGCTAACTTGTCGGAGTTTCGATACCGTCTGGACTTCTTGTTTGCGAATATACATTTCAGGTTCTGAGCCTGCCTGAGTCTTGCCTTGTCCATTTTACCCGCTGGGCTTTGCGAGTCTCAGTTTCTCTAGTTGAAAGTGCCCATCCCAGATGGCTACAGAGTCATCACCCTGAGTAACTCACTCACACAGGAGTTATCACCCTGAGTAACTCATTCACACAGGAGTTATCACCCTGAGTAACTCACTCACACAGGAGTTATCACCCTGAGTAACTCATTCACACAGGAGTTATCACCCTGAGTAACTCACTCACACAGGAGTTATCACCCTGGGTAACTCACTCACACAGGAGTCATCATCCTGAGTAACTCATTCACACAGGAGTTATCACCCTGAGTAACTCACTCACACAGGAGTCATCACCCTGAGTAACTCACTCACACAGGAGTTATCACCCTGGGTAACTCACTCACACAGGAGTTATCACCCTGAGTAACTCACTCACACAGGAGTTATCACCCTGAGTAACTCACTCACACAGGAGTTATCACCCTGAGTAACTCACTCACACAGGAGTTATCACCCTGAGTAACTCACTCACACAGGAGTTATCACCCTGGGTAACTCACTCACACAGGAGTTATCACCCTGAGTAACTCACTCACACAGGAGTTATCACCCTGGGTAACTCACTCACACAGGAGTTATCACCCTGAGTAACTCACTCACACAGGAGTTATCACCCTGAGTAACTCACTCACACAGGAGTTATCACCCTGAGTAACTCATTCACACAGGAGTTATCACCCTGAGTAACTCACTCACACAGGAGTTATCACCCTGGGTAACTCACTCACACAGGAGTTATCACCCTGAGTAACTCACTCACACAGGAGTTATCACCCTGGGTAACTCACTCACACAGGAGTTATCTAAGAGGAATTTCCCAATGAAGGACATGAGTTTGACTGACAGAAAAATAATATAGCCGGGAATTTCCACAAAGTTAGTTATGGCACTGTTCCTTCCTTTGAAAACATTTCAGCTTGTTGTGATTTGTAGAGAAGGTTTATCAAATGTTTCTATCTCAAAGAGCATTGGGTGCTCAGTTCATGTCAGCGATTTATCGACATAGAAATCAAGACATAAAGAAATCTGGCAGGAATGTGAAGTTGGGCGAGAGATCAGTCCTGATTTTATTGTATAGTGGAGTGGGCTCAAGGTGATGAATGGTCTTCTCCTATTTCTTATGTTCTTCTATTCATATATTTAGATATTTTGCAGCACAGATCTTGAGTAATGCTGATAAAAAGGTACATCTTGTTGCAGCTTTTCACCTTTCACTCATCAGGACAGTTTTAATAATACCAAATGTAAAGGGAACAACAATTTATACTGCATGAGAAGAGAATGCGGATCTGTTTGCCAGTAGGTTTTGATTGGCTGGCGTTTTGCCAGGGTGAATGCACCAGTTAACTGATAACTGAGTTAACTGCCAAGTTTTGTTTAAATTGAAAACCAAGCTGGCTAGATGGGATTGGGGGTGGGCTGACTCTGATTGGTCAAGACATGCCTGTCATCTTTTTTGTTTGGTTGAAACAGGTGCAATGATAGAGGCTTGTTTAGCTCATTGGGCTAAATCGCTGGCTTTTAAAGCAGACCAAGCAGGTCAGCAACACGGTTCGATTCCCGTACCAGCCTCCCCGGACAGGCACCAGAATGTGGCGACTAGGGGCTTTTCACAGTAACTTCATTGAAGCCTACTCGTGACAATAAGCGATTTTCATTTTTTTTTCATGTGTGTACATGTTATTTCTGTCCACAACAATCAGGGTCCTGTGCAACTGTGAGCCTGACTAATACTCTGAAATTAATTGTCAGCATAATCCTTGGAGCACTGAGGATCCTTTAGGAAATGTCCAATTACGGAATCACATCTAATGTTGAATGTTGTGTTTTATGTTGTGGGTTGTTTGGACATGGTCTGTACTTCACCCACTGTGAACAGCAGCTGGGACATACTGTTTGATTTGGTCCACAGACTTTGGAACATAGCGCCAACACATCCAACATCACACTGATGTGGAGATGCCGGAGTTGGACTGGGGTGAGCACAGCAAGAAGTCTTACAGCACCAGGTTAAAGTCCAACAGGTTTGTTTTGAATCACTAGCTTTCGGAGCGCAGCTCCTTCCTCAGGTGAGTCACACTGACATTAAAATTCACAGACCATGTTACTCATTAGTCTGATAGGCAGAATGTAAATCAGTCAAATGGTTGGGTCATTGCTGCAACCGGTTTTGAGCAAGTTTCCCAAGTACGTGGTGAAACATTCCTTCACATCTGATGAGCAAAGGATGTGCACATCAATAACGATGATGTTGCAAATGTCTACCACTCCTTGAGAAGCTTAATGGTGAATAGGTTTAGAATGTCAAATCAGCATATGGACATGGCATTGCGATTGGCCAATTCATGTTGTGCAGAACCGGTCATAGATAAGGCCGGGCGTAAAGGGACATCACTATTATGTGTATTGGGCAACCCATAAATATACGGAAGTAGGGAGCTGTGTGGAAGAATCCCATCATATATATCCAGCAGAGGCATCAGAAAAGGATTCTGGGAGAAGTCAACTCAGTCACCTGGACTGTACTGTGTGTAACTGAAGAACTGGTGTCAAGAAGCGGGAGTGTACTATAGACCTCCCAACAGCCCGCAGGAGACAGAGGAGCAGTTGTGTAGTCAGATACTGAAAGGTGTGAAAAAAGTGGGTAGTTGCGATGGGCGACTTCAACTCCCCCCATATTGACTGGGAATCTCTTACAGCCAGGGGCTCGGATGGAGAGCAATTTGTTAGATGTGTCCAGAAGGGCTTTTTGATCCAGTATCTTGACAATCCAACCAGGGAGGGGGCCGTACTAGACTTGGTATTGGGGAATGAGCCAGGCCAGGTGAATGATGTTTCAGTGGGGGAGCATTTTGGGATTAGCGACTATAACTCCATAAGATTTCGAATAGTCATGGATAAGGACAAGAGTGGCCCATGGGTGAGGGTGCTTAATTGGGCGAATGGCCAATTACATCCAAATTAGACAGGAACTGGGGAATGTGGATTGGGAGCGGCTATTTGAGGGCAAATCCACGTCTGACATAAAACATAGAACAGTACAGCACAGAACAGGCCCTTCGGCCCTCGATGTTGTGCCGAGCAATGATCACCCTACTCAAACCCACGTATCCACCCTATACCCGTAACCCAACCCCCCCCCCCCTCCTTAACCTTACTTTTTAGGACACTACGGGCAATTTAGCATGTCCAATCCACCTAACCCGCACATCTTTGGACTGTGGGAGGAAACCGGAGCACCCGGAGGAAACCCACGCACACACGGGGAGGACGTGCAGACTCCGCACAGACAGTGACCCAGCTGGGAATCGAACCTGGGACCCTGGAGCTGTGAAGCATTTATGCTAACCACCATGCTACCGTGCTGCCCATGTGGGAGGCTTTTAAAGGTCAATTGATTGAAGTGCAGGACAGGCATGTCCCGCAAAAATGAAGGATAGAAATGGCAGGATTCGGGAACCATGGATGACAAGGGAAATTGTGAGCTTAGTCAAAAGGAAAAAGGAAACATACGATAGTTCTCGGCATCTAAAACTGACGAAGCCCTTGAGGAGTACAGTGAAAGAAGGAACTTCAACGTGGAATTAGGAGGGCTAAAAGGGGCCACAAAATGTCTTTAGCAAACATAGTCAAGCAGAATCCCAAGGTGTTTTAAGCAGTTTTAGGAGTAAGAGGGTAGCAAGAGAAAGAGAAGGCCCACTCAAAGACAATGGAGGGAAGTGATGCGTGAAACCACAGGAAGGGCGACACGGTAGCACAGTAGTTAGCACTGTTGCTTCACAGCTCCATGGTCCTAGGTTTGATTTGCGGCTTGGGTGACCATATGTGCGGAGTTTCCACATTCTCCCCGTGTCTGCGAGGGTTTCCTCCGGGTGCTCAGGTTTCCACACACAAGTCCCGAAAGTCGTGCAGGTTAGATCATTTGGACATTCTGAATTCTCCCTCTGTGTACCCGAACAGGCGAAGGAGTGTGGCAACTCGGGGATTTCCACAGCAACTCCTTTGTAGTGTTAATGTAAACCTACTTGTGACACTAATAAAGATTATTATAATAATTGGGTGAAATCCTTAATGAGTACTTTGTATCGGTATTCACCAGGGAGAAGGACATGGCGGATGTCAGTATTTTGTCAACTTGATTCAGTATTTTGAAGAGGTGAAAAAGAATATTGATGAGGGAAGGGCTGTGGATGTAGTTTATAGGGACTTTAATAAAGTGCTTGATAAGGTCCTACATGGCAGACTAGTACAAAAACTAAAATCACATGGGATTGGGGGTGGGCTGGCTAGATGGGATTGGGGATGGGCTGGCTAGATGGGATTGGGGGTGGGCTGGCTAGATGGGATTGGGGGTGGGCTGGCTAGATGGGATTCGGGGTGGGCTGGCTAGATGGGATTGGGGGTGGGCTGGCTAGATGGGATTGGGGGTGGGCTGGCTAGATGGGATTGGGGGTGGGCTGGCTAGATGGGATTGGGGGTGGGCTGGCTAGATGGGATTGGGGGTGGGCTGGCTAGATGGGATTGGGGGTGGGCTGGCTAGATGGGATTGGGGGTGGGCTGGCTAGATGGGATTGGGGGTGGGCTGGCTAGATGGGATTGGGGGTGGGCTGGCTAGATGGGATTGGGGTGGGCTGGCTAGATGGGATTGGGGATGGGCTGGCTAGATGGGATTGGGGGTGGGCTGGCTAGATGGGATTGGGGGTGGGCTGGCTAGATGGGATTGGGGGTAGGCTGGCTAGATGGGATTGGGGTAGGCTGGCTAGATGGGATTGGGGTAGGCTGGCTAGATGGATTGGGGGTGGGCTGGCTAGATGGGATTTGGGGTGGGCTGGCTAGATGGGATTGGGGGGGGGGGCTGGCTGGATGGGATTGGGGGTGGCCTGGCTAGATGGGATTGGGGGGTGGGGGCTGGCTAGATGGGATTGGGGGTGGGCTGGCTAGATGGGATGGGGGTGGGCTGGCTAGATGGGATTGGGGGTGGGCTGGCTAGATGGGATTGGGGGTGGGCTGGCTAGATGGGATTGGGGGTGGGCTGGCTAGATGGGATTGGGGGTGGGCTGGCTAGATGGGATTGGGGGTGGGCTGGCTAGATGGGATTGGGGTGGGCTGGCTAGATGGGATTGGGGTGGGCTGGCTAGATGGATTGGGGTGGGTGGCTAGATGGGATTGGGGGTGGGTGGCTAGATGGGATTGGGGTGGGCTGGCTAGATGGGATTGGGGGTGGGCTGGCTAGATGGGATTGGGGGTGGGCTGGCTAGATGGGATTGGGGGTGGGCTGGCTAGATGGGATTGGGGGTGGGCTGGCTAGATGGGATTGGGGGTGGGCTGGCTAGATGGGATTGGGGGTGGCTGGCTAGATGGGATTGGGGGTGGGCTGGCTAGATGGGATTGGGGGTGAGCTGGCTAGATGGGATTGGGGGTGGGCTGGCTAGATGGGATGGGGGTGGGCTGGCTAGATGGGATTGGGGGTGGGCTGGCTAGATGGGATTGGGGGTGGGCTGGCTAGATGGGATTGGGGGTGGGCTGGCTAGATGGGATTGGGGAGGCTGGCTAGATGGGATTGGGGGTGGGCTGGCTAGATGGGATTGGGGGTGGGCTGGCTAGATGGATACAGAACTGGCCTGGTTATAGAAGACAGAGAGTAGCGGTGGAAGGGTGTTTTTCTGAATGGAGATCTGTAGCTAGTGGTGTTCCACAGGGATCAATGCTGGGATCTCTGTTGTTTGTAGTATATTTAAATGATCTGGAGGAAAATGTGGGTGGTCTGATTAGTAAATTTATGGATGACATGAAGATTGGCGGAGTTACTGATAGTGCCGAGGATTGTCAGAGGATATAACAGGAGGCTGTTGGGGGGTGAGGGCAGACCTGATAGAGGTCTACAAAGTTATTAGAGGCAAAGACAGGGCGGATAGTCAGAGGCTTTTTCCAAGGGTGGAAGTGTCCATTACACAGGGGTCACAGGTTCAGGGTGAGAGGGGGAAAGTTTAAGGGAGATGTGCGGGGTAAGTATTTCACACAGAGAGTGGTGCCTGGAACGTGCTGCCAGAGGATGTGGTGGAAGCAGCACATTAGCCACATTTAAGAGGCATCTGGATGGGTCCATGAACAGGGAGGAAATAGAGGAATGCGGATCGAGTCAGGACTGAAGGTTGCTTTTTATTCAGGCATCATGATTGGCACAGGCTTGCAGGGCTGAAGGGCCTGTTCCTGTGCTGTACTTTCCTTTGTTCTTGTTTAACAGCAGCAAAGTCCAACAAGTGTTTTTTTAAATTTTGTTTTCAAGAAAGACTCTCAGGGGACCCTTGATCTGTACCTGCCCCATCAGATTCCCCAGCTTGCTTCTTCCAGTGAAATAGGCCTGGTCACCGAAATCAATCACTCTCCTGCCAATGTCTTGGAGCAGCTGGAGTGGACACACTGTCTGCTCTCTGCCCTCTAACCTCTGCCCTTCACCCTCCATCCTCTGCCCACCTCAGCTATCTTCTGCACCAGGACCACCTGTACCCAACTTCATTACATTCTTGCTGACATCTTCCAAGATGGAAATGTCAGATACCTTTGCACTGGGATGTCTATAATCTATCCTATGTCTGTTTAACCATTATTTCTATTCATTCATTCATCAAGACAGTGAAAATAATAACTATTAAAATAATTGTTTATTTTTTTAATGATCTTTATTGTCACAAGTAGGCTCAGATTAACACTGCAGTGAAGCTACTGTGAAAATCCCCTAGTCACCACATTCCGCCGCCTGTTCAGGCACCCAGAGGGAGAATTCAGAACGTCCAAATTACCCAACAGCACGTCTTTCAGGACTTGTGGGAGGAAACCGGAGCACCCGGAGGAAACCCACGCAGACACGGGGAGAACATGCAGACTCTGCACAGTGACCCAATCTGGAAATTGAACCTGGGACCCTGGCGCTGTGAAGCAGCAGTGCTAACCACTGTGCTATTGTGCCGCCCTAAAAGAAATTGCTTGAATTAAAATGCTACATTAGCTTCTGTAAAGGAAATGGGTAAGAATGACTCTTACAAAATTAAGGGAGTGATAATTTGCAATTCAAATTTTTGCAAATGATCAAATTTGACTGCCGAATTTGAAATCGACCTTCTCTGTAACCAGAGCAGAAAGACAGAAGCTGCAATTGTAACCTAACTGGGAAGAGGGCAAGTTCGATTCAGGCACCCATTGCACATCCTGCCGATTTGTCACGATGCTGACTCCAGACAATCTCCCTTCGCCACGCTGCAGTTAGATTAACTCTGAACTCAACTAATACACTTTTTATGAAGAAAAGGTGACAAATGTTTGGAACTGTCTGAAGCGATTTGTTAATGGCTGGAAGGCCATTAACTCCTGTGTTGGTGCCTGCCAGCAATTGGACAGCAAACATAAGGTTTAATTGGTCTCCAACAATAAGCCCACTCCAAACGTGCTCACAGTGGGAACTCAGTTTAACACCATCTTCCTTCCCTGGAAACTTCAACAATGATTTACATTGAAAGCTGCAAGAGGGAGCTTCACTTTCCTTCTTTGAAAGAAAGCTTCCCCTTGATTAGAAACAGAGGGGAAGTTCAGGGGAATAGTTGGCAGAAAACGTACCATAAAAAGTTTTCATTTTCTGTTTGGAGAAAGGCCAAAATAGCAAGGCAGCAGAAAAATTGAACAGCTGAGGAAGTTGTGGATTGAGAAACCGACAAGGTTGCTACATCAAACATAGTTGAGCAAGGACAACTGACTAAATGAAGTCTGCTGACATGTAAAACATTTAACATTTCACACACACGTCAGGCAATCAATTTTTACTGATAAATTCAGCAGGTATAAAGTTCGATAGACAGGAAATCAGGCAGAGCCAATCCAATTCCACCATTAAGTTATGCTCCATGTTTTTATTGCCTCCAGTACTTCAGTTGGGATTACCCGAGAATTCCTGTAATGTTTCTGACGACATGGAGGGATTTCACTTTGGAGTGAAAGTTATGAGAATTCCCTAAAGTTACCCAAATATTTTACAGACTTTCAAGTGTGTTCCCCTGGACACATTGGTGCATGTTGTGGGTTCTTTAGCCAATCATTTGGTGGCAGTTGGAATTTAGTGACCTTTCCGACATTAATGTGTTTTTTGAGGAACCAAAATACAGAGGAAGAAAAATTAAACCAAGAAATCAGCGGCCAGTCAAACAGGCCTCTCAAGTTTCTGTATTATTGCTGGATAAGGAAGAATGTTTATTTGTTGGAGTCTGTCACTGCCTCAGGATATCACCAAACTCTTTCTAGGCAACAAAGATAAATTCTTGATCAATTATAAAGAGTGGGACGTATCTGATGCACAAAATCTAATGAGATTGTGTTGTGTTTGTCTG